>NC_091454.1:190722252-191026895 GCF_027789765.1 Dendropsophus ebraccatus | reverse complement strand
TGCCGCGGGACGGCAAGTATATGTGCCTGCCTGCTGCCAAGGGAAATGTATAAAAATAATGTGGAATGCTTCTTTTAGTGGTGCAATGCATTGCCTGTAAATTGTCACCTCAATAACAATGGCACTGGTGCTAGATCTATATAATACATTATAATTGTTCATACATGTAAAGGATGTGCTGGAATACCCCACCGGACAAACCTGCGGCTATACAAAAACAAGGGCCCCCCCATCCTTTACAGCAACATTTACTAGATGTCTGCCATAAGTACAGCATTGCTAGTGGAAAGTCCACTGTAAAATCCTAGCATGAACAAGCCCATACAGGTTCTTCATACTTACATTATTCTGCAGTCCTTTAGCACGACACTTAACCAATACTGACATCTGCAGGTAAATAAGGGTACTGCAACTGTTTTTGTCTAACCCTGATACAACTTACAACTTAGAAAGAGAAACTCAGTCAAATATCAGACATCATTAACTCTTCCACTGTCAAGAGTATGTGTAATACGTCATGTCCAGACATCGTGCCAAAAGAAGGTGGTCGGTCTGCAGTGTTTGTACACACTGTAGAGTACCAGGTTACAGGTCTTGTACAATAGTCAAACACTATACATCATCAATTACAGTACTGGCCATTTTATACCACCACCTTTCTCTATTCCTTACGTGCTGCTCTGATCTCGGCTTCTCAGGTGACACCTTGATGCAGTAATAGTCTTCTATGTCACATGCTCAGCTTTATCTTCAACCTTGAACAATCTCAGGTCATAAAAACTGCTGGAGCCAAGAGCAGCTTAGTGTATAGTTTATGGATGTGACCATAACGCAAGTCCTATGGGGATAAGGAAGCTTTGGCTCCTTCAAACTCCTCTTCCTGATGCCAAACATGCCAGAGCTAGCCTCTGAATATCTCTGTTTACATTGTACAACCTACCTATGTATATATGAATAAATAAATGTATGTACATAGTGTCTGAATATGGACAACCATCAAATGTTATTTATTGGTGTAAGACAGTGATTTTCAACTAGTGTGCCGTGATACATGGTCGGGTGTGCCGCGGGGTGTGCCGCGGGGAAAGTTCCCCAAACTATGGTGCCCCTGTGAAACAGGAGAAAACAATGGGGGAGAGAAACAGCGGAGAGAAACCTGGGGATGGGGGAGAGAAACAGCGGAGAGAAACCTGGGGATGGGGGAGAGAAACAGCGGAGAGAAACCTGGGGATGGGGGAGAGAAACAGCGGAGAGAAACCTGGGGATGGGGGAGAGAAACAGCGGAGAGAAACCTGGGGATGGGGGAGAGAAACAGCGGAGAGAAACCTGGGGATGGGGGAGAGAAACAGCGGAGAGAAACCTGGGGATGGGGGAGAGAAACAGCGGAGAGAAGTTTGGTGGAGAGAAGCAGGGGGGAGAGAAGTTTGGTGGAGAGAAGTATGGTGGAGAGAAGCACGGGGGAGAGGAGCACGGGGGAGAGGAGCACGGGGGAGAGGAGCACAGGAGAGGAGCAGGGGGGAGAAGTATGGTGGAGAGAAGCACAGGGGGGAGAAGAAAACAGGCCCAGGTTTCACACTGAGTGAGTATAAATACATTTAGAATCTATATTATTAACTATATGTATAATATGTACTGTTTTAGTGTCATTTTGGTTGGTGGTGTGCCCCAGGATTTTTTAAGTATAAAAAGTGTGCCGCGGCTCAAAAAAGGTTGAAAATCACTGGTGTAAGAGACAAATAACCCAGGCAGTGTATTCCTCATATGCATTACTGATATAGAGAATGACATGGTGTGATGATTATGCCTGGTTTCACACAAATATGTTTGTCATGGTACTTTTTATAGGTTAAAATGCTGGGTCTATAGTGAAATATAAAATGCATTACATACATTGTAGCATTCTCTGGGTTTGGTATTTTTCCCCACAGGTTTATAGGACTTAAAGGAAAACTACAGTAAAATAGTTGTTCTTTCAAAATCAACTGGTGTCAGAAAGTTATATAGACTTGTAATTTACTTCTATTTAAAAAATCTTGTCTTCCAGTACTTATCAGCTGCAGTATGTCCTGCAGGAAGTGGTGTCTCTCTTTCCAGTCTGCTCTCTGCTGCCATCTCTGTCCATGTCAGGAACTGTCCAGAGCAGGAAAGGTTTTCTATGGGGAATTGCTACAGCTCTGGACAGTTCCTGACATGGACAGAGGTGGCAGCAGAGAGCACAGTGTCAGACTAGAAAGAATATACCACTTTCTACAGAGCATACAGCAGCTGACAAGTACTGGAAAGCCTGGAGAATTTTATATAGAAGTAAATTACAAATCTGTAACTTTCTGACACCATTTGATTTGAAAGAAAAACATTTTCATGGGAGTACCCCTTTAGATGCAAATGCCCCTGAATTAAAACAAAAAACACTAAAGCGTGTTAAATATAAAAAGCTAGTTTTTTTTGTTATATACTTTAACACTACAAAAATCCCTGTGTACAGCCCTATATGTGGAAGAGAGACAAGATGGCAAGGATGTCACTTACATAACAAAAACTTTTATTATACATTACCATGAAGGGACAAATAACACATATCCAACAAAGGGTAAAAAATAATCAATAAAAAGGAGAAAACTAAGTTCCGTTACAGGTTCCTAGGATTACCAGCTAGACCAGAGCCACCTACATGTAGTCAGAGAATTGTGATGTCGGCAGCACAACTACAGTGAATTGTCATACAGCGGCAGATCCGTGATGTGAAGACTACAACCAGCAGACGTATCCTGTGTATACTTCTATATGTCATGCAATGAAGTCCAAAGGTCTGTTGAATCCTCCTTTTCGGTTCATGTATTGTCTGCAATACAGACATAAAAAGAACAATGTTAGAGATTTTACCTTTATTCTATTGCAGCTAAACAGACATTTTTCTGAGTGAGGGAAAGCTGGGTGACAACCACTGGAAAAAGCTGGGTGACAACCACGGTGCCTCTTTGAAGTGCGTTGTCACTTTAGAGTGTATGTTCAGAGGACACGTCAGGAATATTTCTCTTGCAGATGCCAAGGCATAGGCATAGAGTGGCATATGTTGCCCATAGGTTCTATAGACTGTGTTTACATAAGGGCACCACAGGTCGCCCAAACAGCTGATTATGTATTGATGGGCTATCATTATGGAGCGTTTACACAGACAGATTTCTGAAGCCAAAACCAGGAACAGACTATAAACAGGGAACAGGTCATAAAGGAAAGACTGAGATTTCTTCTCTTCTCAAGTCCATTCCTGGCTTTGGCTTCCAAAATATGTCAGATAAATCTGTCTGTGTAAACACACCATTAGGATAGGCCATCAATCAGTTTTGCCTTGTAATCCCCTTTAAAGTAAAAGCTAATGGAGTATAGAAAGCTGGAATGTCTCCTCGCTCCCTTTCCTATCCCTGACCTTGCTTGATTGACAGTTATCAGAAAGATAAACCCCAAGCAGGGTCAGGGATGGGGAGCTAAGAGGCATAGGTATGCATTGTCCCTTAGACTACATTTACCAGGCCCATTCACACTATGTCTTTGCAATCCGATTTTTTCATCAGTTTTTGCAAAAATGGAAAAATTTATGCATTTGTGTGCATTCGTTTTGATAAGTTTTTACATGACATTTAAAAAAAAAAATAAAAAATCCCTAAAAAAAATGTACACAAAAACATAGTCGACCTAATTTTTGTGCCTGTAACAAAAAAAAAAAACCTGATCCTTTTTTTTTTCCTTAAAGGGATAGTGCACCCAAAAATTTTTTCTTTCAAATCAACTGCTGCCATGAAGTGCCAGAGATTTGTAATTTACTTCTGTTAAAAATTCTCAAGCCTTCCAGTATTATTAGCTGCTGTATGCAAAGCAGGAAGTGGTATATAAGTGGTCTGGAGAGCAGGAGAGGTTTTCTATGGGGATTTGCTCCTTCTCTGGACAGTTCCTGACATGGACAGAGGAGGCAACAGAGAGCACTGTGTCAGACAGGAAAGAAAACATCACTTCCTGCTGGACACACAGCAGCTGATAAGTACTGGAAGGCTTGAGATTTTTTAATAGAAGTAAATTACAAATCTCTGGCACTTCATGGCAGCAGTTGATTTGAAAGAAAATTTTTTTTTGGTGCACTACCCCTTTAAGGGTAGCTTCACACGTCTGAACGACCGCTTTGTGTATGTAACTCTGCCGGCCGCTTAACCCCTTCAGCTGCCGCCCAGCTCCTGCTCCGCTCCCGCTCTGTATACATAACCTATCCTCGCTGCACGGGGTCCCGGCGTACTGCTCTCCCGCCCGGCCAATCAGTGTGTTGCCCTGCCGCAGCCACTGATTGGCCCGGCGGGAGAGCAGTACGGACAGGACCGTGCAGCGAGGACAGGTAATGTATACAGCGGAGTGGGAGCTGAAGGGGTTAAGCGGCCGGCAGAATTACATACACGCAGCGGTCGTTCAGACCGCTGTGTGTATGTAGTGAAAGTGATCTGCCAGGACCTAGCCGACTCGCAGCGTTATTAACGCTGCGAGTCGGTACGTGTGAAGCTACCCTAAATGAAAGTCAATGGAAAAACTGACACACCTAAATGCACACGTTTTTCCATTCATTTTTTGCAAAAACGAATGAAAAAAAAAAAAAAAAAAAACGGATTTCAAAAACGTAGTGTGAACCCAGCCTAACTAAGCAAGGAGGCATACTGTGAACAGGAACAGGGACTCCTAGTTTATGACAGGAATCCCTGCACTGGTTAAAAAAAAAATCTGAATTGGCCAAATCAGATTCTAATCAATTCCAATGGCTCATTCACACTTGTGTTGAGTGAAAAACCTGTAGCGCTGGCCATAATGGTTGTCATCCAGCTTTTTCTGGAAACAAACCTCGAAAAAGAATAAAAAAAAAAATTGCTGACAAGGAAAACATAGTTTGCGGCTCGGCAGTGTACCTTTTGCAGGTATTGTGCTGAATTCATATGATTGTTGTATAACTTCTCCCCCATAGGCTGCAGCATAGAGATTTCACATTTTTCCCCTTACTACTGACGTTTTTGGTTTTTCTCCAGAGAATGCAGGAAGCCTTGAATTCATTAGTGATATGTGGAGGAGCGGATAACTGAGGAGAAGTGTGCAATGTGCAGTGAGAAGGAACATAGCCTGGAGCTGGCCATTACTGTCCTCCACTCATGCACATGAAGCGTCTCCATTAGGGGCAGTGATGTGGAGGTGGTGCCCTGCTCCCTACGCGGGTATGTGTGCACAGGAGTGACTGATAGTGAAAAGCCATAGGGTGTATGTAAATGTAATAACAGTATGTCCCACTTTCTATACTGTAACAAATAGCAAAGCACTTAATGTTAAGAAATGTTCTCACAATTCCAGAAGAATCCCATTTCCTCTGATCTTTTGTACATGTGCCTTCGCTCGTGCGTTCCTAGCACTGTTGCCTGGCAACCATTGTGTAACCGCGTGTTCGGGACGGCCTCCATGTCATCTCTGCTGTTATTTTCTGCAGTTCCCACTGAGATGTTTCAGGGAATATTATAAATCTTTTCTAAATATACATTAACTCACATTCTGATCACTACAGCCTGCCTCACATTAGACGTTGTACCCTTTTTTAAGAAAAGCCTTTCTACCATATGAAGGTAGCGCGGCTTACCATGAATTATTAGTACAACCGGGCACAAGACAAGGAGGTATGTGCCAATAAATCTAATGGCTGTAAACCTGATGGAAAGGACAAGTTCTATGCAAAACCAATGAGTGACTAGTTGTAACTATCCAATCTGTCTGCATATAGCTATTCATGACCAGCAAATGGAAAGCTGCCCCCATAGGATTAAAGGGCTTGTCTAATACAGGTGTCAAACACGGGCCCTCCAGCTGTTGCAAAACTACAATTCCCATCATGCCTGGACAGCCAAAGCTAAATTGACAGATCCTGCTCTGTTTGGGTACAGGGATGGATCTATCACTCAAAGCAAGGAGGGGAAGGGAGAAGCCACCGGGGACTGTTTAATGTTCAGGCAGCATTAGCCTGGGAACCTATAGTGTCTCTTATTCTGGAAGACATAAAATGTCTGTGCATTACATGGACAGACATTGAGGTCAATGAAAAGTATGTAATTTCTCCTGTGATGGCTATATAAAACTGTACAGAAACTGCTTGTCCCTCAAACAACTGATCTTTATGGCTCCTAGTGCAATGGTCTGTTCAATGTGGGCAATACTGACCTGTATTGTCTTAGGGTATTATTACACTGGCTGACCATTTTAGATCAGCGCTCATTTACTAGACCTATTAGAAAGCCACATGGACATTGTTAGCGATGTCCATGCAGCCCTTGCCCAAACACCTGATACCTTACCTCTCCCTGCTCCTGGTCTCTCCTGTGCTCTGCAGCTTTCCAGTCCCTGGCGGCGGCAGCGTCTCAGTAGCCAGTCAGCTGACAGGCCGCTCAACTGGAAGCTGCGGAGCACAGGAGAGAAGACAGGAGCGGGGAGAGGTAAGGTATCAGGTGTCTGGGCAATCGTCAGCCACGCATTGCTATTACACGTAGTGACAACTGATATCGGAAGATCGAGATGCTGTGAATAGGTCCACCATCAGCCAAGTTCTGAGCATGAGCCCTATTAATCCCAATAGTGCTTGTGCATGGAACCTGGCTAGTGTGGGACTTCTGGTATCAGCTGTGACTGCACACTGATCAGGGAACAGGATCATAGTGAAAGGTATCCTTTAAACAAAAGCTGTGGGGGCTGCCTGTGGCTGGGTTAGTGTGTAGTATTTGGTCAGCAAGACGAGCGGAAGTGACAGAGAACACAATGGAACGATTTGTATCTTTTCTGTGTCAGTTTCCATTCCTGGCTTTGGGTAAAGATAATGACCAAAATACTGAATGTAAACCCAGTGTAACAATCTAATCCAAAAGTGTAGGCTATAATGTTTACGCAATAACAAGCTCAAAATTTATACATGTAACATATGCCATACAGTGGCATTCATCATCTATTTGATACTGTGTGTATGTATGTATGTATCACTTCCAGAGCCCTGTGAAGATTTTTGAGCGTGCACGACAGGGGGTTTCCCAACATCAATAATGTAAAACAGAGGAAGAAGAAGTGGATGGGGGTCTTACCTGTATTTTCTTTTTTGAGACACATTTATGGCATATGCATTAACAGATCCATCTACTTTCTTCCCCTAAAAAAAACGAAATAATGTAAGGACACAATTGACAATTTAAAGCAATGCAAAGATAGGACAAACATCCATAACATTAAAACCACAAAGATTTCCAAATATTGTGTACGTCCCCTGGTGTCACCTAAACAGCTCTGACTTGCTGGGATCACGTGTTGGTAGCATGAACTTCCTTTTCAATGGGCGCTTAGCGGTAGTAACAGCATGGCTACAATATACACCGCTCTCTGCTCCATTCACTGTATATGCAGGAGCTGTGGTTCTAGTAAACGACTGTTTGGTGGTCAGGCCGCCACCAGACACTAGTAACCTATTTTAGAGGATAATCAATCAATAAAAAGTCCCCAGAGGATCCCTTTAAATGGTCACGGTTGTTTCAAATAACTTCCCTCCACTTTTGATGGCCTATGTGATTCCTTACATATTTATAAATACATTTATGAAAAAATACTTCTCATCCCAGACAATAAGTTTTAATGTCTCGGCCACATGCAGTCTGATGTTTACTGCTTGTTGTCAAGCTCAGCCTGTCTCTATAAAACAGGGACCAGGACAATCACAGGAAGTGTGGGCAGAACTTACCTAATGCTATAAGCAAAAGAGGGAGAGAGACTGGATGTCTACCTTAAATCAGAGAACCTCTCCGTCCTACAGAGGATTCTCACTGTCCATGAAATAATAAGGGTGTCCATTTTATAACAGTAGTTCTGTGCTTAGTGTAACCCCTCTTCCTTGCTGTAATGTTGCTGCATCTTTTCTTCCTGCTCACAGCTAGTGCTTAAAGTGACACTGTCACCCCTTTTGTGCATTCTGACTTCTCTACATAGGTGTAAAGGGTAAATTTAGAAGTTTTCACACCTTATTTTATATCATACATCATAGTGCTTGTTCAAGTAAAAAGTGATCTTTTATCAACTGCAGATTGTGCTAAGTGGGCGGGGCTTCACTGCATTAGTGCCACTTAGCCCCGTCCACAGCATCACAGTTGGCCCTGCCCCTCCATGATGTAATTGGTAAGCAAGCCCCACCCCTCGATGTCCATTGGTGGGCCGTCCAAGAGGGGGTGGGGCCTAGACCTTTAGGCCAGCCTGTTCCAATGGCCGGCGAGGGGGCGGGCTTATGTGCCTATGACATCATGGAAGGTCGGGGCCAACGGTGACCCTGTGGGCAGGGCTAAGTTGCGCTAATGCAGTCAAGCCCCACTTAGCACAATCTGCAGTTGATAAAAGATCACTTTTTACTTGAACAAGCAGCATGACGTATGATATAAATTAAGGTATGAAAAACGATAAATTTACCCTTTACACCTGTGTAGAGAAGTGACAACAGTGTCACTTTAAGTAACCCCTTCTCCCTTCACGTGCCATCTATAGTGCTATACCATAAAGCTTTCCACAGCACAGTGCCATTCTGTTACTCCTGGGCACTTTCATCAGCACTATGTCATGGCACTGCAGTAAGGGAGAAGGTTATATGTCGCATCCTATTTCTTTATATAGCTTTAGAAACCTTGTGCAGAGAGGTGCCAGCACACTGAAAATGTAAGAGTAAGAACTCAGCACAAACTATTGGTATTGTACCAATGCATCTAAAATAATCTCTCTGTAAGTACTTGGTTCAAAAGAAAAGGTCAAATACTTTTGGCTACATTTTTGTACACAAACATTTTCTAATAAAGACAGACCGATCACGTTACTTGCAGGGTTGACAGAAAACAAGAGCATATGCTATACACACAGTGTGACATGCTGTAACACAAAGGTAAAAACAAACACACAACTGCATTACCTTGGTGGTATCAAATGTACTGAAACCCATCAACTTCATCATTTCAATCTCCTCTTCGGTCTTTCCTTCAAGATCCTCCGCTGTAGAAAGAAATGCTACATGGTTAGAAAAAAAAAAAAAAAAAAAAAACATCTGCAAAATTACTGGCCTATCAGCAGGATATGCAACCACAATGTGATATAATGAAGTACTGTATATCCACTCAAAACAGACTGGATATAAAGACACCACTAACACCTTCTGCCACACTGCACCATACACAGCAGGTGATTACAAAAGGAGCAATAAACAAAAAAACAAAACAAAAAAAAAAAAAAACCTGCTTTTCGGTCAATTTGGCTCCATGACTCAGTGAGGTCTTAATGAAGGGCCACCGGATTCTGTGCTGCATCACGCCTGTTTGCAGCCAAGTGTGATGCAATGCATTGACTATGACAAGATGTGACAGCACAGCATCTTATGCCATCACATTTTTCGGCGCTGGAAGCCCTTTACTTTTATTGCATGGAAATGTGACAAGTTGGCCCTTGGACCAAAACAAAACAAAAAAAGTTTATGCACCCTTTGCACACAGATATTTTGGTGTCTTATCAGTCCACCATTATACACAATATTGAAAAGAAACTACACATAATATAGTATTTGCCTTTGTATGCTCACCTGCAATCTGCCGCTCCTTGACCACTTTTGAATCTTTACCGTCCTTCTTGTCATCATCGCGTCTGTCCTTAATTCTACCAGGTGAGAGGGAGGAGGACCTGTGCCTGCGGGGTGACCTGGTAACACAGAACATATAGATCTCAATGCTCTTATTTACTATGTACAGAATGCTACCCAAATGTACCAGTTAAAGGGAACCAATCAGCACGATTGTGCCAATATGGTTCCCAGCAGTATATTAGTATAGAGCTTCTGTGCAGCTTGTGGAGTATACCAGCCATGACGGCAGAAGTAGCTTTACTATTATTATGCTGCATGAGGCCGGGAGAGGGGCAGCAACTAGTCATTTGGGAGGGGAGCTGCCATGACTAGTCACCTCTCTGTCTGTCAGCGCAGTGCGTGGATAATTGACAGACACCCGGTAGTAGCCTCTCTGCCTGTCAATCATCCCAGCACTGCCCGTGGACAAGCAGAGTGCCGTGACTAGTCACGGGCTGCTCTCCACTCAGATGACTAGTTGCCTCCCCTCGAATGGTGTCATAAAACTTTTTTTCTCCTTTGTAAAGCTACCACTGCTGCTGCGGCTGGTATACTCCACAAACTGCACAGTAGCTCTATACTGTGCTGCTCCGAACCATATCAGCACAATCATGCTGATCGGTTCCCTTTAAAAGGTCTACGACATGCTATATGTGCAATAATCCATGGGTAATGCTACCTCTTAGTTACTTTCTGCAGGGAGGGTTGTGGTCACTGCGATGTAGTTACCTGGTTAGTCTACAGCTGTCCATACATTCTCTAATGTACCCCAGAGTTTGCTTACTGTGGAAATTATTGGGGTTGTTGGCCATCACTAGTCTCAAAGAAAGTCATGGCTATGTCTGGACGGGTCAGAGGTGTCTAACTACAACTTATTTACCTATACTGACCTAAACGTGGTATATTACTAGAGTATGCTAACACTAACACTTTATGACTAGTGGACCCAACCTCAGAATGAAAAGGCCATAGCCTTGATTTGATCCCCTTCTTAGTTTTCTGTGCACACCAGGAGATCTGAGTGCTGCTGTGCAGGGAGACTTTGAAGGTCATGCAGTGCTAAATCAAGGCGGCAACCTGTCATTCTTAGGATTAGTGAGGGTTGCAGAGGTTGGATACCCACTGATCATAAAATTATATTATATCCTAGTTATGGAAATACCCCTTTAACCCCTTGCCTCCGCAGCCTGTTTTGGCCTTAATGCCCGGGGCCTATTTTTTAAATCTGACCTGTCTCTCAATGTAGTGATAACTCTGCGGTGCTTTTAACTATCGCGATTATTCTGAGACTGTTTTTTCGTGACATATTCCTCTTTATGTGTGTGGTATACTTTGGTTGATACACTCAGTAGTTTTTTGTAAAAATCACAACATTTGAAAAAATTTGAAAAATTTACATTTCTTTACTATCTTTCTTAGGAAAAGAGAGTTTTGAATATAATGCCACATAAACTTATTATTGCTGTGACATCTACATCATTTATACACATGAATTCCACTGGACATGTGCAACCTTTTCTCAGTAAAATACTGGCTATATGTCCACTTAACCAATCTTTAGTCCATAATAAAACAATAGCCGCAGCTCCGGTCATGCGCCTGTCCGTGATGTACTGGCAGAATAATCTTCCAGTCCGGTGACAAGGAGCATTGTGTGCATGTCCGCCTGCGGTTCACGCGGCGGATATGCGTTCCACCGCCGTCTGCCGGAAATGGAAGATGTTTACAGCTCTGCTGCTCTTCCGGACATGCGCCGCTCACCCCGGAAATGACGTTCCGCATTCTACCATGTTTAAATGGCACATGACAGCTTTTAGACACGCCCCCTGAAGAAGCGCGAAACGTGAAACGTGCATAGGGGAGACGCTGACATGGGTGAGTGGTGATCTGCTTACTGGCTTGCAGGGTTTATGGTTCTTTTGGGTGGTAGTTAGTTAGGCGGATACTCTCCATTGTGGGAAGCTTGGACTCAAAACCTCCCTTGTGTATACTATTGTTGGTACTGCACTGATGATAATTGGTGTAGTTGTCTGCTGTAGCCTTTGTTACTTACTAGAGATGAGCGAACCTGGAGCATTCTCGAGTCTATCCAAACCCGAACTTTCTGCATTTGATTAGCGGTGGCTGCTAAACTTGGATAAAGCCCTAAGGCTATGTGGAAAACATGGATATAGTCATTGGCTGTATCCATGTTTTTCAGACAACCTTAGAGCTTTATCCAAGTTCAGCAGCCCCAGCTAATCAAATGCCGAACGTTCGGGTTCGGATCGACTCGAACCCGAACCTGGTTTGCTCATCTCTATTACTTACCCCACCGTGTCAGTTTATCTGGAATGCCATAAAACATCATGTTATGTAATTTTAAAATGTTTTTGATTATGAGTTTTGTGATTTATAAATAAAGATTTTTGGTATTACATTTAGTCCTTTTTTCTGTATACAAGACATCTACATCATGTCTACTTTATGGTGACTTCATTTGGTAAACGTCATTTTACTTGTTAGGATGTTAGAGGGCTTCAAAATTTTGCAGCGATTTTTCAAATTTTCATGAAAATTTCCGCTCTGATTTTATTAGAGACCAGTTCAGTTCTGAAGTGGATTTGTGGGGCCTGTATGTTAGTTACCCCCATAAATCCCTCCACTGTAAAACCTGCACCCCTTAAAGTATTCAAAGTAACATTTCATAAGTTTATTAACCCTTTAGGTGTTTCGCTGAAATTTAAGCAAGTTGGAGGGGAAATTTAAAATGTTCATTATTTTGGCAGATATTCTATTTTAATTAATTTTTTCCTCTTACACAGCAAATAATAACTGAAATATACCACTCACTATTGATTCTCCTTATTCCAGTGTTTCTAGAAATCCCCCATATGTGGTCGCAGTGTGTCACCTGACTCAACCACAGGCCGCAGACATGACAGAGGCCTGGTGAATTTTTTATTTCAGGGTTTTCTTTTAGCCATTACACCATGTCACAGAGGCCTTGCGGTGCCAAAATATTTGTGTAAGACTGGTGGACGTTTCAATCGGTACCATTCTGAGGGACATGTGACACCTCAATCATTTTTTTATGAGGTGGTGTGAATAAAAAACACAATTTAGCAGCTGTTTTTCACCATTTTTTTGTACGCTGTTTACTATACATTACATATGACATGTTACCGTTATTCGTCAGGTCGGTACGGTAACAGTGATATCCATTTTATATAGCTTTTGTTATAGTTTATGGCATTTATACTATAAATACTGTTTGTGTCTTGCATATTGTAAGAGCAGTAATATTTTATTTTTTTCACCAATGGAGTTACGTGAGGGCTTTTTTTTGCGGCATAAGCTGACGTTTTTAGTGGTACACCTTTTGGGTACATGTGACGTCTTGATCGCTTTTATCTATATTTTTAGGGGGTGGGATTAACAAAAAAATTGTAATTTTGATTATTTTTTTTGCAGCGTTAATCGGGCGGGATAATTAATGTAACTGTTAATAGATGGGGTTATTACGGACGCGGCAATACCAAATATATGTATCTCATTTATAGGGGATCATTTATGAAGGGGGATGGGGAATGTGTATATTTATATTTATTTATTAATTTATTTGTGTAATTATTTGTGTGTGTATATATGTATGTATTTGTGTTTCACTTTCACTTTGCAGGTGCCACTACAGAGAATGAATGAGCTGTCAGAAGCTGACAGCTCACTCATAGATTAGACCCCTGCCTCAGTGCAGGGGCCTGATTGGTCTCATCCATAGCAGCCCAGACGCAGGAAGCAGCATCTGGGTTGCTATGGTAACCCCCCCGAAGCCGCGCAAACACTTGCGTGGCTCCGGGGGTGGGGGGTGAAGGGGGGGGTCGGAGGGAGCAGATCTCCCTCAGGCTACTCCATAGACACAACGCGGTGTCTATGGGGTTAACTGCCCGGGGTAGGAAGCGCGGCTCCCCTCCGGGCAGAGGCATCGGGAGGAGGCTGTGTGACACAGCCTCCTCCCGCTGCCCAATCGCCGCTAGGGACAGAGGGGGGAGGCAGGGACAGCATGACGTTCCGGGAACATCATTTTGTGAGAGGTACCCGCATCCCATGACTTTCCCGGAACATCATATTGCGGCAAGGGGTTAAAGTGTCGCTGTCATTTTAACTTTCTAAATCAACAGTAGATGTGATATAAACCAAGTTTACAATTTACATTCAATATTATTTTTTTTGTTATCTTGGAGAACATGGCACTTTGTTTTCTGACAGAAAACAGCCAGAAAACAGGAAGTCCAGTGTATCCCAGGCCATCTGAGCGCTCACAGAGATAAGGCAGTCATGTGACTGATGGACACACTGAGCCGTGACTCTCTGTACTGGCCGGAATTCCTGGGTTTAGTCTTTTTTACAACAAATCTGCCTTCAGGAGACTGGACCTGGATTTCTGGTAAGTTCAGCTTTTACAGCATGATAACAACAAAAATAATGAATGTATATTGCAAACTTGCTTTATATCACATCTACTGTTGATTTAGATTTTGAACGTTATAACGACAGCGACACTTTAAACTGAAGCCTTTACCTCCATACCAGGAAGGTGTATAATTCAGCTGAAGCCAAAGGCCTCATACTCCTACAGTCACTCTGCACATGCTCACTATACTCAGTTTATGTACAGGTGCTGTCTATTTTATCTCAATATAGATGTATATTCAAGCAAACAAAGCATAAAACCACACTGGTTCGTGGAAAAAAATAAATGTATCAGCAATAAGTGGGTGACTATTTATCTAGTATTAGCTATTGGACCAAGCCAAACACCTGTAAGCTGGTACCTGGAGCGGCGTCTATGTGGAGAGCGTGACCGGCTTCTCCGTCTCTCCCGGGACCTGGAGCGCTCTCTTCTCCTCCTCTCACGTTCTCTAGAAGTGGATCTGGAACGTCTGCGTTCTAGAACGAACAAGAATTAAAACAATTTTACATTTTATAACATTAAAGGTTATCTAGGAGCAGACAGGAGAGGGCATCTATTAAATGGCCCATTTAATCATTTCCCCCCTGGCCTCCCCATATACATGAATGTTAGGCACAGCCTCCAGTCACAGCCACAGTTCTCCAGGGGTGCTGGGGAGGTGTGCCGCTCTATTCCCTGTCCGCCCCCTGACGACATATGCCTGCCGGGAGTTCTGGTCCGCACCCCCACATGCCTGCCGGGGAGGTGTGCTGATCTGCTTCCGTGTCCACCTCCGCTGCCAAACATAGAGCCGGGCAAATTCTTGATCGTCCATTCCATCATTTCCCTAAAAGGGGTCAGGCATTTGATCAAATTCCTAGGGAAATCATTCCATCATTTCCTGGGATTTGATTAAATCCCTGGATTCTATCATTTCACTGCAACATATGGCTTTTAGGGTACAAACCCACACACCGTATACACAGCAGATACGCAACAAATACGCAGCAAATACGCAGCAGATTTGTTGGTACAGATTTGATGCTGTGTTCAGTTATTTAGATATAATCTGCTGCGTATTTGCTGCGTATTTGCTGCGTATTTGCTGCGTGTTTGCTGCGTATCACAGCAGTAAATACGCTGCTTATACGGCGTGTGGGTTTATACCCTAAGAATGTGAGGAGAGAGGAAAAAAAAAACAGAAATTGCATTTTTAAAGGGGAAGCCTGGGCAAATAATTTTAAGATATGTTATAGCCCAAAAAAAGTTATGAAAATTACTAATAGACACTTATCATGGGAAACGCGCCTATAGTGTAAAGTTGGTGATGTCACGTCTCATCAACTGCTGCTCCGGTCTGTCCCACCTCTGCAGCAGGTGTCCGCAGTCTATGTGACGTGATGTCACCAACTTTACAGAGACCTGAACACGCTGTAGTAAGTGCAGGGAAAATGCACTACAGGTACGTTTCCCATTATAAGTGTCTATTAGTAATTTTCATAACTTTTTGTTGGGTAATAACATATCTTAACATTATTTTGCCTGGCCTTCCCCTTTAAGGAAAATATGCAGTGAGCATCTATGTGGTCTAAACCACCTGTTGTAAAACTACAACTCCCATCATGCCCTGACTGATCAGGACTGTTAGGACATGATGGGAGATGTAGTTCCGTGTCAGCTGGAGAGCCCCAGGGTAGGAAGCATTGATCTATAACAGGGATGGGGAACCTCTGGCCCGCAAACTACTGCAAAACTACAACTCCCATCATGCCTGGACAGGCGAGGACGCAGGTTCCCTAGCCACATCTATACTCTCTGTGTAGCCTATAACCCGCTATGTCTCGTATATAAACATACTCCCCGCAGCATACAGTCCCTAGCCGCCTATGTATCCAGCTCTCACCTCTCCGCCTGTCCGGTGACCGGCTCCTGCTGCGACCCATCTTCTCACCGCACCGGAAAACTACAGCCTGGAAATTTCTATACACTGCGCACACTCTAAACCGTTCCGCCTAACAACAAGAAGACAACATAAAGGTTCCGGCCGGAAGGAAACAAGCCTGTGTGCCGGTAGGACGGGTGTCATGTAGTATAGGATCCAGAAGGGGGCGCAGGCGAAACGCGGAAACGGTGCTCAACGAGGTTAGAGGAATGTTCTACAGAGTGGCCGGGGAGGTGGGTGCACCAGGGGTTATACAGAAGAACTTGTAGCTCTTAGGCCCCCATGTAAATCAGGGCTTCTATTTACTGTAGGCATGGGGAACCTCAGGCCTACAGCTGTTGCCAAACTACATTTCCCATCATGCCTGGCCAGCCAAAGCTGTGAACTGTAGTTTAGCATCATCTGGAGGGTCATAGGTTCCCCATCCCTCATTTACTGAGACTTTTATTATATTTATTATAAGAGAAACGCATGCAGCATTTCACCGTGTGACCTGTAGCGCATGTTCCCATTGAAAACAACTGGCGCACGTTGTACGTTTTTTATAATGTGTTTTGTCGTGTAATATACGTCACTGTCTACACTGAGACACTCAATGTGAGTATAATCATGGGCTATAAGGCTTCTTTCATATCACGTTTTTCCATGCACTCCATTAAAGGGGTAGTGCGGTGTTCAACATTTATTCACTAAATAACACACATTACAAATTTATACAACTTTGTAATGTGTGTTATTTAAGTGAATGGCCCCCTTCCCCGTGTCCCACCACCCCCAGAAGTGTGATGCCGTATACTCACCGAATCACTGTCGACCCCAGCTGCCATCTTGGGTAAAACACGTCATCTTCAGGAGGCCGGCCGGACCGCTCCAGCACGTCATCAGCTGCTCAGCCATGATTGGCTGAGCATTGTTATGCTCAGCTAATCGCGGCTGAGCAGCTGATGAGGCACTGGGACCATTTACTTAAATAACACACATTACAAAGTTGTATAACTTTTTAATGTGTGTTATTTAGTGAATAAATGTTGAACACCGCACTACCGCTTTAATGTAATGCTGCTTGAAGAATTCTAAACCACAGATTTGTATGTCAACCGCACACGACTGCAGAGTTCATGCTAGTTACGCCATCTTTTATTACTTTTTAAATCTCAAAGGCAAAATTCAGATACAGTCTTTCACATGTTGTTAGTATACCCAATCAGGGCAACGTTTGGTTGCTTTGACCTTTTTCAACCAGGTATACACTTGTGTGATGCAGTGGAGAAAAGATGAGAAGAGGCCCTGAGATGTATATGATACAGCTAAGATGAGTGTCTGAGATGGACAGTGGTGCCTTGGATAACGAGCATAATTTGTTCTTGGACCGCGCTTGTAATCCATATTTAAGTTTTAGAAAAAGAATCCCAGTGCTGCCCATCAGAACCCTGGGAAAATGAATCTGCGTACTAGGAAATACGGCAATCTGCACGCCGTGGGTGAAAACAATATGTGGTTATAAATAATTACCTTTCCGCGCTATGCTGGTGTGGTTACATGCAATAGATATAGTAGCAGTGTATTATATTACCCACTCTGGAAGTGGACCACCGTGCTCAAAACGCTAACTAACCTGTTGCTGAATGTGAGCGGTGATCATTCGCGTCGGGATGGTGAAACTGGCCGATGCTGTATCCAATGAGGGTCCTGTGCGTGTACTATCTACGGCATCCACGTCGGAGTCCAACAGTTTGGAGAGTAAGTTGGTAAACAAGCACTTGATTCTACTTGTCCCGTAATAGAACAAGATGAGAAGGTTTTTTTTTTTGACAGATGGCGCGCTCCTGCCGGTAGCGTGCACACTCTGTCTGTGGTAGGATTCAGTCACTGATAGACTGCGTGACGTCACAGCAGTTGCAACGGATCCTGTTGAGGTACAGAAGGCTAATGCACTTCTACGCGTTTCAAGAGTCACGGCTCTCTTTGTCAAGAAGGGATACAGTCTTCAGTGCTATTCCTTATATAGGTAAGTTCTAATTGTTAGGAGACGTCTTTTCTGATCAGAGTTCTTTCCTTTTCATCTTTTCCATCCGTCCTGGGCCGTTATGAGAACTTCTCCGAGCCACGAATCCACAGAATCTTTCAGCCCAGATGCTGCTGCCACTGCCGCTGCTGTCGTTGCTGTCAGCAACAGGTTAGTTAGCGTTTTGAGCACGGTGGTCCACTTCCAAAGTGGGTAATATAATACACTGCTACGTAATCCATATATACTCTTAAACCAGAGCAGATTTTCCCATATGCAGATAATTGGTTTCACCCCCCCCCCCCCCCCCCAAAAAAATGATTTTTTTATTCTGAACAAAAGTTATTGCACAGTATAGTAATCAGCATGTGGAAAATAATGTATAGTAACTGCACAAACCTAAAAAAACAGAAGCAGTTTGTATATTCAGAATGGTGGTGCAGATCCCCATAATGCAGTAGTGTAGTACAATAGCCTATAATAGAGAAGCAGGGCTGCTGTCAGAGGTCTGTGTGGTCCCATGACAGCAATGGGGAAGGGGGGGGGGTGTTTAGCATGGACCAGGGAGTGAAAATCACAGAGCTGTGCAGGAGGACAGAGAAAAAAACTTTATATATAGCAGTGTGTATAGCTGAGGGTGAGTGCAGGCACATTATAGCAGCGATGTGTATAGCTGAGTGTAAGTGCAGGCACATTATAGCAGCGATGTGTATATCTGAGTGTAAGTGCAGGCACATTATAACAGCAGTTTGGATACCTGGATG
Source organism: Dendropsophus ebraccatus (assembly GCF_027789765.1). Classification (NCBI taxonomy): domain Eukaryota; kingdom Metazoa; phylum Chordata; class Amphibia; order Anura; family Hylidae; genus Dendropsophus; species Dendropsophus ebraccatus. Next base: position 191,008,064 of record NC_091454.1, on the reverse strand, counting down.
TCCCAGTGGAGATGTATAGAACTGTTGTAAAATCTAATGAATCCAGCCTTAGAGGGAACCTTTCACCCCAGCACCTGGGGCAGAGCCTTTCCGACCCCTCGGTAGAGCCCCAGATACTTACCCCCTCCTACAAATCCCACTCCAGAGGCTCGTCCTGCCGCGGAGAAATCGACGCTCAACGGAAGATATGTAAATGACCAGAGATGAGTCCAACGTCCATAGGAAATCACTGGAACAGACAGTACAGCATGTAAAATGATGGACTCCTGACAGACCCTAGTCATTGCAGTGGAGGCTCCATTGGTGTCCTACATGTAAGGCAGGGATAGGGAACCTCCAGTTATTGCAAAACTACAACTCCCGTTATACGATGTAAGGAATCTCGGCCTCTGTTATTTACATTCTTCTGTTCCTATGACAGAGTGTAACAATGACAGTGGTTTGAACCACAAATTTCTGTCAGCTTCCAATATGGTGGCCAACTTCTGTCAAAATAAAGGAGATGTGTGTTCGGTTCTGATATTTCGGCATTTGAATACCAGTGACTGAAGAAGTTTGATGGAACTCATGGGAGTCCTGGAAAGTGTTTATGCTGAACGATCGCACTTGAGCATGCCTGAGTTACAGTCTTCTCTGCAACTTCTTCTGCAACTGATGGAGCCTCTAATGCCTATGATCTACAGGACATTGTTCTGTGTAGCTGACACACAGTCAGTTTTCACCTCCAGTCCATGCCAAATTCACCAAAGATTTTGCTTTGACTTGCAATAAAGCTCCATAGCAATGCAAAGGGCTACCTTGCCTAATGGCCAGGTAGAAGGAAACAGCATAGTAGGGAGGTGGCGTGGCCTCCTCCCATGCCTAATTTGTCATAGTGTATACTTAAAAAGGAGGTGTAAACCATTGTATAGATCTACACCTTCTCTGGAGCAGGTGTAGATTTCTGCGTAAGCCCTGTGACAGATGCATGATCCACCAGATTTACTAAGAGGTGGGCAACTCTTAGTAAATCCAGTGGGGGTAATCTAAATAAAACCCACCCTCCAATAACCTGCTGGTAATTTAGGTCAGAATTTCTTTCAGTATTTTGGTCAGTATTTGTAGCCAAAATCAAGAGTGGAACCAACAGAAAAAAATTATAATGGAAAGATTTTCCTAGTTCCTTCTCTTCCTTTTCCCTGGTTGCCCATTACTCTGAAAGTAAAATTTTTAACAAACGGTCCCCTCCATAAATCTCTGACCTAATCTCTGATCCTTACAAGACCTCCTTTTAAGATCACCTCTTGTCCATCCCTCTCTTCAAGGTCTTGAGTTTTTATACTCTGGAATACACTTTCCAACAAATCATAACTAGGCTTGATCGAACAGTGGAAAAAGCTAGGATCGATCGAACTCGAACCTAGCCGGACCTTCCGCATTTGATTCCTGATGCCTTCCTGGTCCATGGGGAAGGAGGAGACTTCCCGGGTACTGCCTGAAATTCCGGGATACAGCCTATTACCTAGGCTGAATCCCGGAATTCCAGGTGGTCCCCGGGATGTCTCCTCCTTCCGCACGGACCGGGAAGGCATCAGGAATCAAATGTGGAAGGTCCGGCTAGGTTTGAGTTTGATCCTAGCTTTTTCCACTGTTTGATCAAGCCTAATCATAACCTCACCAATGTCACAACTTTCTAAAGCAACTTGAACCCCATCTCTTCATAAAAGCTTCCAACCTAGAATAACCCTACTGCCATTACACTACCATATGAAGAGCTTTTACTAGAGATGAGTGAACTTACAGGAAGGTCAGGTTAGAACAGTGATTTTCAACCAGTGTGCCGCGACACATGGTCGGGTGTGCCGCGGGGAAAGTTCCCCAAACTATGGTGCCCCTGTGAAACAGGAGAAAACAATGGTGGAGAGAAACCTGGGGATGAGGGAGAAAAGGGAGAGAAGCAGGGGGGAGAGAAACATGGGGATGGGGGAGAGAAACAGCTGAGAGAAGCAGGGGGAGAGAAGTTTGGTGGAGAGAAGCAGGGGGGAGAGAAGTATGGTGGAGAGAAGCACAGGAGAGAAGCATGGGGGAGAGAAGCATAGGAGAGAAGCAGGGGGGAGAAGTATGGTGGAGAGAAGCACAGGAGAGAAGAAGGGGGGAGAAGTATGGTGGAGAGAAGCACAGGAGAGAAGTATGGGGGAGAGAAGCACAGGAGAGAAGCAAGGGGGAGAGAAGCATGGGGGAGAGAAGCACAGGAGAAAAGTAGGGCGGAGAAGCATGGGGGAGAGAAGCATAGGAGAGAAGCAGGGGGGAGAAGTATGGTGGAGAGAAGCACAGGAGAGAAGAAGGGGGGAGAAGTATGGTGGAGAGAAGCACAGGAGAGAAGTATGGGGGAGAGAAGCATGGGGGAGAAAAGCACAGGAGAGAAGTAGGGCGGAGAAGTATGGGGGAGAGAAGCACAGGAGAGAAGTATGGTGGAGAGAAGCAGGGGAGAGAAGCACAGGAGAGAAGTATGGTGGAGAGAAGCACAGGAGAGAAGCAGGGGGGAGAAGTATGGTGGAGAGAAGCAGGGGGGAGAAGTATGGTGGAGAGAAGCACAGGAGAGAAGTAGGGGAGAGAAGCACAGGGGCGAGAAGAAAACAGGCCCAGGTTTCACACTGAGTGAGTATAAATACATTTAGAAGCTATATTATTAACTATGTGTATAATATGTACTGTTTTAGTGTGATTTTGTGCCATTTTGGTTGGTGGTGTGCCCCGGGATTTTTTAAATATAAAAAATGTGCCGCGGCTCAAAAAAGGTTGAAAATCACTGGGTTAGAACACTCGGCATTTGACTCCCAGTGGCTGGAGAAGATGCATGCAGCCGATGGCTGTGTTCATGTTTTCTAGGCAGTCGTCCTAGGTCTGCATCCATCTTCTCCAGCCACTCAAATGCCGAACATTCAGTGGTTCACAAACCGGAAATTACTGTAAGTTTGTTTATCTCTAGCTTTTACCCTTACCTACTGCCCCTTCCCATGTAGAGTGCAAGCCCTTGTGGACAGGGTCTATAGCAGTCTCCCTCTTATTAGTTTCCATGTATTGCACTAGTTTCTTCTCACATGCGCCCTCTAATAATAATAATAATAATATGAGAAAAAACAAAGATCACGTCAGGGTTATACATCCCACTGTGAATTCAGTTTATTTTGCAGGTACAGCAGTAAAGAGAGGCTCCAGTGGATGAACAGCGAGAGAGAGAGGCCCGTGCAGTAAAAGAGATAGTATTTACATGGTCTTTAGATATCACAATAACAAAGTCATGGCATCTGTGAAGGTTTATATACATAAAAAGGAGCGAGACACTAAGGAACACCATTGTTACGATTGTCAGACAGGTGGAATACAAGACACAATAATATCCTATTGGGCCCATTCAGGCAAAGGGCGAAGGGTGAAATTGCGCAAAAGCAAAATATTTAGCGAGACGCTCAGCATTTACCAAGGAGGTGAGGAGCCTCTGAGCAACTTGTATCAGCTTCTTATAAATAAGGCAGAACTAGACCCCCCTGAGACATAGTCCTATATGAGTATATATAATCGTGTCCTCCACACCAGGGAGCAGTCACTGTACTCATAACCAATACCAGTTGGTAGACTGGCCATACTATGCCACAGCTATGGGGCTCTGGAATACCTGGTACCAACCTAGGCTTCTCGCAAGGGCACCACCTGGCTTGGAGTAACCAGGTTCTACAGAATAAATGCACAGATTTCCATTAGCTCATGGATTATTGAGGGCCTACATTTTCAGGGTGGTTCCAGATTTCTCTTTCGGAGCCTTCCCTATATGCTCCTTTAAACGGCCTCCATTGTGTATAGTGTAAAAGTGAACCTTAAAGGGGAACTCCGGATAAAAAAACTTGTTTTCTATTAAAAGTACATTAAAAGTCATATAGATGTGTCTATACAATGTATTACCGTATCTGTACGGTTCTGCCACACTGGTAGCTGATAGAAATCCAGGAAGTGAAGAAAAATGGCCCCTGTGCCAATTCACATTGTCTCCTGCTCCTGCTGCTACCCCCCCCCCCCCCCCCTAGGAGACAAATCTTTCATGCCTCTGTCTGACATTGTGTGTGTTTGCTGAGCACAGGCTGATGATGCAGGCAGGGGGCAGGGCGTGATGTCACAGGAGGCGGGGCTGGATAGCCCAATCCCCTGACTGATTCACCATCTCTGACGGAACAGAAGCAGCTGCTGCACAAATTTTAGAAAAGCTTTGCATTCTGGGAAATGCCAAACCAGGAAGAACAGAAACACAAAACAGAGCAAAAAACCCCCAGACAAATGGATTTTTGGTACTTTCAAAACTGGGATAGATAGGTAAGTAATGCCTTATGCTTCTGCATAACCTGGAGTTACCTGGAGTTCCCCTTTAAAGCAAGTATCCAGTAGTACAGTCATCATTTCCTGAATAGTTACAGAGTAAATACTGATTTTTTTTTTTATTATTAAAAATTGCTACCAAGGATCCTCTTTTGTGAGCTGTGGAAAAGCCGGTGTGTCAGCAGACGCATAGTATGTCCCATGCATGTATACACTGAGCAGAAGTATGTAATGTAAACTTTTACTACAAAAACAAGTGCGTGCAGAACACTTTCGGTTTGGTCCCAAAAGCTACAAAGTGTGTAAACAGAGCAGAGTCATCTGGATTATTGAGATTCCTCCATTGTATGCACCATACCTACACCTCCGATGTGTTACCCATGTGTTTCTACATACATGCATGCATGCACATACATATGCAACCACCTTTCAGATTATTATATGGTGTATTATGATGTCTCTTTACAATGCTTCAATTATTACTAATGTGAAATTATGGAATCAAAGTGAAGCTGCCATTAACAGAACCTTCAGAATGGTTACGTACATAGAAGAGTCCATTGGAGGACCCTAAGTAGTAGACAAATTGTCTGCTACTGTCTACTACTTCCTCTATTATGGTGCAGGGTTTTGTCACCATGGCCCTTTGGCTACCGCTCCATCCTCTTTTTTTTGTAACAATGTAGTTCATCTGGAGAAGGACCTCCAATAGCGTAGTAGCAAAGGGAATAAAACCAACCATTGTTGGGTCCTTTCCTTCTAAAGGCCACATGGTTTGCCTCTACGTATGTATAATAGAATAGTCCCTTGACATTGAGATTGTAAGTAACTGTCCTTGTGCAAGGAATCCCTACAATCACATATATAATCTGTGGGGAACCCCAGCAGTACGTTTCCAATTTCCCTGCAGCACCACCACTGGAGAAACTAAGAATTACACCATGCTCATTCAAATCAAAGATCTATCTGTATAAAGCAGGACAGCACAGGTCCTCCAGAGCTAGAGACGCTTTTTGTAACCCATGCTCCATTCTGGCCACAAGATGAAGATCCTGAACAGAAGATTCTTTTATATTATCTCAGAATTCCCATATAGGGTACAAGCAAATTGGTTTTCCAAACTGGACAACACCTTTAAGGATGCACATATTGGTTTATCTGCTCAGCACAACTGGTTATTACAACATTAACAACTTCCCCATACCGACAGAGGTTCGGCGATGGGTTCAGCTGCTGGATCCACTCCATATATCTCGATACATTAAATCAAAGCATAGCAACGCGTCCAGGGGACGTTAGGCCTCAATCTGATATTGCTATTGGCCCTTTGCCCACCAGTGTATGCTTGTGTCTCCCAGTAAAGTCAGCATTCCACTTATGCCACTTTTGGATGTTTTTACACATGGCACCAATGTACAGTAGAAAGCAATAATGCCATACATATCTTATGTCTATTATACATATATGAAAAAAGTATTTTTATATTTGATATTGGATTTTATTAAATATAGATGTAAATAATGATTGTCCAATGAAATCTCTTGGTAAGGAATGTTCACTTCTATATTACCTCTGATTGTTTGTTGGCAGGATGGTACAAATGGGCAGCATATATTGTGAAGATAATGCCCCCCTCCCTTCAGTATATAGGAAAGACAATAAAGGTATGTGACACTGTCCTATATTCACCTATTGCTTATACAATACTGCCTAGTAGTGACACTACTAAGTGGTCAATAGTATATGTTTTCTCTTGATACATAAGTCACTATTTTTTACATGGGGTTTATTGTACTCACTAACTCCCCCCTCGCTTAAAGTGGTTGTAAACAGCAAAGAATTTAAATTCTATATAATAGTTGTTGTCCTGTATATACTTGTATACTGTGAATAGAAGATTAGAAGCTTCTCCTCCTGTCCATCAAACCACGTCTTCTCTCTCTGACCAGAGAAGTGTTTGCCAACTTCTTGGGTTGGTATGTTGTCGCAGGGATACTACACGGGCTGTTGTAGATTTTGCATTAGGGTCCAGGACCTCAAGTTATTCCTGGTAGTTTACTATAGAATGAATATGCTTACATGCAATTGGCTGGGTACAATTCATCTGCTGATTGGTTCTGAAAATTATGCTGTGACTTCCTGCTGGATAGAGGAACATAGAGCAGCTTTATTCATTGTCTGGACTCTAGCTGGTACATATGGCGGCTGCAGAGAACACATGAACTGCTGATAAATTTAAGAAAACCATATACATTTACATGGGGGTAGTTCTCACACGCATCAGATGCCTGGGGTTTGTTTTTTATTGTTTTAAGGGGCCATTTTTCCTGCATTTATAACCCCTTTAAATTAAGTTCCTGTATGTCTAAGTGCTATAACCAAAGTAATCTACTGACATCACCATGAACAGAGAAAGTATAGAACAAACAATGCAATAAACGATAAGATTAAACGTTAGCCGCTGCCCTACAGGATTGGTATGAGTTTATGGTAGTGACTTGTCGACTCTTATTATTGCGCCATGTTTGTCAGGGCAGGCCCTTGGCAGCCATGTTGTAACCTTCACCACTTTCACATGACTAAATTAAACACATTGCACTCCTAAATACTCCAAAAATAAACTTAAAAAAAAAAAGAAAAAACCCACAAAACCAGTAATGTTGTCGTAGATGGAGTCTGTAATGAAGCCGGCTAAGAGGTGGACGATTATAAAAATGTATTTTCTTTGTGAGCCAAGCAGGTATCTGTCCCAAGAGTCAGAGACATGCTGCGCTATACAGACACAGGCAGTACAAATCCCCTAAAAAAAAAAGACACCTCAGGGATAAGCATCCCCTTTAAACTCTTAAGTCCATACTTAGCAGTAGTAGGTGTAACTCCCGTCACTGTCCCAGCCTGGACAGCAGAGATACCTCATCTGACAGAACAGTTTCATGGATCAGGAGATCAAGACTCTGCCTTTTCTTTTTCCTTCTTTTTTCCTTTCTTTAGGAATGAGGGAGTACGGAACTTCTTTTTCTTTTTGGAGGGTGATTTAGTGGGGGAACCTTCCGGAGAAGCATTGGGCACTGTCTCGTTTTTCCCTTTAGGGGTTTCAGTGACTTTAGGAGGTGTCTCCCCCGGGGGAGGTTGATCCTCCTCTTTGCCGTTGAGCACCACAGCTGGTTGGACCTTCGCTTCTGTGGCTTCAGTAGATTCCGGGACAGACTCCTTCTTCCCTGCTTCTTTAGAAAGACACAAGGACGATTTCTGGTTATTATCATGTTTACAATCTGAAGCATTTTCAAAAAGCTCAATGACTAACAATATTGCGGCCACTAAAGCTCCCACCAAGGTTATTACCGAGCTTTTCCTAGCTATATAGCAGTACAGGAGCAGAGGATGTATTGCTACAGATAAACCATGAACGGGTTGTCACCTAGCTTTCTACGGAACAGATTAAAACTGATTGATAAATTTTAGTAGCTTTTAGTAGTAGACATGAGCAAACCTTGAGCACGTTCGGGTTCATCTGAATCCGAACACTCAGCATTTGGTTACTGGTGGTTGAAGAAGTTGGATAAAGCCCTAAAGCTGCCTGGAAAACATGGATACAGCCATAGGCCATACACTGTATCCATGTTTTTTAGGACTACCTAGGGCTGCATCCAACTTCTTCAGCCACCGATAAACAAATTCTGAGCATTCAGGTAATTTTTTTCAGGAACTTTTGTCTTGCTTTGTGAGCTTGTACGTTCAACTAGAGATGAGTGCAACTCAAGCATGCTTGAGTCTGATCTTTAAGCGTTTGAATACTGGTGGGTGAAGAAGTTGGAGGCACCCCTAGGGAGTCCTGGAAAATATGGACACAGCCTATAGCCATGTTCACACAACATATCTGTTGTATAAATCACGGCATTATTTATACAACACATACGTTGTATGGTAATGAATGGAATCCCGGCCAGAGTGTATACACATATACGCTCTGGCCGGGATTCCATCCGGCTGCACAAAAAACGGGCGCAGAAGACATGTCAATTCACACAATGGAGCATGCGGCTTCGGCCACACACTGCATTGTGTGCAGCGGTGAATTGGGATGCTAGCGCACACGGGTGTGCCCACATCCAAATTCGTTAGAAGTGAAGATCATCCGGCTGGTACTGCAGTACAGGCCGGAATGATCTTCAGTAACACCGGACATTCTGTGATTTGGCCGGGTGATGCATAGTGTGAACATGGCCTATGGGTGTATCCATATTTTCCTAGAATCCCTAGGGCTGCATTCAACTTCAGCCACCAGTATTCAAATGCTGAAGTAGTGCTTCACACTTGGGACTAAGATGGCATTGCCCTGAGTGACTGACACTTTTTGGTTGACCAGTACAGCACTAACAGAGCATACTTTTGACAAGCTGATACAAAGTGGCATCCTAGAACAGTGCCCTGGTATTATATGTGCACATGCACCTTACAACTTAAAGGGGTATTCCGCTTAAACATAATTTTTCGTCTGTTGCTGCCCATAGTGAGACTAACAATTCCTTCCATACTTGTTATCATTTATTCAGTCTCCTTCTCCCAGTTCTGAGCTGCTGCTTTCTGCTGAAGACACAAAAACCTGTGTGAGCTTTTCTCTCTGTTCCCCCTACTTCCCCCTCCTTCTGAGACAGCTGATGTAAACAAGTCTCTGGCAGGCTTTATCTGCAACTTTGTAGCTTCATTGTATTGCTGGGAGGTTTAATCTGAGGTCAGGTTGCTAACTCACTGTGATTAATCCTCCCAGCATTGCAAAGAAGCTACAATGTTGCAGATAAAGCCTGCCAGGGACATGTTTACATCAGCTGTCTCAGAAGGGAGGGGGAAGAAGGGGAGACAGACAGAAAAGCTCACACACTGATTCTTTTTGTTTTAAGCAAAAAGCTGCAGCCCAGAACTGGGGGAAGGAGACTGAATAGATAATAACAAGTGTGGAAGGAATTGTTAGTCTCACTACGGGCAGCAACATATCAAAAGTTATGTTTGAGTGGATTACCCCTTTAAGTCTCCTTCATTCAAGAAACCAATGGACTCCATAACACATTAGATGTATACTTTATAAGATCTCAGCTATTAGGCCATGGGAGATGTTAGTTACAATATCTGATTTAAGCACTACATTCCCTACAGCAGCGCACACTATTGTTCCCACCAAGGGTTACTTGGAGATGCAAGTTCACAAGTAAATTATGAATGCAGCTGTAGAGGTACACAGATTTAAGGTATGTTCACACTGAGTAAATAAAAGTGGAATTCCACAGTGTATCATATGATCTCAATGGGAGAGCACACGCTCCTCCGTTTCCGCCGCTCTATGCTCCAAGAAGTGACATGTCACTTCTTTGAGCGGAGAGCCGCAGCAGTGGAGGAGCGCATGCTCTCCCATAGACGGGCTATGACACACTGAGGCAGGCGGAATTCTGTGGTGGAGAGTTCAGCCGCATAATTCCACCTATTTTACTCAGTGTGAACATACCCTTATCATTAAAACAGCTAATTATTTGTTAATTAGATGTACACAGGTGAATGTAAACCTTATCACTACTCAAAAATATTCCCAATTTCAAGCTTCATTTTTAAGGCAAGCAGCTAGTACACACCATGACTCTGAGTTAATACGTGTTATTGCCGCTCTGGCAGTTAGTTGAAAGGGAATGCATTAGTCTGTATGTGCCTGTGGCATCAGACATCACATCATAACAACATGCATCTGTAGGAGGGTCCTAAAGAAGATGTAATGTGAATACCTATACCTCAGAGCTACAGTGATCAGGACATTTAGTATAGGTGGGGGTGATGTGCTGTTAGAGAAGGCTTGATATACTGACCAAGAATTTGGGTACCATACAATAAAAGTGGGCCTGATATTAAATACAGTGTGGAAACTGCAGGGCGGGATTTCATTTTTAAAAGATAGATTTATAGATAGATTTAGCTAACATCTTGCATGGTAACCAAATGTTCGACTTTTATAGTAGGTGACTTTAGGGAGCAGAAGCAAAAGGGGTGAAAAACGACAAGCCAGGGCATCTATACTTACTACAGAGACAGGTATTCAGAGTCTGAGGTGACTCCTGCCATGAGACAGCACATGGAAAGAGAAGGGAAACATTGTGGCGACACACACACACAAAGACACAATGACAACGTATGATCACAATGAATACAGATAAAGCTGAGAGGGAAAAAGAGAACAGGACAGAGGCAAAGATCACATTTTAGGGAGTGACAGTGATATTCACAATCTATGGGCTCACATCAAGACTAGTGCGAGACTTAGGCCCGGACTGACAATCTGCCCAGCCGGGCAGATTCCCGGTGGGTTGGTCTTCCCATATTCACAGTGGGCCTCCCACCTAAAACAGCGCACAGGGTATTGACACTGGTATTAGGTCAGACTGCACACCATGGTGTAGGACCAGAGTGAGCTAAGCACCATTCCACTAATTTAGAGCATCTATTCCACTAATTTAGAGCAGGGATAAGACAGATTTGCTAATAATGTCTCCAATCTGATCCATCACTTCGTATCACCAGTGCCGGTACACACATATCTACCCATATAGTCTATATTATAACACTGAACATGATTGCTAATTCTTACCAAACACATGTAATTTACCTTCAGAGGACTTGGAAGGAGACACGATCTGAGGGGTGGTCTTTGTTGGACTCCTTACAGGAGAAGTAGGTGGTGTCACCAGTGATGGTTGTGTGTCCTCATCTGCAGCTTCTTTGTCTGTATATTGTAATAATAGAAGTCATATTGCAAAGATGTAGTATACAGCTATAGTGCTGTGTGTTGTGAAGTAACTGCAGGCTGGTAATAGGCTATAGCTGGTATAGCTTTTACATCTCAGACATAGACATAGTATAATGTTGCTTACCATCAGTTCCATGCTTCTTCCTTTCCACCTCTTTCTTATACTCCTCCAGCTCTTGGTCTGTCAGCTGACTAAAAGGGTTAGGAGGCTCGGGTTCTGGTGTGATGACTTCTACAGGCTGCTCCTTCAGTTCTGCCTCTGTTTTGGTGGCCAGGTTACCTTCTGCAGACTAAATAAAAAGAAATAAAAACAGTTTTTTAACTTACTGTACAATACAAACAACTAATAAAACCGATCACAGTCTGTACAGTCCATACATTTTCTACCATCTTGTCCTTGGTATCTATGTAAATAAAGCTTAAAGGGGTTATCCAGGCTTAGAAAAAACATGGCGGATTTCTTCCAGAAACAGCTTGACTGCTTGGATAACTGCTTTAAAGTGGAGAATTGTAAAAGGTATCACCTTCCCTACACGCCACTTCCTACCCCATACCAATATAGCCTGATGGGTTTTCCTATCTTAGGGTATGTTCACACTGAGGAATAGGTGAGGAATTTCAAGCATAATATGGGCTTAATTTTATGTGCATTCTGCTTGAAATTCCGTCTGTAAAATATGTACAGAGCAATGTCCCATTGTGTTCAATGGGATTTCCGCTCCGTTGTTCACACTGCGGAATTTGCGGAATTTGTGTGCGGGTTGTTCTTTTCCCCCTACTATTGTCTCCAGTTGGGGGGGGTTGCAGTTAAGCTCCATTTACTTCAATGGAACTGAGTTTCAAAACCCCACTCAATCTGGAGACAACAGTAGGGGGAAAGTGGCCATGTTTTTGTAGCGCTGGATAACCCCTTTAACATGACACTGGTATCTGTTCCCAGTTAGTTTATAGGCAATATATACATACCGGACTTCTGCTTTTATCCGTTATCACACTGGCCAGCAACTGAGACTGAGGACCAGCAGACTTCACGTCTTGGCGATTTTGCTCCCGAATCTGTTTAATACAATTAATAACATCAGGACATGTAGCCGTATCGCCCATCTGGAATTCCATATGTTATTGCTATCCTGGGGTTTTCCAGGATGTTTTTTTTCTATATAAATTATGAAGCAGGAGATTACAGTATGTATGATAATTTGGTTTGTTTTAGAATATGTGATATAAAAGCCCAGGATAGTTAAGATCATAGGTGGAGATTTATCAAACATGGTGTAAAGTGAAACTGGCTCAGTTGCCCGTAGCAACCAATCAGATTCCACCTTTCATTTTCCAAAGAGTCTGTGAGGAATGAAAGGTGGAATCTGACTGGTTGCTAGGGGCGACTGAGCCAGTTTCACTTTACACCATGTTTGATAAATCTTCCCAATAGAACGTCATTGATTAGATGATATTTGTTCTGATTATACACTTCTAGTACATTATACCAAGGGCAATAATAGCCAATATCAGTCTCTGCATTTGGTGAGGATGGAGAGTTTAAAGAGGACCCGTAGCACCCACCTTGTTTCTGGTCTCTAAAACCTCACGAGGATCGGTGAATAGCGGCACAAACTGGTTGGGGTTCTCTATGCGGATAGGCATCCCGCTGGTGGACTTTATCACTTCATCTGCTTTCATCCACTGAAAAATGGATCGCAAAAAATAACAGATTGGTACACACAAGTGTATTAAATATATAGATTGTTATGGTCGAAATTTCACAAATATCAAAAAGTGATAAGTCTAAAAGATTTGGGATGAATTGAGTTTGGTCGAGGTGCAGCTGAAAACCGCCAAGACATACAGTTTTAGGTTATGTTCACACACGGTATTTTGGTCCATTTTCCTTCTCAAAATGGACAATTTTTTAAACTTAGAGTTCCAAAAAGACAGCTGGCAATTACTATTAAGTAAATATCCTTTTTTTTTTTTTTTTTTGGAAAGTGGCATGTACTGTAGTTTTTCCCATAAAACCTGCTGGTTTGCAAGTTGCAAAAATAGCATTTTTGTGTAAAAAAAAAAAAAGGATGAAAATCTCCTCAAAAAGTCTGACAAATATTTTAAGAAACAGCAATAAACAGCAGTAAATGGCATTTTTGAGGCTGAAAATAAGAGGCTAAAAAACTGTTTGCACAAAAACTTTTCGGGAAATCTTTGTCGTTTTTAAACTAATTTTTTTTGTCAATGGTCACTGGTAATGAACCCACCCTATGGAGCCTCCAAATCAAACCTAAGGGGGAATTCACACATTCATTATGATTCCTGGAGCCCCAAAACTGTTTAAACCTGTTCTAAATTCTGGCCTACGGGCTTCAGCCTTGCACGGACCTAAGTTACAGACCACGTGACTAGCCACTAACTCCTGCAGATGGCAGAGCAGACTTCTGCTATGTGTTAAAATTGAAGAAATAAGTTCAGCGTTGTGTTTTATTAATTTAAATCTTTGCTCATTCTGGGTTTAGGAGTCAAGTAGGCGGTCCTATTCAGGGACTGACAGCTATGTCTAAATGCTTGTACAGGGAAAGCTGACAATCACCAGGTTTAGTCAAAAAGTTTTACCTTATACTCAATCTGTTCCCATAAAATATAGACTATATATCAGTCTTATTAGCTGTTCCTGTTCTATGACATGCTGCCACTAAATTAAAGGAGAAGTCCGGCCGTTTTCAAAAACGGTCATGTAATCACAGCATTTTGGCACATTATTTACACTTATGTGTGGTACAGGTGGCCATATACATTGGATTTCTGTTGTGATATCAAGCAGTGTCTTTTAAAAATCGGACGTGCATGGCTGACAAGTAACAAAGGGATGATAGCAAATTCCTAGAATAATATCTAAAGTCTATAGTGAACTATTTTGCTTTATCTTATTTTGCAGGTAGATAAAAAATATTCACCTTCACCTCTATGGGTAGCAGGTGTTTGCTGAGCAGAGATACTAGATGTATTATTTTAATGGCTGTTATTTCTGGATACAGAATTAGCACAGCAGGTTTCACTACTGACCTTCATCAAGGGAATGTGCTGTACCTGTATAGTGTATGGGAAATGCATCAGACATCTGTTTCCTATAAGAATATATTTCTAAGCAGTATATGTGATACTAAACATTGTTCCTTTTATCTCTATGGGGTTTACAGAACTTGGCGCCAAATACATCCCATTCAGACTGTGCTGAATGAACTGCTTTATACTGTAACTAGATCTGCCCCCCCCCCCCAATGTCTGGTGGTTGCTCACCGTGGTCTTACTCCTCTGGCTGCTCACATTCTCCTCAGCCACATTGACCCTCATGTAAGTATTGGGGGTATTCAGCCATCGGGTCTTCTCCTTCTGCTGTTTCTGGGCATGTTGTCTTAATGTTGAAATAGGGATTCCTTCTTCTTCAAAGACAAATGCGGTTACCGTAGCGGGTATCTCCACATCGCTCTTGTGTCTTGTCTTCTCTTGTACGAATGGGTGCCGGTATGTATAGCCTGTACGGTAACCCTATGGAACAGAAGTCACATTTTCCTAAATATTATGTATGTGGGATCCCATCAGTTTAAAAGTTTTAAAAGTTTTTTTTTCAGGCCATAATACTCGTACGGATTTCCTTTTTTCGTGACCAGTAAATAACAAAATAAATTATCCTAACAATAGAGGCATAGCAGAATCAGAGAATAACAGAATCCACATACGTTTAAAGGGGTTATCCGACGGTACAAAAACATGGCCACTTTCTTCTGGAGACAGCCCCACTCTTGCCTCCAGCTTGAGCAGGGTTTTGCTGCTTAGTTCCATTGAAGTGAATGGAGCCTAATTGCAAACCGCACCTGAACTGCAGACAAGAGTCGTGTTGTCTCTGAAAGAAAGTGGCCATGTTTTTGCAATGCTGTAACCCCTTTAATCTACATTCCTTATTACAGAACCTAGACAGGTAAGGTATACAAGAGTATACAAGAATTGATAGCATTAGTATGCATATTAGTCATAATTACTGATCTTATCCTGATAAAAGAGAACAGCAGAAACAGATACTTATTGTTGGATAACAGGACTTAGATAGGTTTGGCCATTATTCCTAATAACAGAACCTAGATAGGCAAGCCATACAAAGAGTTGTTACTTTATCCCTAACAACACAAATGACATATGGGCCCAGATGTGTAAAATATAAACTGGTGTAAACACAGCAACCAATTACAGCTCCTGTTTCATGTTACCAGAGCTGAGCTGTGATTGGTTACTGTGGGCAGTTTACACCAGTCTATATGTTACACCCTTTGATAAATCTCCCCCATGGTTTCCAAAACCTTTAATGCAATTCCATATTTAGATCATTTCAAACTTTAACCACAACTAAGCTTTTCGCAAAAGGAATAGAAAATGAGGATGCACACATGTCATATAAAGAAGTGTACAATTTATGGTATCAGAGATTAGCATTGCTTTTTTGCAACTTAAAGGCCCTATTACACCAAGTGATAATCAGGCAAATTCGGAAGATTATCAGCCGTTACATCCGATAATTGCATGGTGTAATGCTGCGTTTACACGAAACAATTATCGTGCGACGAACGAGAAATCGTTCATTTTGATCTTACAACATGTTCCAAAATCGTCGTTCGGCGTTCACAAAAAATTCGCAGATCGTTCCGTGTAAACAGTCGTTCGCCAATTTAACCAATGTGTGAGATAGGCTTAAGCGATCACAAAATGATCGCAAAACGAATTTCCGTACGATATATCGTACCGTCTAAACGCTGACCGTTATGAAAAAAAAATCGTTACTCCGACATTGTTAATCGTACGATCGGGCCAATTATCGTTTCGTGTAAACGCAGCATTATAGCTCCTGATAAAAGGCAATGATCAGCCGACATGCACAATGTTGACTGTTAAAATTTTAGAATGATAATGATGGTCTGCTGGCCGTCGCTCTGTGTAATAGAAGCGGCAGCAGAAGCGACCACCACTATCTCCTGGGGGCCCCCTGGACGATATAAAAGTCGTCCGGGGAGCTCCCGCCACAGTGGCGCTATTTCACATGCTGACAGTTAGCAGGGAACCAGGAGCAAGCGATCGCTGATCTGACAGGTTGGCACTCGCTTGTCCCTCACCATCGGCCTATGTAAAAAGGCCTTTAGTGTCCTTGGTGGAATAGCTCCTGTGAAAAGGAAGTGATCAGCCGACATGCATGATGTCCTTATCTTTCAACATGTTGAAAATTTTTAGAACGATAACGATGGGCTGCTGGCCGTCGCTCCATGCAACAGATCTGCAATCTCCTATGGGCTCCCCGGGTGATCTAAAAATCGTCACTCACTTGCTCCTCACCATTGGCCCATGTAATAGGGCCTTTAGTGTTCTGTGTGATGTACACCTGGATTAGGCCATATTAATTGCATGTTACTAGCTTGGTTTTTTACATTTATTCACATTTCCTATCAGTAGTGGATTATAATAGGTCTGTTTCGGGCGGTAGCCCTGGGGCCCTGAGCTCCTGGGGGGCCCATGGTCACCCTAACAGACTTACTGTATACTTTCAGTGGTGTATTGTTCCTGGCTATAGTTCTGCCATGATTTTGAAACAATCGCTGCTTTTTGTCCTTCGATTTTGCACAAATCAGGGCATCATGACATTATCTATCCTGTACTATGAACACCCCGCTAGTGCTACCATAGTTACAGTGGGGTGGGGGGGCCAAGGCTTGGTGAACAGCCCAGGGCCTACGGTAAAGTTAATCCACCCCTGTTTGCTGTGTATCCTTTAGACTTTGGTTACTTGGTTAGTTAATGTGGAGTTTTCCCTAGATGCCTGAATTTGGTGCCTCCTTGTTACTCCATGTACCTTTCTTTGGGAAAGTGGTTTGAGCTGGTGACTTCTGCTCTCTGGACTTGGTTAACTGGGTTAGGCTTTTGGCACCTACAGAGACTCTATTCTTGGCCTCTGTCACCAAATCACTTCAAATAACTGGTCGAGACAGCGCGGTCAGCACTATTTTATGCCAGTTAAAATCCAGTGAAATGAGGAATACCAGTTGGAAACCGAATGGTAGTCTATTAATGTCAATGAGGTCTGTTGGGTTCCTTTAGTGTCCATTGTGTAGCAGACCAGCCGGTCTCCGTGTAGTGCTGGCACATATCTGCGACAGAGGCCTCTGAACAGACGTTACAAACGCAAACCAAGTCTTAAATTACCCCTAGTGTGAGTATATTCTCTGTACAGCCCTATTGTATATATTGCCTCACTTGTTCTCATCAGTTAATGTGTGTTACAAACAGAAATCAGATGTAAGGATGATATAAACTCACCAAATTATCCATCATTCTCATCAAAGCCTCAAATTCATGTTCACCCAGTCTGCTCTTCTGCATGGGTCCAAACATGCTCCCCGCCCAGCCAACCGTGCCCACTTCATGTGGACGATACTTTTCTCGATCTAGTACAATGAGGTTCTCCGGTCCTCCGGCACTAGGCACAGCAGAGACCTGAAACATATGGTTTTATAGTAAGATCTCACAGGTCAATCACATTTACATGGCTATTACACTCCATTATAATGTTACATTTTGTAAGGTTAGATTATACAGGCTGATGTTTTACATGTAATCTCTTCTTAGACTTTCCCTACAAGCTATATGTAAAAGAAAGAGAGGGTTGCACCAGCGTGTTGGTATACAGTCCCCTGGGGCACACCCTGGTTAGCAATGTTCTGGCTGCTGGCAATTGGGATTCCCTTGATGGTATGAGTGCTGCTATAAACCATAATACTGGGACTCAAGGAGCTGTGTTGCAAATGGTTAACTTTACTAAACTGCAGGACTTTATCCATCACTTCTGAGAGGGGTGAAGGGGTATTCCCATAAGGGCTTGTTATTCCCTATCAATAGGATAGGGGATAACAAGCTGGTCGCTGGTGGTGCTACCACCTTGACCCCCACTAAGCCTGATAACAGGCACATGATCAACGCAGAAGGAACTAATTCTCTATTGACCAGCCAAACACTGAAGTAGAGGATAACAATTTAAAATGAGAATACCCTTTTAAATCTGTGAGGTAACAGAAATCACACTGCTTGGCTCTTGGAGGTAGAAGAGTTAGTCTATGCCTGACTGAAGCTTCACAAAGGCAATGGACAGCTAAGGGACCCTCGACATGTAGTAGATACAGGAAAGAAATGTCCTTTGGGTCATTACAAAGCTGATATCCAGGGTGTCTGTAATCACTTCATGCTGTGACCAAGGCTAGGCTTCACACCACCCTGGTACAAAATAACTGAACTCAAGACTTGAGACCAATGTTTGACACCAGGACTCCCCAAAGACCTTGAGGTGTGAAAAGCTGGGTATTTATAGACAGATAATATTGTTCTCTCCAGTGTGCATCTTAGAACTTAGTATAATTATTAATTATATTAAGTTCTAAGATGCAAACTGGAGAGAATAATCTTCACCAGTAGGTGGAAGTAGAGAGCGTTGAGGCCACTCCTACATGTGGTTGCCACTTGGGCTAATCACTTCAGCCAGCAGTCGAGGTTGTCTCCTTAAGCAGTGAAAAGTCCAGCTAGCCACTAGTGCTCAAAAGTCCCACACCTGGACTTCATGCTGTTTTAAGGGCTTATCCAGCATTTAATTTATTTTTATATATTGCTGTACTGTAAACATAATAAACATGTTATCCTTACCTGTCCATACTCCCCTGGTGTCCTGATGTGGTCTCTCTTTGGTGTGTCCACTGACTGCAGCTCCGCTTCTTCTAAAACAAACTTGTCTTGGAAGTGACAGCCCGCTCAGCCAATCACTGGCTGAGACAGGACAGCATCGGGGCCAGTGATTGGCTGAGTGAGCAGTTACACCTGAGGCAAGTTAGTTTAGGAAGTAGCAAAGCTGCAGTTAGCAAGGACACTGTAAAGGCCGCATCGGGACACCGGGGGAGCACAGAGAGGTAAGCATAATATGTTTATTATGTTTACCAACAGTGCAGCAATATATAAAAAATATGTAAACACCGGATAACCCCTTTAAAGCGTCAACTCAGGGTGCCGGCTGTGGTGATTGACATACACGGCAGCTGCAGGCTAATGTGGCCTAATGTGCCCGTGTGTTATGTGATTTACATTAACTTACAGAGCACACGGTAGAATATAAAAGTGCAATTAACCATCATCAATGGCAATATGAAAGTCCCATTATACAAAACACTATTTACTTGCTTCGTCAGATGGGATACTGCACTGTTACATGTATTTTTCATTACAGCCAAGGCACCACAAGCTTCTATATACAAAGCTGCCATTAAAGGGGCTGTTCACCAACATTTTTTTTCTTTCAAATCAACAGGTGCCAAAAAGTGCCAGGGATTTGTAATTTCTATTAAAAAATCCAGTACCTATCGGCTGCTGTATGCCCTGCAGGAAGTAGTGTATTCTTACCAGTCTGACACAGTGCTCTCTGCTGCCACCTGTGTCCATGTCAGGAACTGTCCTGAGCAGTAGCAAATCTTCATAGAAAACCTCTTCTGCTCTCCAGACTGGAAAGAATACACCACTTCCTGCAGGACATACAGTAGCAACAAATACTCTGGCATTTTCTGAGCACCAGTTGATTTGAAAGAAAACATTTTTTGGGTGAAAACCCCTTTAATTTAGACTATAGAATAAATTTACAATACAAGATGACAACAACATATGTGTTTGCGACTTTGATATGAGATATAGCATGTACGTTACAATAATATATACCCTACCTGGATTTCACAGGCCGCCTGCAGGTGAAAGATTTTATAAAAAGCTTCTTCTACCGATTCACCCAAAGCCACAACCCCATGATTCCTTAGGACGAGCACCTGGAAGGTTAAAAAAATCCACAATTTGTCAAGTCGCTCTCTACAAGACCTTCAAAGACTGTGTTGAGGGAGATCCAAATGTAGGAAAGTCGGACTCTGACCTTGCATGTTGGACCCAAACACTTCTGCAGTTCGATCCTGTCCTTCTCTTCTTCCATGTCTCCGTTAAAATCATAATACACCACTTCTCCTGCCAGCAAAGCATCATGTGAGATGGGCAGGAGGCCACATTTCATTGCCGACACCTGCGATAAACCAGAACAATTTCCTCAGACAGGAGATCTCTGTGGCTGGCAGTGATTGATTCCCCCATCTTCATAGGAAGGCAGGGGCTATAATACTATCTCACCGCAGTTGTGGCTGCTGTATGGAGCTGGATGATACATCTCACATCTGGACGCGCTGAGTAGATAGCAGAATGCAGGCTGAAGTCGCTGGTGTCCACCTCAAAGCTTGTGCTTCCGACTTCTACCATCTCTCCCAAAATATTAACTTTCACCTGTGGATGATATCGCCCAAGCATGAACTGAATATCAAGGACTCTGGATGAAAAGTTGTACAATTTCTCAAAATAATTTTCTATGAATTCTTTGTAGAGATGAGTGTGAATCAAGCATGCTCAAGTTGGATCATTTGACATTTGAACACCAGTGGCTGAAGAAGTTGGATGCTGCCCTTAGGAGTCATGGATATACACATGGATATAACCTATGGCCTATGGCTGTATCCATGTTTTCCAGGAAGCCTTAGGGCAGCCTTTAGTCACTGGTAATCAAATTCCGAACGATCCCAGTCCAGCATTCTCAAGTTACGCTCATCCCAAATCCTCAGGGACCAATGGTGATGTGGCATATGCTGGAACCTCTGCTTTGGGAACTAACTGATATGTCTTGTCACCTTGTGATCAGTAGTGGATTATAATAGGGGCGTTTCGGGCAGCAGCCCGGGGCCCTGAGCTCCTGGGGGGCCCATGACCACCCAAAAAGACTTATACTTTCAGTGGTGTACTGTCTCCTGGCTACACTTCCACCATGATTGGCAAAGAAAACACTGTTTTTTTATGGCGATTTTGCACAAATCAGGACATCATTATCTGTCCTGTACTATGAACGCCAGGCTAGTGCTGCCATAGTTACAGTGGGGTGGGGGGGCCCAGACTTGGTGAACAGCCCGGGGCCTATGGTAAAGTTAATCCGCCCCTGCTTGTGATTATGTAACCGATGGAAGTCACAACATCTGGCTAATCTTCACTTTGTTTTATTGCTTTTGAATAGCAGAGATAGGGGGTGAAAAATAATAGCTGTTATACATATATCTGTTAGGCAGCTATTCTTCTTCTATTCCCCATATACATTCATGATCAGTTTGTCTGAGCATGCATGTATATGAGGAATAAGATGCCACCAGACATAGGCTGCCCAGCTTTGTACCATGGGCACTTTAAGACAATATACTGATACAACAGTTCTATAGACTTTCAATATTTCAGAACTTACTAGGGTTGAAGCAGACACTTCATTACAAGCCACTCCACGCGGGCTAAATAAGAAATGATCCTGTTCTTTATTAACCCTTATCTGGAAATAAAAGTTTAAAAAAACAACATGAGATTTGTGACAAAAGAAAATTATTATATAACAATTTGGTATATGAATGTATTACCTGAAACACATGGGAAAGTTACTTCTCAAACATTAGTATTCTTATTACTTTAAGAGACTCTGTCAGTAGGTTTATGGTGTCCTATCTCAGGGTAGCATAAACTAGTGCCAGAGAAGCTGAACAGAATGAAGTATCACTTACATTGTTCTGTGCAGCTGATCTGGAGATATCCTCCTGAATAACATAGACAATAAGTAGTCCTCTCCATTATGTGTGTGAGCTCAGTAGTCCTGGATATTCATGAGAAGCAGAAAACTCCGCCCACCAGCTGCTGATTGGCAGTTATCTATCCATGCTGTGTATAGGCAGTCAGCTGTCAATCAGCAGATGGAGGGCGGAGGAGGGGTGTGGAAAGAATCCTATTCTCCTGCATATTAGGAGAACAGCTGAACAGAATGATGTAAGTAATACACCGATCTGTTCATCATTTATATCACTAATTTATGCTGCCCTCATTTAGGGCAGCATAAAACTAGTGACATATTCCCTTTAAAGAGAATCTGTGATATTGAACATGCAAGTTATAGAACTGGAGGAGCTGAGCAGAATGATATACAGTTTTCTGGGAAAAGATTGTATATAACTTTTATTACATTCATTGAAATCCATGCTAATTCTTGGTTTAGGAGTCCAGTGGGTGGTCCTAATCAGTAATTGACACCTGTCTATGTGCACTCTATAGAGGGGAAAGCTGTTAATTACTGAGTAGCACCACCCCCTGGACTCCTGAGCTAACAGGATTAGCAGGGATTTCAACTAATGTAATAACAATTTTATACAATCATTGCCAATAACAATATGTCAGTCTGTTCAGCTCCTCCTGCTCTATAACATGATACAGTCAGGATTGCATTAATGTGGCAGGTTCCCTTTAAAGAAGAGAGTCACTGAAAACTAAAATTGGTTTCATACTAGTAAATTGTAAGTTATCACTGCAGCCAAAGTTTGGGAATTCTACTTGCATTACAGTGACGTGTTTCCAGTGTCTGACTGGGATATCTGGGGCCCACCAGAGGAAATGATCCTGGGGGCCCACCAATGAAGTACCAGTGAGAATTGACATGTCAGTCAGTGTTTTTGCAGGTTCTAAAGCTGGGGGCCCACCCGAGTATCCTCCGGTCCTCTGGCAGGCCAGTCCGACACTGCATGTTTCTATAGCTCGTACCTTCATAAATTCTCATTTTATTACTACTTTATATTGGCAGTTTCCAAGAAGCCAATTTCTCGCATAGTAGAGTAACTGTAGCAACCATATCAGACATCATCCTCATCAGCAGAGAACACGTGTAAGAGGAAAAGATCACTTACTGAAGCAAAAGTACCGGAGAGCTGCCCCCAGCCGTTGAGGTCTATGAGCCTATAGATGCTGGCCAGCTTGCACCTCATTAACCTTTCACCCTTTGCCAGAGGAACCCCCGGATCATTACAGTGGAGGTCATTGATAGGCGCCACCATGGATGAGTCTGGAAAATAAAGGTTATGTTTTTAAAGGTTGAATCTGGGAACAAATTATAGCAAATGGTTCTCCAAAAATTCCATATAAAATGCTTGTAAATCCTAGTAAATGTAATTATATAGAATATCTTTTCTTGCCATGACCTACATTATCATTATATAAATGTGTTACAGTCCAGGTGCAGTACAAGGAGTATTTGCACAGTCACTGCTTGTTCTTAACCCTTTTGTGTTAGCATCCCTGGCAAACTTTTTTCCACAGTGTACAACCCCTAAATAGTCCCTTCATCTCAGATATAATACTGACACTTACTTTTCGATCTATCCACCAAGCCACAACTTTGAACAGGCTGAACATCAGTCATTGTTACTAGAGATGAGTGCAACTGGAGCATGCTCAAGTCCAGTCATTCAGCCTTTAATTACTGGTTGCCAAAGAAGTTGGATGCAGTCCTAGGGAGTCTGGGAAAACATGGATACAGCCTATGGCCATAGGCTGTATCCATGTTTTCCAGGACTCCCTAGGGCTGCAACCAACCTCTTCAGCCACCAGTATAATAATGCTGAACAATCGGACTTCAGCATGCTCAAGTTGCGCTCATCTCTAATTTTTTTTTACTAACAGCTCTGTTCTCCTGTTGATGGATCCATAATAGTGAGATCATATAGCGGATTAAGTTATCCCTTATTCACAAGATAGGGGATAACTACCTAAGGGGCCGACCACTGCACCTTCTCGAGAAGAGGACCCCAGCAGCATGTGCACCACCACTCCAATTATTCTCTATGTGAGCTGCCAAAAATAATGAGCCGTTTCCGTGGCTCCCATAGAGAATGAATGGCTCATTTTAACGTAGGACTCTGGCCCCGTTCTTGAGATTGAAGTGGGTCCCAATCAGCTAGTTTTTCCCTTGTACATAGGGAATAACTTTATCAGGTAGGAATGCCCCTTTAAAGCCACACCATCCTTGTTCTTAGATCCTGTGTGGAAGTATTGCAAATTTCTACCATCGGGGAAGCAGAAGTCCACAATAACTATGCAGGTGTTGGAATTTCTACAGATTTTGTGGGGGGGATTGTTAGCAAAATCTGCAAACATTGTACGAAATATGGTTTAGATGTAGGAACAAATATGCTTATATTTTATAGATATTACTGTCTCATCTGCATGGCAATGGCAGAAGAATTCTGGTTCCCAATGCAAATGATGCAACATCTAATATATACCATTTATATTACTCATGTGGCTGTAGAGCCTTTGGGCCCATGATGCCCCAGCATCCCCTATGGCTACATGCCTGACCATGGGAGCAACTGAAGTCTACAGCTAAGGGGCAAAAGAGAACATATTCAATCCTTCTGTGGAAATTTCCTATGAAGGTCAAGTTGTTCTTTAAATATTTTTTTTCTATGTAATGATACTCATTAGCGTCACCCTCCCTAGCCCAACTCCCTAGAGAGAAAGTGGAAGAACGTACTGACTGGACAGGTGGGGAAGACAGATGGTGCGGTGCTGGCCATAAAGTCAGCGATTTGCCTGAGAGCCCAGATATTGGAGGAGTTGTTTCCTTTCTTCATCTGCTCCTGAATTAAACTTTCCAGTTCCTCCCTAAAAGACTGAAAGTAAATTGAAGCCAATGTCACTATGAAGTGAGAAAACAAATATAACATCATAATACTACTACACAACACTACTACACGCATGAAGGGTTCCTGCAGTAAACATTTATTGGATATATGACCAGAGGGCCCAAAGACTGATGACAGGTATCATTATCACTGGTCAATAAGAAGTTTTTTTTCAGTAGGAATAGAGAGTAGTTTAGGGCTCCTATATATATGGTAGAGGCAAACCATACCACTACTATGGGGCTCCTGGGATGAGGTGGGACAGTCCTGGTTGGTCTTGTTTCTTTGTTAGGTATGAGCGAATTTACAGTACTAGTGAATTCAAGTGCTTCACTAGGCTCACAGTCTGCTGCCATTAAATTCTATGCCACTGTATGTTGCCCCGCTCCACATGCTGGGAAAAGTTGGATCCAGTCCTGGGAACCTATGAGAAGTTTCCCAGGACTTGATCCAACTTTTCCAGGCACCTGGAGCAGCATGGAGTTCAAAGGTAGCGAGTTGACAAGCTGTCCACCAGCCTAGTGAAGCACTTCGCTTCACTATTACTGCAAATTCACTCATCCCTATTCTTTGTATTGTGTGGTGAGAACCTGTGCAGGAACTGCATTGGGCTGGAAAAATATCCCAGGGAGGACAACAACACCAAGACCTTCTCTACTGAATACACAATACCATAATTCCTGCCTATGCTGCTCTTTGCTTTTAGGCCCCGTAGGGTTCTCTATTACCTACGCCCACTGAAGGGCACATTCAGTGTCCCAGAACAGAGTATTTTTCTGTGGCTTTATGTCTGCACCTTTATTATAGTCAGTTCTGGAAATATAGTCCCACTGCAAACTGTGTATATTGTGTCCCCCCTCTCGGTATTCAGGTCTGCTGTTTCATTTATTTCTCATGCATATTCAGTTATCAGTGCCTAATGGTATTATGCCACCCCCCAGTGTT
Source organism: Dendropsophus ebraccatus (assembly GCF_027789765.1). Taxonomy (NCBI): domain Eukaryota; kingdom Metazoa; phylum Chordata; class Amphibia; order Anura; family Hylidae; genus Dendropsophus; species Dendropsophus ebraccatus. The sequence continues at coordinate 190,982,366 of NC_091454.1, read as the reverse complement.
CAAGTATGGTACTTCTCATGTATATTCAGTCCAATATGCCTAATGGTGTGATGATGCAATGGCTTGATGTCACGTGACTGCCCCTGCTGCCATGGCCGTCAAGCTTTGGCTGGGGATACCAATTGACTTTCTGTCCTACCTCAGTCTTCTCTCCACTTTTAGGGAAAAAGGGTGTGTTGCTCTGTTGTTCCTGATAACTGTCTTCTACCTTCAAAGAGACAGGTCGTGTGTGTGTCCTTTCTCCACTGTCAGGAGAGGGACATGTGTGCTCTGCTGCTTCAGCGTTACCAGAGGCGCTCCGGTCCAGTCGGGACCTGGTTTCCTATCCTCAAGTCCTTCAAGATCCTCATCTCCACTAAAGATCTGGGTGCCGTCTTCATTCACTACTTTCATCATCTCTCTCATCATCAATAGCAAGTATTCGTCTCAACTCCATTCCGCCCAGTATCATAACTCCAGTACTACTACTCTCATCATTTAATTTCCTTATTGCAAGTAACGCAACCATCACAGCCTATTGCAGCATCACCCATTACTCTGCCTTATCCACGTCTGTCTTATTTCCGGTTGCATCCGGAGAGACTGTTGCTACTAGTTATCACCGTTTCAATAAATGCACAACTACCGTTGTTTCTGAACCCTGGCATTGGTTTAATTATTGGTGCCTTGACTAGGGGCAACGAAGAATTGCTCTGCCTCTGCATGGTCAGGTGCCCGCTGGTTAGCTGCTATCCCTTGTGCCAAAACCGTGACCTAACATCAGGCAAGCGGCTACCCGGGTTCCTACCCAGTACTACCACCTACTACTACCCTCGGCGGAGTGGCCCGGCGCACACATATTACTAATATATTTCTGCCTGGACGTTGTAGGTTGGGTTGACGCTACCATTGTTCATTCCATTGTTCTCCTCCATCCTTGCAGCAGAACATTGGGAAAAAAAGAGATCAGGTGGGTTCTCCGCATGCATCAGGGTCCCAGTTGATTTTAATGGAGTTTGTTGGGTGTCTGTCCTCTTACCAGACAAAAGGCTGTACTTTGTCCAGACCGTGTGACAGAGAAACCTGAAGGAGCCCCCAGTGGCAGTGTAAAGCAAGCCTACACAAGTTGTGGAAGCATTTTCTAGTTCCTGCAGAAGTTATTGGGATGTGAAGCACCAGGAGAGCCCTGACTGTGGTCACAAAGGTCCATGGAATTAATCCATACAAGCTAACAGTATACCGTGCATATATATTTAACATATTTTCAAGAATAGTTATAGCAGTTATTGTAAGGAATATTCAGTGCAACACATATTTCTTTGTTCCCCATCCCAGGTAACTACTTACCGGGCTCTGTAGAATCATGGTTACACGCTTCTTCTGCTCCATGACATTGAAATCCTGTCTCAGGTCGGCTGCCATGTTCCTAATCCGCAGGTATTCTGGATCATTCTCTGTATATCGCTCAAAGTATCTTGGTCCCTCCGCAGGAGGGGAGGACACAACCTCAGGGGTGGTTTGGTTGCTCATCTTTATGGGTTATGTCCTTCTCTGATGCACATGAGTCCTATGAGTCACAAAGAAGATGGGTCAATATCTAATATCAGATGTGCCCATCACACTGTTATAAATAGTATACGGCATGCTTTCAAGATTAATGAATAGTATAGCTGTCTGGATTTTGTTAGGTAGGCTATGAATGTGTGATCAATAAAAACAACCTGGATCAATATGAGTCAGGTCTTCAAAGTGATACTGTCACCCCCCTCCCTTACTCTATGTGTGGTTCTCCGCACCATCCACAAGCTTAGATGCTGCACATATGATATATACCTGGATAACACTTGTCTGTTTCCTCTTTCTGTTCTAAAATTGCTTAAATTCATAGCTGGACAGTGTCAAATAGGCGGAGCTTCATGACAGTTGGGCCCTCCCCCTAAACAGGAGATGGGGCCCAACTACCTTGAAGCCCCGCCCAGCTGACACTGTTCACTAATGAAATGAAGCGAGAGTAATTCAGTTATTCAACCTTCATAATGTTGATATTTTTAGTCCCAAAGTTTTATTATTTAAAAAACTCTTTTTATATAAATATAGAAAGTTTAGTCATTCTGTAGGAATGTCCTACAAACCAAAGCTGCATGCAAAATCTTGCCGATTTCTATTGGAAGTAGCTTCTAGATAAAGTGGTTTGTCATCATTCTTTCTACATTATATCACTATGCATTCCTTGCTGGGATGACTTTACTCTCCAGTATTCATCACCAGATTTTGCTCTTCACAGATGCTGAAGAAGCAGAGGTATTAGAAACAAAGAGCTCTGACCTTAATAATATATGTTAGGTGGGGCACAGCAGCTTCACGTCAAAGGGGTAAAAAAAAAAATTACATATCTAATATAACTTAAAGGGTCACAGGAAGTAGTGTATTGTTTCCAGTCTGACACAGTGCTCTCTGCTACCACTTCTGTGCATGTTAGGAACTGTCCAGATCAGTAGCAAATCCCCATAGAAAACCTTTCCTGCTCTGGACAGTTCCTGACACAGACAGAGGTGGCAGCAGAGAGCACTGTGTCAGACTGGAAAGAATACACCACTTCCTGCAGGACATACAGCAGCTGATAAGTACTGACAGAATAGCGATTTTTAAATAGAAGTAATTTACAAATATGTATAACTTTCTGACACCAGTTGCTTTGAAAACAATTTTGTTTGCTGGGGTTCCCCTTAAAAAATAGTGTCATCCATAAAAAACTATTGGTTTTGACCTACTCCAGGCTATACTCCTCCCTGCTGAGAAAGGAAATCTTTTCTTGTTCTAATCACTCCTACTCAAACAGATTTGTATGACCCTTACGTAAAGGATCTAACTGACCCAGGACAAAACATCTCATTTCTCACTTTTTACTAACATTTCCATATGTTAATATATAGAGGTGGAAAGCTGTGGTCAGTATCACATGACCTAAATTTAACAGAGTCACAAACGATACTTGGCTTTATGTCAGGGCTTGTGGCCCTCCAGCTGTTACAAAACTACAGTTCCCATCATGACTGGACACCTTAACCTTAGGTTGGGGACAACTCATAAGAATAAAAAGGACCCAGTTTGAGTTTGATGGAATGGATTGACTCTATATAGATGACATATAGGGGGTTCCCCCTCTTAGGACCACCAAGAGTCTGCTAAAAAGTGCCAACCATGTCTTACATGAAAGGCCAGCTATCGTCACTTCACTGAATCCCTCACAGTAAAGGGATTGTCTGTAATGAGACAATGCCTTTACAGGGGTTTTTCAATGGTGGTCTATAATCCGGATAGGCCATCAATATCTGATTAGTGGGGTTCCGGCACTCCTGACGATCACCTGTTTGCTAGAGCTGCTTTGCCCACATACAGACTGAATGGAGCCAGCGGCTGACAGCTCTGTACATTGGGTAGTGGTTGTGCTGTGTAATTGCAGCTCAGCTTTCATTGGGAGCATTTCAATGGGAACAGCCGTCGTGTGCCATTTCTGTTATGTGGGCACTGTGACTCTGGCAAATAGCTGAGGTCTGCTGGATGTCAAACCCCCTCTGATCAGATATTGATTACCTATTCTTAGTATAGGCAGTCAGGGAAAGAACTCATTTAAAGGGGAACTATCAGTATGTTAGACGAATCTAACCTGCTGATAGCCCCCTACTGCACATGTGGTGCCAAGGAGGAGTGTATGCCTCTTACCTTCCTCCTCTGCGCCATTCCTGTGCAGTTAGCAGAGTAATCCTCGGTCCGGAGCACCGTTAGGATCACTGCCCCACCCCCTTTGCATAAGCCAGTCTGCTCCTTCTAATGATAATTAGTGGAACGGACGGGCAGGACTAGAGCTCTGGGGGTGAGGCAGTGCTCCTAACGGTGCTCCAGACCGAGGATTACACTGCTAACAGCACAGGAACGGCAACATACCATCCTACTCTGTGCCTCATGCACAATAGAGGACTATTAGAAGGTTAGATTCGTCTACATGCTGATAGTTCCCCTTTAAGGAATTTCCAGGCAAGCTGGCAAAAATCAGAGCATTGGTTTCTGATTTGTCCATTTTAATAATCTGGACAGGGCCGGGATGACAATGGTAAGTATTACTATCCAGACCATCAAACTTCCAGTATTACACACATACATTGTGGCACTGGCTCCATAGGAGACTGTCTCCTCCTCAGCATCTGTTCATTATAACAAGGACAATCTGATGGCTGACATACAGCTCTCACAATATTACATGTCATACAGCAAATCTCAACTATTTTCCTTAACTCTTTCACAGTCTGAGCCGCCTGGGCTCCATGGGCTCCAATCTCACGTGGCAGACATCATGGTAACGTCACAGGTTTCCATGACAATTGTTCAAATGTGGATCCTTCCTTCCTCCGTTGGGGCTGTAATGTTATATATAGCGTTCATGTACAGCTTTGTGGTTAGAACTTTTTGTGACAGGAGGCGATCCTGCTAATAGGAACTGTCTAACCTACAGAACCTCTTTAAAGAGACTGTCAGTAGGTTTCTGCTGTCCTATCTCAGGGTAGCATAGACTAGTGACAAAGAAGCTGAACAGTATGATGTATCACTTACATTGTTCTGTGTAGCTGATTCAGAGATATCCTCCTGAATAACATGGCCAATAAGTAGTCCTCTCCATTATGTGCATGTGTTCAGTAGTCTTGGACATTCATGAGCACCAGCTGCTGATTAACAGTTTTCTATCTATACTGTATATAGGCAGACAGCTGGCAATCAACATCTGGAGGGTGGAGGGAGTGGTGCAGCACAAAGCCTACATATTAGGAGAACAGCTGGACAGAATTATGTAGGTAATATATCGATCTATGCAGCATTTCTATTACTAGTTTATGCTGTCCTCATTTAAAGGCAGCATAAACTTAATGACAGATTCCCTTTAAGTCCAGTGAACTTTATAGCATGATCTACCATTATAATGTGGTCCTTGCTGGTGAACGCTGTGGCTACCACTCCAGAATGGAAGAGCTTTACAGATCGCTCCAACCCCTTTGTCACAGCCCAGAGATTCTGTTACAAAAATTCTGAAGCTAAACACGTGTTTGGCCAACAGCTACCTCCTGCATAGGCATGTATGGTCGGCTCTGCTGAGCAAGCATGTGTTCCCCGTGGTAAGAGGCGTGAAAGCCAATGCCAGTCTCCTCTCCCTAAGACCAAAAGGATCAGGCAGCTAAAATCCAGAAGCCTGATCCTGCTCTCATTGACATCTGTATCAAGAGAGTTGGGAGGTTGGGGTTAGGCCCCAATGGGTTAGGCCCTTACTTATCTAATATCTATGATCAACTTAAGGGGAAATTGTGATCTTAAAAATGCAATCGCATCTGCAGGGATCATAATATAGAGCAGGAAGAGCTGAGCAGATTGATATATAACTTTGTGGGAAAATTTCAGGATAAGTTCACATTAATTTATGTAAATTTCTGTTCATTCTGGGTAAGTAGTCAAGTGGGCGGTCCTACTCAGTTATTGACAGCTCAGTTATTAAGTAGGGCCACCCATATGACTACCTAGCCCAGAATGAGCAGAGATTTACATGAATAAATGACAAGTTATCCTGGAATTTTTCCTACAATACTATATATCAACCTGCTCAGCTGCTTCTGCTCTATAAAATGATGTCTGCAGACTGGGCTGCATTTTCCACAATACAGTTTCCTTTAAAGTGACTCTGTACCCACAATCTGACCCCCCCCAAACTACTTGTACCGTCAGATAGCTGCTTTTGATCCAAGATCTGTCCTGGGGTCCGTTCAGCAGGTGATGCAGTTATTGTCCTAAAAAACAACTTTTAAACTTGCAGCCCTGAGTCAAGTTGGTGTGGCCTAAAGTACCCATGCCCTAGGATTGCAAAGCCCCTCTATCCCTCCTCCCCACCCTCTTCATCATTAGGAATGCCCATAGAACAATTTCTCCTATTCATCACCTTTGTGAACACTGCACATGTGCTGGATCGTTGAGGCACTGAGGCACCTGTGCAGTGTTCAGATAGGTGATGAATAGGAAAAATCCTGCTATGGGGCATTTCTAGTGATGAGGAGGGCAACGAGGAGGGACAGAGGGGTATAACATTTCTAGGGCATAGGTACTCTGGGCTAATTTGGCACAGGGGTGCAAGTTAAAAAGTTGTTTTTTTAGGACAATAACTGCATCCCCTGCCGAACGGACCCCAGGACAGATCTTGGATTAAAAGCCGACATCCAAAGGTACAAGCGGTTTGCGGGGGTCAGATTGTGGGTACAGAGTCGCTTTAAGCAATGAACCATGCACACATCAGTGAATGCTGCGTCAGAAATCCCTGAGCAGTGCAAAAGGGGTTGTCCTTCAGCTGTACTGAATCACTTTGATACCCTTATGATGCATTTACACAGGCAGATTTATCTGACAGATTTTGGAAGCCAAACCCCGGAATGGATTTGAAAAAGGGAGAAATCTCAGTCTTTCCTTTATGACCCGTTCCCTGTTCATGATCTGTTCCTGGCTTTGGCTTCAAAAATCTTACAGATAAATCTGCCTGTGTAAACGCACCATTAGGGTCCATTTACACAGAAAGATTATCTGACAGATTATCTGCCAAAGATTTGAAGCCAAAGCCAGGAATGGATTTGAAAAGAGGAGAAATCTCAGGCTTTCCTTTATGACCTGATCTCTGTTTATAGATAATCTGTCAGATAATCTTTCTGTGTAAATGGACCCTAATGCTACGTTTACACGGAGCGATAATTCGCCCGATCGTACGATTAACGATTTCAAAATAACAATTTTTATTTTATTTTTTATAACGATCAGCGTTTAGATGGAACGATATATCGTACAGAAAATTTGTTTTGCGATCGCTTAAGCCTATCTCACTTATAGGTAAAATCAGTGAACGACTGTTTGCACGGAACGATCAGTGTATTTTTTGGGAAAGACGAACGATGATTTAAGAACATGTTAAAAGATCAAAATGAACGATTTTTCGATCATTCGCCGCGTTTACACGTACGATTATCGTTCGAATTTGATCGTTATCGCTAAAATTCGCCCGATAATCGTTCCGTGTAAACGCAGCATTAGTCTCACATCTATCTACAATAAATCAGAAGATCAGTTTGGGGAAGGTAAAGAGGCATACAGGGCAGTGCAGAAAAAAATCTAATAGCAAATCTGGGCCTTGCTATTAGTCATAAAACATGATGCTTTCCAAAGAGCGGGTATGTAACCCCATTAGTCTTCCTCCCAGTCCATTAGATCTCGGCACATCACTCTGGCGCTTTCTGGTCCAAGCACTTAGCACAATGATGCTGATGAGCCTGTGAGTCCAGCCTCCCTGCTCCATCAGAATGGTCTGCGGAGAGGATTAAAGCTGTGAGATCAGCCTGTTGTCCCAGAACTGCACATCCACATGCCATTAAAATGCACGCCTCAGCACATCAAAATTATACTATAAATCTAACGTTGAGTAACTGGCACCAGGTTATGAGCCGTGCTGAATGTGCTGTCTGCAGAGAGGCCGGGGGTTTAACTATTTATGTTCTGGACATTTGTAAACCTCTATGTGTACAAGACCCTATTAAATGGATTTATTCTTTCATCACTAAATCACAAGATGAATGCACTGCAAACCAGTGAATCTAAAAGATGCCTGTGATGTGTACTAAAAGGGTTAACTTAGAGGGCTATATAACACCAGGCTTCAAGGGACAGCACCACTGACTTAACCATGCATTTCAATGAATCGTATTGCTTCCAAGGGAGCAATAAAGCAATGTTTCTGACATTAGAGTCCTTCATCTTGCTTGTGTCATGTAGTAATGAATGCTGGGCTCCTAGACCACACGGGAGCTTAGTGAGCTTGAAGGAAGCTTGCACAGTCTGGGGGCAAAGGATGTGACTTTCACTAAGGAGATGAACAGGATTACAGAGCAGAATAGCATTAGGAGTATGTTTCCATATGCAGTACACACATATGAAGAACAGGACTGGGACTCTTACTAGGATGCAAACAGCATGGGAAGCGGGGGGCAGCCCTCAGGTTCTCATTGACTTTAATGGGGGCTTCAGTGCATAACTGCATTGAAAAGTTTTCATATTTTATATTCCCTATTAAACTTGCAGGGTTTTGACAGAAACACCACATCTTTTTGGATGCAAAAATGGGCATCCGCATCATAAACCTTGTGTATATTGCCAGTGTGAACATACTCTTATGAAAGGCATTCAGGAAAAAAAGCTCACTACAATGCTATTGGGGAGACTCTGAGAGGCACGGATATCCTTATAGATGCCCATGGGATGGTATTGGTGCCCACACATTTTAGTTTACTTATTTGACAACATGCTGAAACCAAGTTATGATGAGGCCTAAAGACAACTGCAAGCTACTATAGACTTGCTTCTTTTATTGGATCTGGAGTCTGGTACTATAGCTGTGCAGATCCTGGTTCTGGTACCATATCTACTGCACTTTGTATCCAAGGGATATGCCTAGGAGCCATGTGTTCTGTGATATACAATATCTGGTACACTATATCCATAGGCCTTATCCATAGCTAGTTAGCCGCATTTAGATACTGAGCACTACTATGTGGGTCCTCTGATGCATGGCTGCTTATACTGCTTTCAGTTTCTAGTTACTAGGTGGTGGGGGCCCATATCATTTTGAGTTTTAGTTACACCCCTGATTATATCCTTTCCCCAATCCCATAAATCACATAAATTGCCTGTGGAAATCTATTATGTATTATAAATCTCGGAGGTGGGCATGGTGTGACTGTTATGGCCCACAGGGTTAAAGGGGTTGTCCAGCAAAAATCTTTTTCTTTTAAATCTGGACAGTTCCTGTCTCAGACAGAGCAGAGGTGGCAGCAGAGAGCGCTGTGTCAGACTGAAAAGAAAACCACATTCCCTGCAGGACATCCAGCAGCTGAAAAGTATGGGAAGACTTGAGATTTTTAAATAGAAGTAAATGACAAATCTATATAACTTTCTGAAACAAATTCATTTGAATGAAAACGATTGTCACTGGATAACCCCTTGAAACCTCAAAGGAACCTTTATAATAAGGTTTTGCTTTTATCCGTTTCAGAAAAGGATCTTACTATGGATCATCCTATGGCTCTTCTTGTTGTTGTTCCCAAGCCATGGAGGATATACAGAACATATGACTGCTGATATATATATATATATATATATATATATATATATATATATATTATAGAGAGAGAGATGTCATGTGCTTGCAGTATAATAGGGGGCAGAGGTTATCATAGCAAATAACCTGTAGTATTGTTTGCATGTTACTCTAGTGTCATTTTACAATGACATTCATACAAATTGGAACAATAAATCCAGCGTCACGATTCACGACTCCATCTGGTGAAAACATCAGCCAGTAATGAGAAGATGTCAGATGACAAATCACTATGTGAGGCACTCGACATGGCAGTGAATCAGTTACTTGCATATGGTACCCAATCCCCTGTTGCCTCCTCCTCCTCCTTCTCCTCCTCCTCCTCCTCTCCCGGGTTGCAGCATCTCTGGAGTTGCTAGGACACAGACAGGAGGATGGATGCTCGCACAGCTCCCGCTGCATCCCTGCACACACACACACATATATTACAAGTACAGGCCCAGCTGCTGCCAGCCACACACACCTATCACCGCCAAACCAAGGCACACATGCCACTCCAGCTGAACCCGGCAGCTCCGCTCTAGATGTCACAACTTCTGAGTGGCAGCCAATTTGCAGAAATACAAACGCAGCAGAAAGAGATGGGAGATGGCACATGTACAGGATCAGGAATTTATAGGATTTATATATTTGTGCCATATTCTGCAACCAATGCGATATACAAAACACAAAGATGGTAGAGTCCTAGCGCTATACACACTCCGCCTAATAGAGACGGTTTAACATTTAATGGAGTCTTCAAGGACAATCCCAGGGCTGTGGGAAGGAACAGGGCCATGTGTTTACAGGGTTTCATTATGGGTGTATACCATCCGCAGAGCAGCAACTATGGACTATGGGGGAGATTTATCAAACATGGTGTAAAGTGAAACTGGCTCAGTTGCCCCTAGCAACCAATCAGATTCCACCTTTCATTTTCCAAAGAGTCTGTGAGGATTGAAAAGTGGAATCTGATTGGTTGCTAGGGGCAACTGAGCCAGTTTCACTTTTCACCATGTTTGATAAATTTTCCCCCATGTGTTTACAGGGTTTCTTTATGGGTGTTTTCCATCCGCAAAGCAGCAACTATGGACAAAGGGGGAGATTTACCAAACATGGCTCAGCTGCCCCTAGCAACCAATCAGATTCCACCTTTTATTCCTCACAGACTCTTTGGAAAATGAAAGCTGGAATCTGATTGGTTGCCGGGGGCAACTGAGCCAGTCTCAGTTTACACCATGTTTGATAAATCTCCCCAATAATGTATAAACTCAGCAAACCCTTCCCTCCATCATAAGTCTGAGGACTGTGTTGTAAAAGTATATAGTAGAACATATGAGCGCTCTCCTATTTTAGGCTATGGTTACATGTGAAAAGCAGCCTATGTATCAGGTATTCCCTGGCATACCCAGATGAACCAAGCGGCAACTACTAGTGACTACATTCAGTCCATTGCAAAACATTATACTGTTATTTGGAAGGACTAAAAGAATGCAGCTTTCTGGACTGTTCTAAAAATTAAGTATATCCTGGAAATGTATGTTGGGCCTAATAAACACAGAGAACTTCCTGCAGGATATACAGCAGCTGAGAAGTACTGGAAGGTGTGAGATTTTTAAAAGGAAGTAAATCACAAATCTGTAGTACTTTCTAACACCATTTGATTTCGCTGGAGTTCCCTTTTAACGCCGCGTTCACACACAATAAAGTCGGAATTCCGTGGCAGAGAGCGGAGGAATCCCGCCGTGCTCAGTGTGCTGCTTTGATTGAATGAGAGTGCGCGCACTCCTCCGCTCCGTTCAAAGAAGTGACATGTCATTTCTGTGCGCAAAGAGCAGCAGCAACGGAGTAGCTCTCCGCTGCGGAATTCTGACGTTCTTGCTCAGTGTGAACGGGGCCTAAAAGAGAAATCTGGCAGATTATAAAATCAGGCAGCCAGCAGGGGCAGGGGGGAAATGGATTACAAGTATAGACTTACCTTTCTCGGGACCCGTGGTGAGCGATGGGACCGGCCCTGGGACCCCCCGCCGGAAGGCATTTTCACCCGAAAATGCCTGTCCCTGCTGATGAACTGGCCGCTCAGCCAATCAGTGACTGGAGTAGCATCCCGCCCCAGTCCCTGACTGGCTAAGCGGCCAGTCCATCAGCTGGGTCGTGAAGTGTCATCCCTAGAGATCCAGGAGCCCGACGGGGGTCCCAAGGCCGGTCCTGCTGTTCACCGTGGGCACGGGGAGAGGTAAATCCATACTTGTCATCAATTTTCCCCTGCCGGCTGCGGGATTTTATAATCTAATCTAATATTCCAGGCTTTACTACCATACCATGATATAACACTTATATTATAGCAATGGCAAGTCATGAGGTATTGCATATGTCCTTGGCAATGTATACTAGCTTGGCTGTAATTTCCCTTTAAGCAGCTTGTAACATTCCACATTATAATGAAACATATAAATCATGCAATGGTTTTGTTATATTACGGGTTCCTAAACATCTAATAGGGTATACATTGATTTATTACATAAATCAGAAGCCTCTATTGCTAAACAAGTCCATAAAAGCTTAAATTACTTAGAGCTGCCAATGACAATGACATCAGGTATAACTCTGATCATATTGGTATGTATATATATATATATATATATATATATATATATATATATATATATATATATATATATATATTCGCATATTCATACAAGGGATTTTTTTGCTTGATAATTCAATGAAACAATAGAAGTTGTGATAACGCAGACCATTATGTATGGTGCAATACTTTGTACTCTCTCAAGTTACTGTATGACAAGTTTAGGCTATGCTCACAATGCATCAGAGGCACCTTCACAGTTGCCATTTGCACTGACAAAGGTACTAAATGACCCAGCAAGCCAACCCCATTGAATTTAATGGGGTCTGTCTGTTTTCCACTCTCATGTCTGTCATTTTACAGGAGTGTTACGGCAAAAAAAACGCTACATTCAGTGTTCTTTTTTTGGCCTATAATTCCAAACAAAACCACTTACACAGTGCAAACTTATCCTTAGCTGTAAAGAAGATAGGCACTACTCAAGAGCACACCAACACATTCCATAATGTAAATCTAATTAGAGCAAAGAAACATGGCAATGAAAACAAGGCCGTGCTCCTCAATCAGACAGAAAAAAATCCATACAACTAAATATCAATGCATTACATTAACATAAAAAACACTTTAAATGCATATAGCATGCAGCTCCAATGTGATGGCCCATGGTGAAGCCATAAAATCCTCACTGTGGAAATCATAAAATACCCAACCATAGGGAAAAGAATAAATAATCAATTAAAAAATATATAAAGTAAAAATAATAATAAAGATACAGAGAATCATAAATTGTGATGTGATATTTATTAGCACTCTGCTGAAAATAGGACCATATATAAAAGTGCATAAAACTTACTAGTGAGCGCATAAATAATGTAAGGACTAAAATGCAATAAAAACAAATAAATAACGTAAATAACATAAAAGAGAACACGCAGAGGAGTAGAGCTTGAATACATAAGTATCTGTCCATGCAGGTGGTGCACAGCAGTAACCAGCTTTTGTAGTCACGTGTAACCAATGCACATGGATAGTCTATAAGCAGAGCGTGGATTTGACTAAATTTCTATACAGCAAAGTTTTACATAATAAATTATCAGCTTGGCTTAAATATCTATAAGTATGAATGCAAAAAACAACAAACACCTGTTAATGCTGCGGCTGTCTGAAAGAAACAGTCCTCCTAGGGTATATCCTCAACCATGTGCAGTGTCAGGCTATGTTCACACTACGTAAAAGTACTTTATGCAGTATAGAACATTGCCTACATTTCTATGGGATCACGGCCGGAGCGCATACACACTGTATACGCTCCGGCCGGGATCCAGTGCAGACCCGCAAATAACTGACATGTCAGTTTTCTGCGGCTGCAATTCAATGAATTGCGGCCGTAGGAAACCCTGTCAGTTCACACAATAAAGCGAGCGGCTCTGGCCGCTTGCTTCATTGTGTGCTGTGGGAGGTTTAGATGCAGGCGAGCACTGATGCGCCCGTATCAGAACCCTGCAGCCGGAAAGATCATCCGGCTGGTACTTAAGTGCCGGCCGGGATGATCCGGGCAGAGACCGGCCATTCCGTGACACAGCCGGTCTCTTCCAGTGTGTGAACATGGCCTCACACTGCAGCTTCCTCAATACTTGATTTTAATAGGAGCTTTCGAAAAGCACCATGCACAAAGAAGTGGCATGTCACTTGTTTGTTTTTGTTTTTTTGCATCATTTAGGCTGTTCACACAATGTTTGGTTTTGGTTGTATTTTTGGACGGCTGTAATTTGGAGATGAAAATACAGCCGTATTTTGATAATTACAACTGTATTTTTACCTCAAGATGACGACTGTCAAAAAATACATCCAAAAACAAACGCTGTGTGAACATAGCCTCAATGGGGGACATTTATGAAGTCTGGCGGTTTTTACGCCGGGCTTACAAATTTCCCCGCAGCTCCGGAGCTCAGGGGATTTTTCAGGAGCCTGTCCGTGCGAAAATTTTGAAAACTACGCCAGGTCAGAGCTGTCATAGGTTTCAGTACAATTTTTCTGCCGGAAAAATGATAAATGCGGCGCACCCCCGTAGCGCACCCTCTCCGCCAAACTGATGAAGGTGGCGCAGATGCGAAAAAAAAATTGCAAAAATACCCTTTGCAAATATTTTACGCCAAACAGCCCTATCTGCGCGTAAAAAAGGCATTTTCGCCTTTTCATAAATGTACCCCAATGTCTCCAATACAATGGAAGATGGGAGTCAGTGGGAGATTTTTTTAAATTATAGTACGTTATGTTAGTAAACAGAAATAGCTAAATGCAGTTGTAATTTTTAATGGAAAGATAAAAAACAATGACTGTAATTTCCAAAAGAAGGTCGTAAACAATGAGCATGTTCCCTTTTTGGATGGTGGTAATTAATTATGTTATTCTATGTAGTGTGTGCGCTGCTGGCCAATTTCCCTTTGACTTTGATGGAGCACATTATTACAATGAAAATACAGCTGTATTTCTACCTCTAAATCATGGCCGTATTTTTATTTTATTTTACTGTGTGTGAACATAGCCTTAAAGAAGCAGTTCACTTTTTTTTTTTTTTGCCCCCCCGGGTAGCCGCTGTCATGTATACTTACATAAGATGATCGGTGTCCCGTTCCCGTCGGTCAGTTCCGTCCCGCGGTGCCGTTCACATCGGGCGCGCGCTCACTTCCGCCGGCGCTGTGACTCCTCTTCTCTGCCCAGTGATTATATGCCGGAAGTCACTCGCTTCCATGCATTCTCTATGGAAGCGCGTGACTTCCGGCGTTCAAATGACAAGGGAGAGAAGAGGAGTCACAGCGCCGGCGGAAGTGAGCGCGCGCCCGATGTGAACGGCACCGCGGGACGGAACTGACCGACGGGAACGGGACACCGATCATCTTATGTAAGTATACATGACAGCGGCTACCCGGGGGGGCAAAAAAAAAAAAGTGAACTGCTTCTTTAAAGTGTAAGTTTGGGATGGTTTTGATAAAGAAAAACAAAAAACACACAATGTCTATTAATAAATAGGTACATTAATATAAATCAATCAAATGAATGAACAAAGCAGCAGGCTGTGTGACACCTCATGGCTATGCAGCGATCTGTGAACGGATAAACCCACATCTGGCCACAGAATGCTGCATAATAAGTCCTGAATAATATCATCTGGATATATTATTATTTTTTATTTATCATGGTATGCGGCAGAAATCAGCGAGACATAAAAAATTTGACTCCTAACACTATTCGCACCCCCAATTTATTTTTTTTCCAAAATTAATTTTCAATAAAGATATACATAAAAAACAACTCACACAAACCTATCTACAAATAAAAAGGCTCATATGTGCAATTTCTGCAGTATAAATTACATAATCCCCATATTCCCCAATGCCAGCAAATGTCATCGATCAGTGATATGGAGCCCAGCTCATCCATTACTCACTCAGGGTGTACAATGACAGACCAGGGGCCCAGTAATTGGGGTCCGGCTACTGCAGACTGCCCTGTCCTGGGCTCAGATGGCAGTCCCATAAGGTACTGTCTACTTCCTATGGAACATGCGGAATCACATGTGTCGCAGTTCTGCTGAGAATCTACTCTGTAATCTGGTGACAGAGGGAGGACAGATGGCTGTTTTCGTGAGATAAACCCATTGCCTACTCCACCCACATTTTAACACCCCCTGCCAGAGAATCTTAAAAAAAAAAAAGTCAAATCAAACATCTCGGAAGAGACATTGAGTGATATCAGCCTCAAGGATTATCTCTCACAAGAGGACATGGCACATCAATGCATTACATGGACACTCCATTGATTTTAGTAGGTACTATGTTAAACTTAAAGGGGTTATCCAGCGCTACAAAAACATGGCCACTTTCCCCCTACTGTTGTCTCCAGTTTTGGTGGGGTTTTAAAACTCAGTTACATTGAAGTAAATGGAGCTCAATTGCAAACCGCACCTGAACTGGAGACAACAGTAGGGGGAAAAGTGGCCATGTTTTTGTAGCGCTGGATAACCCCTTTAATTTCCCCTGTGATGATGCTGAATATGCTGCTGGTTGTCCATTCTTCCAATGACCACTTTGGCAATTGTTTAAACAATCTCTTTTTTGTTAGAATTATCCACAAAAAAAGCTGGTCACAGACAAGAACCCATAGCAGTCAGGAGTAATTTGCATGGGAATTTGGATACTTGGAAGTATTTTCTCTACAGCGCCACCACAGGAGAAATGAAGGATTACACAATGCACATTAGAATCAATTGCACACAAAGAGAATTCCTCGAATTTTTTTTTGCATTTCTGATTTCCCTCAGATGCAAACTTTTTTTTGGCTGAAAAAAATGTCACAAAAAATCCACAAAACTGTTTGGCAGTTTTTCTGGCGTTTTCTCATTTTTAGTGTAAATAAGTATAGGCGGTTTATCCCCTGCAATTTTTTTTATTACAGTCATGTGATTCCAGGATTTCTATTTATTTATGAAAACATACATAAATAAATAAATATGAATATAGACATGGCACTCTTTTAGACTTGGACTTGGGGATGGAATTATAGTGCAGCATCCTGCCCCAGTCACTGACTGGCTGTGCAAGCTGTCAATCAGCCTAGTCTCATGACTTCGGCTGAGAGGAAGATCAGGGGTCCCTGATTAACAATCTGGCACTGGACAGGCACAGGGACGGGTTAGTAGTTGTGGTTATCGTGTTCCTGTCTTCTCACAAAATAATTGCACCCCCTGGACTTCTCCTTCAAAGAAATTTTTTCAAAATCTACATTTACAATTTACTTACATGGGATAGGTGATGTGTTCACTTGATGGTCAGTTGGTCACTTGATGGTCAGCCCCTAGCAACCAATCAGATTTCATCTTTCATTTTCCAAAGAGTCTGTGAGGAATGAAAAGTGGAATCTGATTGGTTGCTAGGGGCAACTGAGCCAGTTTCACTTTACACCATGTTTGATAATTCTCCCCCTATGTGTATAGTTGTAAGTTGGAATACTAAATAAATGTTAAAGTGTCTGTAAAAACAATAAAGAGTCACAATGACCGCAACTGGAACATGCTTGAGTGCAATCGTTTGGCATTTGATTACCGTGGCTGAAGAAGTTGGATGGAGCCCTATGGCTGTCTGAAAAATATGGATACAGCCCTAGGCCATATCCATGTTTTTCAGGACTCCCTAGACTGCATCCAACTTTGAGTTGCGCTCATCACATAAAAAGAGGCATTTACCCTTAGTGGTGCTCCATAGCCCCCTCACTTAGAGGTTTATAGACTATCCTGGGCATACAACCCCAGAAAACAAACAATATTTGAGTCTCAGAAAAACCCTTTAAGCCACTCCACAGACAGAGACGCTGACACTGAAGGCACCAGGCACAGAGGAGCCTTCATAAGAGAAGGATAAGGCCATCCTGACCCACTTCTGTCTCTGCTCCAACTTCTTCTCATCACTCAGCAGCAACAACATGCAGCACAGGGATTATCAAATCCTTGTACCAGAGCCCAAATTTGCCTGGGATTATTTCCGATGCAGTTTTAATAGGTTAAACCCTCCCAGATATCGCATGTAGACATTTTAATGCTTATGCATTAGTAAAATATAACCCAGCTAAACAAAATGTAAGTCGTCCCTGCAGGACTAGAATGTGCAATGACTGTACAGGGTTTCTTAGGACAAGGCCGGGATCAGTAGAACCCCCCCTCCACAGATTGCTCTATATAATACTGTAAGAAGAAAGTCAGAAACATAACAGGATGTCTCCTAACGTGTACAGTCCGGAGCATGACGGGCGCACCGAGAGGATGTCTGCCACTTAGCTACTCACCATTACTGGCAAATGTAATGTTATAGGAGAGGTCTGAGACACAGCAGCATCATAATAGGATTGAAAAAGTTACGGGACACAAAGGGGCAATTTATCATTCGATTTAGCATATAAATAGCTGACCATGTACTGGACGAGCGGCCAGTCTGCCAGAGCTCTTAAAGGGCAATTCTCCATTCTAGCTCCTAGAAGGGTTTTCAGTGGGGTGGGGCATCCTCTTTAATGTATATTTGCCCTAATAGACCATATATATTTCCCCCTCCAACACATCATTCAATGTTCTGTACAGATGAGGGTCAGACCCCGAGACAACTATGTACAGACTGGCAACTCTTAGAGTATGTTCACATACACAGTAGAGAATCAGCAAGGAATTTCAAGCAGAGTGGACTCCGCTTGAAATTCCCCGCAAATTCCGTAGTGTGAACATACCCTTACTTTAGAACGAGATCCGGTTAATGCAGAAAGTCAACGGCTCACCACTAGTGCCGGGAACCATTCACCTGTGCTTGGATCTGCTGTCTGTCAGTGTGAATAAGTGCCCTACTTATAAAGCCTAGTATGAATATAGGCTTTCTAGGCTCAGTGTAAATGGGTGTTATACCCACTAAGCCTAGTGGCAACAGGTACCACACCGAATCAAGATCAGTGTGAAAAGGTGATATATCCACTAAGTTCAGTGTGAATATGGGTTATGTCTATCAAGCCCAGTGTGAATATGTGCCATGACAATACATGTAATATAGGTGTTATAAATATGTTTAACATCAGGTATAATGTGATTTGTAATACTGTCTCTCTAATATGTAATAATGTTTAGATATATACGTTTATATATAAAATAGCACTTGTGCCCACAAACGCTTGTTGTTTTTCCTTATTTTTTTAGACTATGCAGGTTTTTAATATGTTTGTGATATGGGCGGAGTTTGGGAGTCACATGACCCCATCCCACATCTTGTTATTATACCATGACTAAGGGCCTACAAGCCTGAAACACGTTGGTCTGTAGATTTTGGAGCGTGTGTTTTTATACAATAAAGACGTATAGATTGGTCAACAGCAAGTTGCTGGATATTTCTTCCATTCGAGAATCTAGTTATGCTGATATGAATATGAGTTTTCTTCCTTCTGAATGAGAGCTATCCGCATACTTTTCCAATGGGCATTGCCTGAAAATACACCACTGTGTCTCTTCAATGAGAGTCATTCTCCTTCTAATGGTGTCCATACATTTTATACTAAAGTAGGCTAGGGTTAGCTTCGCACTGCCTTAAAATCTTGGAAAAACTTTTCCTGAATTCTATTTTGGCAAAACAAGTTAAGTATACTTTTTTCATAGTTTTTTTTTAATAATAATTTTAATAATAAAGAATTTTTTTTCTTTATTACAACTTTAAACATTTTATTAAACTTTTACTTTTCGCTCAGTACCTTGACCGTGTACTTATCTGAAGACTGATACAATACGATGCAATACTTCATCGGCCATAACCTAAAGAGCAGCACCTTTAAGGGTGCACCACTCTGTTATTTCTTCCCAAAAAGAAAATCAATCATCGTGCAAATGTAATGATTGTATTATGCAGCAAAATATTAATGATTTTGTCAACTTTTACCCTTTACACTGTTATAATACAGGCACTTGTATGAGCATTTATACAGGGATCCTTCCTCTTCTCCCTATAACTAATAAATCCTGGTAAAACCACAAACCTAATACAGATATAACTGTGCACAGGATAAGATTCTATATTGGGCCCTGGCCTCATAGTCCATAAACTTATAACCAAAAAGCTAAAGACTTCCATTAATTTTAGTTCTTGCGAACATAAAGCGAAAAGCTGCAAAACAAGGGGATCCAAGCCTTCAGTACAACCGTTCAGACTAAAAGTAAAGTCTGCACCAAATGAGAACAGGGGGGGATAACAAAGCAATGTTATTACATGTAACCTTTCCGGAATGAGTCACAATCCCCCTCTTGGCTCTTCATTTAGTACACCAGTGGGGGACTGTGATGGTGCACTTTCGCCTAAGGGCTTGAAGGCATTATTTTCATAGTGTAATTAATGGCTGTTAAAGTGACATTATACAACAGTGAAGCAGCGGGAAGGTAGTATAAGGCGGCACACTGTGTCCATGGCAGATTAGTAGCTGGAACTCCCCGGCTGTTGCCAAGACAGAGAAAATAGGTTCCCAATGTTGCTAGGTAGAAGCAGCTCCCATTGGGGAAAGCTGTTTTCTCAGGATAATAAAGTGGTTATGTCTACGACTTCACCCCAGATCCTCTTAACAAAGATAAATTACTGTAGGAGCGTCTCTATGCGGAGGACTGGTGGGAGGACGAGGGCTCCAGGGCAGACAGTACACTACCCCATTTACATTAGTTTCCCGATTTTATGGTTATTTATACATCTAAATAAAAAGAGGAGAAAAAGGTAAAACCTGTTTACAAAATTTCCATGGAAGCATAAAAAAGCATTAGAAACATATTTTGTGAATAGAAAATGACAAAAATAAAATACACAGTTAAAGGGCAGCAGGGTGGTACATGCAGAATAAATACTCCTTTTCTCAGTTAAATAACCAGAGATTTTTTTTAAATTATCTGCTTCTCTCCTTTGTTATTTCTCCTTGAAGATGGAATAAAATGATAACTGAGTAATACCAATCCTTTTGTCACATCAGTATACAGTGGTACCTGTAACCAAGAGTAACTTGGTTAAAGAGCGCTTTGCAAGAAGAGCTTACAGTTTTTTAAAATTTTGACTTGGTTTAAGAGCATTGCTTTGGTTTAAGAGCTCCCTGTACTGGGTGGGAGTTGGAGTGGAGGAGGGGCATGGTCTGCACAGCGGGGTCTACAGCACTGTACTCTGACCCAGGAAGTCTCCCTCACCTTCCAAATCACAGCAGATCCACTTCAGGCTGGGGCTCACATCAGGGGACAGGACTGTGGAGGTAATCTCTCCATAGCTGTAACCCCTCTCTCCCCGGACAGAGAGCGCAGCATGTACAGTATGTGCCCACATATGTCCTGCTCATTCCTTCATGCTCCCTGCAGTCTCTGTCCGCCCTTGTGATTCCCATCCTCTCCATTACTGTACAGTAATTTATAATATCACATATTCTGCTGTTTCTAAATGTTTGTTTCATTTGTTTTACATGTTATTCAGAATAAAATAAACTATTTTTTTGGGTGTGGAACCAATTGTCTGCATTTCAATTATTTCTTTTTGGGAAATTTACTTTGGTTTAGAAGTAGATTTGGATTACAAGCGCGGCCCGGAACGAATTATGCTCATAATCCAAGGCACCACTGTATTTTGTTGGACAATATTTTGTATCCATAGTGCATCTGTAGCATCGTCTGTATTTTTTGAGAACCCGTAAAAGTGGAAAGCACTGGAATGTCAGAGTTTGTAGGGACAAACACCATTAACACTACGTTTTTCCAATCCATTTTTAAATCAGTTTTTGCAACTGGAAAAATGGATGCATTTGTGTGCATCCGTTTTGATCCATTTTTCCATTGACTTCCATTCTAAAAAAATGGATCAAAACGGGCCTTTTTTTAACATACAAAAAAATTAGGTCAGGTACGTTTTTTGTGAATGTAAAAAAAAAATGGATGCGTTTCGATCTGTGCTTTTTTTTTTTTTAATAATGAAGGTCAATGAAAAAATTATTAAAACTGATGCACACAAATGCATCAGTTTTTCAATCCGTTTTTTAATACATTTCCAGGAAAAATAACAGAGGGAAAATAATATGCAAAATTAAAAGGAAACAATAAGCTCCGGAATTGTTATTTCATGGAGAATGCAAGTGTTTAATAAAATAGATCAGGGGGGCTCACATGTTCTAGTGGATGCCAATATTGTGCCCATTAATCAATGTGCGGAGTAGCATGCAGTATATGCAAATAACACTCATTGCTCCATATCCATGATGTGACTTAATGACATGATTCTCTTTGACTTTGACATGATGAACTCTTTTTTTAACAAGTTTATACCAGAGGCAGCTTGAGCACTCTCAGCACTCCAAGTAGACACCATAAACCCCATCTGCATATAGTAAATGCTTCATATTGTTCCCCATACCAGCCCATTGAGGAGGAACACACTAAGTCCTGTCTATAGAGCATCTTACAGCAGCTGTCACAATTAAAGGGATTTTTTCCACACACTTGCCCTTTCAGAGGGGTGAGGGTCCCTTTCATGTTGGCACTAACCAATGTGAATAACTAACTAGCAAGAATCCCAGTCTGCCCTGAGTCATTGTCTAGTCCTTATATTACATGAGTAATGAGCGAACTTGCCGAACATTCAGGTTCATCCAAACCCAAATGCTCGGCATATGACTCCCGCTGGCTGGAGAAGTTGGATGCAGCCCTAAGGAGTCCTGGAAAACATGGATATAGCCCTAGGCCATAGGCTGGATCTATATTTTCCTGGACTCTGTAGAGCAGCATCCAACTTGTCCAGGTAAATGCAGAGAGTTCAGGTCTCAGAACTCAAAGGTTTGGTGAGTTCACTCATCGCTAGTCATAATCCACACCGACCCTTTTCATGCGACCATCTCACAACAACAAGAAAAAGGACAGCAGTGAGTCATGTAATGAGCATGAGGCTATGTTCCCACAGCGTATCTTTTCGTAAATGTACGGCCATTGTTGCAATCTGCTACAACGGCCGTACTTTGTACAAAAGGACACGCTGCCTTATCTTCTATGGGATCCCGGCTGGAGTGTATACACATAGTATATGCTCCGGCCGGGATCTCTTGCGGTACCATAGAAAACTGACATGTCAGTTTTCTGCAGCTGCTATTCAGTGAATAGTGGCCACAGAAAACCCTGTCAGTGCTCGCTATGGAGCGAGCGGCTGCACGTTTCATAGTGTGCTGTGGGGAGTTCTGTTGCGGGCGCACACGGATGCACCTGCATCAGAACCCTGCGGCGTGAAAGATCATCCAGCCGAGACGATCTTTTCAGAGACAGTCCATTCCGTGATCCGGCCAGGTCACGGAATGGCCGGTCTAATACTACATGGGAACATAGCCTAATACTACATATAATGCCCAAATTTCTCCCACTTGTGAAATCAGGTCATATCTAATCCAAGCTGGGGCTATTTAAATTGTTTAAAAGGGTAGTTCCCCAAAATCTTTTTTCTTTCAAATCAACTGGCGCAAGAAAGTGCCAGAGATTTGTAATTTACTTCTAATAAAATATCTCCAGTCTTCCAGTACTTTTCAGCTGCTGTATGTCCTGCAGAAAGTGGTGTATTCTTTCCAGTCTGACACACTGCTCTCTGCTGACACCTCTGTCCCTGACAGAAAGTGTCCAGAGCAGCAGCAAATTCCCACTGAAAACCTCTCCTGTTCTCAAGACTTGAAAAAATACCACTTTCTGCAGGACATACAGCAGATGATAAGTTCTGGAAGACTTGAGATTTTTTAATAGATGTAAACAAATCTCTGGCACTTTCTGACACCAGCTGCTTTGAAGAAAAAAATTATTTTTTGATGAACAACCCCTTTAAAGACTCCAGTGAGTCGAAAAATAGGCTGGGATAAATAACATGACATTAAAGGCCCGACAATAGTTTTTTAGATAGATAGGTGGATACAGTAGATATCAGAGAATAACAAGACAGGTAGATAGATAGATAGATAGATAGATAGATAGATAGATAGATAGGAGATAGATAGATAGATAGATAGATAGATAGATAGATAGATAGATAGATAGATGGATACAGTAGATATCAGAGAATAACAAGACAGGTAGATAGATAGATAGATAGATAGATAGATAGATAGATAGATAGGAGATAGATAGATAGATAGATAGATAGATAGATAGATAGGAGATAGATAGATTTAAGAAAATAGGAGAGATATAAGATAGATACTAAGATAATTGACCAATAAATAAATATACAGACATGAGATGATAGATAGATAGATAGATAGATCCCACATACTGAGACAAAGATATAAGTAATATGGCATCACTATGTTAGCTAGATTTATACATTCCCATCCATGAGCCCCAATATATATAGCATACACCATATGCATGGAATCAATTATGAACACTGAAATAGATGTAAATATAATCGCCCTGCTTTTAGCGATCCACGTCGCCTGCGGCGTCTGCAGAGCTCTTGAGGTATAACTAATCCTTTTATCTTCCCCGGTTCACTACCTGTCTAAGTGACTTTTTTTTCCTGAGTATGTAAAAATTTATGTTGTGACCAGAAAATTAATAAAAACACAATGAAAGAGCGAGTATGTGATCACGTTCCACAGCACGACTAATAAGAACCCGGCCAAACCTTTATACTTCTTTTATGTGACCCGGTCATATAAAAGTTATGTTGGCTATTAAGTCTTATGGCACAGAGGTTTAGGATGCAAATGGGTGTGCTTTATAGTCTAAAACCCCTCATTTCCACATTGACATCTTGGGGATGGCTGCTGAATAGTCTTTTATGTCTTTTGTATATGCGTCTATGAAGCTGCTGCATGCTTTGACCAGGTTTTATCATGCCCATACCTATTTGGAGCTTGGTGCGGCCCTTTGCTCATGATATGCGGCTGAGTCTGCACTGTAGTCATGTTTGTGTTTCAATTATATATTTTTGCATTTGTCTGAGCTCTGTCTGAACACTGTCCTACTCCTTCTGCTTTGCTGATTGATTTATCTGCCACACCCGTCTCCTCCCTGCTGAGTTCCTTCTGGCCACTTCAAAGTTAACCTCGGTTTTCCTTAGGTGATCGACATCTTCACTTCCCACTCATTCTAGCTGTATTCTGGACCTCTGTTCCAATCACGTTCTGGATCGGAACCTCACTATATATATACTTCCTCAGTTTGTTGACCCTTTTCCAGCTATTAGTCTTCTTTGTAAGGCATGATAGCATATCTTGTGTTCTCTCGCTGTCTGCTATTTCTGGTTTCCTGACTTTGGCTTATCCTGGCCTCAGGTCTGTTACCTGACTATTCCCTTAGATTTTGTTTTTGTACCTTGCAGCCCATTTGGTTTTGACCCCGGCCTGTTGACTATCCCTTGTATGTAAGTTTGTCTTGTCCCCTTTTGTGTATCACCATATCGCACTGGAAAACATTTTGCACTGGTAAACAGAGCTTAACAGTCCACTGCCCCAATAGACATAAACAGAACCCAACAGTTCCCATTTTCTTTGATAGGGTCCATCAGGATTCTTGCTCATGTCCTTCTATGTCGATATATTGGGTCTTTATACCTGCTGCATACTTAGGTTAATGGACCTATAGCATGTTTAGCCTTTTATGTGGTGGGTCTATAGCCATGCCACATGCCTAATCTTTTATGCCTATATGGTAGGTCTATGGACCTGCTGCATGCTTCCATATATATATTGTAGATGTATGGACCTTCTGCATACTTTGTCCTCTATGTCTATATGGTGGATGTATGGACCTGCTATTGTATATCCATATAGTATGTCCATTAAACTGATTCACTTCTAGGCTTCTACATCAACTTAGTAATACTTATTAAAGACATTTTCTCTAAAATGTTTAACAAACTTGCCGACAGTTGAGGACCTGTAAAAATGAAAAAGTAAATACTAAACTCAACCCCTGAACCCTCACCAGTTTTTCCCTTCTGTTTTTATGTTGTTTTTTCAATTTTTGTTAGATATTGAAAATTACAAGTATTTCTGGACCAACCATGAGAGTAAGAGCTTATTTCTATGTCCTGTATTTTACAGATGCAATGGACGGGGAAGTCCTCTAGTGGAGTGTTTCCCCACCCGGAATGATCATGCTGGGAGCTGGGAAACTGTTTGAATCTCTGCAGCACTGTAGTCACACTGTGAAACAGTTTCCCCGCTCCCAGCATGATATTGATAAATCTCCACTACAGGGCTTTCCCGTCCGTAGCATCCATAAAATACAGGACGTAGGAATGAGCCCTTACTATAGTGCACTCCAAGAAGAGGATTGTAGTTGCTGTCCAGAGTGCTGAACTAAGAATCTGAGCTCTATTAAATAAGAAAGAATTATGGGTGGTATTGGGTGTGGTGCTCTGGTCTGCAAATGATAACCTCTGTCTCTCCAGCTTCTAGGACGCTACAACTTGCAGCATATTGAGAAATCTATTCTCACATCAGGAAGCATTGGTATCATGAGGCTGGACAGCTACTTGATGCAAAGCACTGAAGTAGTAAACGCTGCTAGTAAACCTGGTGTAAGATACAGTAGTGAGATGGTGGAACAGGGATGTTTGGTTAATTTTTAGTGAATAGAGGGGCTGCCATTTTAGTGCCATTATCTTTTAGCCAAAACTAGTTATATGCTGAAATATTTATTTTATCAAGGGTAGGATCATAGATCGGCTTCAAAAGTGCCTTGACAAAGGTAGCTGTATCTGCTGAAAAGGGCGTTGTCCCTAATCTTCAGGATAGGGGAAAATGGCTGATGATGGGGAGCCTGACTGCTGTGGTCCTGAGGAGGGGGACACAAGTCTTGGTGTCACGGTTATAAAGGAAGGAACTCAGCAGGGAAGAGACGGGTGTGGCAGATAAATCAATAATCAAAGTAGAAGGAGTAGGACAGTATTTAGAGAGAGCTCAGACAAATGCAAAAACATATAATTGAAACACAAACATGCCTACAGCGCAGTCTCAAACGCATATCAGCGCAGTGTCTCTTCCTCAGGAAGACCTGTATTGTCCTGCATTAAATATAAAACCTATTGATTGGAATAGGCTCTTTGTAATGCTTGTGTTCTCCTGTGGTGGCAGCTGATTGCTGAGGGCACCAGCAGTGGGACACTAAAAGGGAGATTCATCCAGGCTGCTGTACTCATACGCCAATATTAAACAAAGCCCCACCTCCATTCACCTCGCCTCACCTCTTAGTAAATCTGGCAGGACCTGAGCCTGCTGAACAGTGCTGCAAACTCTGCTTGTTAGCCACGGCAGCGTGCAAACTGCATTGTGTGAACAAGTGTGAGTGGGGTGCTGGCTATTCGTCTGCTTTTTTGTGTCACGTGTGGTGTGTTGCTACCTCCTTTTAGCCTATATGCCCATTTTTGTAGACTTATAGTCCAAGAGAGGCCAATAGCTAAGTAAAGGGTACAACTTTTTGTGGGGTCACCTTAACATGGTCAGTTGGTACATTCTATTTGATTAAATGGTTGGCTAAAAAAACTAAAATTCTAGAACAGGTCTTATTATGTGTTCACTAGGGGGGGGGGGGAGAGTATATTCGATGAGGCCTGACACATGTAGTTTGCTGCAATTTTCAATTTTTGCACTGAAATCTACATCTGCACGGAACCATGCATAAATCATGATAAATCAGGTGCTGGATGAGCCCACGCCTCTTCCCTGCTGTGCTTCACCCCCATGCCCGCCCAGTGGGCAAGCAGGGCGTACACCAGGGAAATTGTGCAGATTTTTGCGCAAACTGGTTTATTTGATAAATGTCCACCATAGTGTCTAGGGGAAATATATGGACTGTCTAAAATTCCCTTTGTACTGTATATTTATTTATTTTTTATTTAAAATTCAGCTATTAACATTGCCTTATAGTTGGTATCAATAATAAGCATAAGGTTGGTCCCACACTGCATTTTCTTGTGTGTCATTGCATTTAGTTTATCTGAATACAAAAACATATTCAATAAGCCAACAGTATACAGCACTAGAAAAAAAATGTTGCAATGCATCTTTTTTTATGATGGGAAATGGATTATACCATATGGCTTCCAAAGAATCAGTATGTGGCATTCATTTAATGTATACGGCACACTCAACATATTTTATGCATATGGGGAGTATGCCAGAAATCTCCAATTTGTCTTAGAAATCTGTCTAATAACACGTGCCAACAATTCTGGCGCACACACTTATTTATCTGTAGGGCACGGACTGCTAACATGTAGTTTATTGTTCGTAGGAAGGAGATACTGAGCCCATCACACCCATAGTACACCAGTATGAATTACAAAACACAGACACATAATAAAACTAGATTCATCAGCAACATCTTCTTCTTCAAATGTCACGTAGAAAGGCCACACGTATCGATCTGATGATATAAGGGCAGGCTTAAATGTCGCTTCCCAATCATCCGCTCATACTGAGGCAGCTTACTGGACAATATTTCCATATATATACAGTATATGCACAAGATTTCGATAAATTCCATCTAATAAAATTTTAATAAGTCATCTTATTTTCAAAAACTATTTTACCTATTTGCGCAGTGATCAGACTCTATTCAGACAGTGTTGTGTGGCTTCCATTTATAAATGAAGTCACAGCTCCTTCTATCCATTGCCTCTGGCAGCCAACAGGCCTCGCTGACTCATACTGGGGTCCCTAGGGTTCCATTGTGGTCGTGTTCTTTTGGTGAGAAGAATAGCGCTGAATGCAGTGGCATTCTCTCTGTCACATCTGCAAAGGCTTTTGATGGACAGTCTGAATAGAGCCTCTAATGTCAGTGTGAACAGAACCTTATTGTTAAAATTTGACGTCTACGGTAAGATGGTAGAATAGATCAATATGAATAACCCAGGCTCCATCTAGGCAATTGCTATTTTATAGGAGAGTACTCTGACAATAAACTTATTACAATGAGTCTTCCTGCACGGGTTCCTAGTGATCAGCTGTAAATCTGAGCGAAATCCTGGCAGTAGGGGTTAAATTTCACTGCGGCGCCATCACCAGGGACATTAAGCATTACACAAAGCAATGTGACAGGACAGGTCCTCCAGACCCAGAGACTCTCTTTCCGACCACTGTCTATTCTGGTTGAGAGATGAGAGTCCTGAACAAGGGAAACCCATTTATTATCTCAGGATTCCCAAATAAAGTGCTCTCATACTGCAAATAGTGGAACATTGGAAATTTATTATTTTACAGATTCTAGATATGTACAAGATAAGTATGAGGAATGAGGTATAGTCACTACGAAGAAGGATGAATCCAGCACACACTGATCAAAGTAAAGTCCAGCCTTCATCCCGGACATTTCATAGGACGAATGGGTTAAAGGGGTTCTCCAGCGCTACAAAAACATGGTCCCTTTTCCCCCTCTCTTCTCTCCAGTTCAGGTGCGGTTT
This sequence comes from Dendropsophus ebraccatus, assembly GCF_027789765.1. Classification (NCBI taxonomy): domain Eukaryota; kingdom Metazoa; phylum Chordata; class Amphibia; order Anura; family Hylidae; genus Dendropsophus; species Dendropsophus ebraccatus. The sequence continues at coordinate 190,953,628 of NC_091454.1, read as the reverse complement.
GCAGTTAAAGGGGTATTCCCCCCAAGAGCTAAAAAAATAAAATGCTCCCAAACCTAGCCAGTCTTACTCACCAAGTCCCCCTGAGTATTTTGAGCCATCTCCCGTCTTTCTAGCTGCTTCCGTTCCATAGTTACAAGTTTTTTAAAAAGCCCAACCATATCCAACATGGTGCCGGCCAGAAAACTACATCTCCCATCATGCAATGCTAATGTCTGATTGGTACATGCTGTAGCAGAGCTGAGTGAGTTGTATAACAGAGTTGAATAAGTGATACAGCAGAGTTGAGTGAGCAAAACAGTAGAGTTGATTTAGTTGATGTCTGATTTAGTGGAGTTGATTGTGTGATGCAGCAGAGTTGATTGTGTGATGCAGCAGAGTTGATTGTGTGATATAGTAGAGTTGATTGTGTGATGCAGCAGAGTTGATTGTGTGATGCAGCAGAGTTGATTGTGTGATATAGTAGAGTTGATAGTAGAGTTGATTGTGTGATATAGTAGAGTTGATTGTGTGATATAGTAGAGTTGATTGTGTGATGCAGCAGAGTTGAGTGAAATAGGGGGGGGGGGTTGTATCTAGGGGGGGTGTGATGTGAGTTACGGAGGGCGGGGGGATTGCTGGGGGCGCTTGCTGCGGGCCGGGTGATTTCCGGGTGCGGGGGGGGGGGGGTTATATGGGCGCTTGCTGGGTGCGGGGGAATGCCGGCGCTGCTAGTGAGTTACCGGGGGGACTGCTGGGGGCGCTTGCCGCGGGCTGGGTGATTTCCGGGTGCGGGGGGGGGGGTTATTGCTATGGGTGCTTGCTGGGTGCGGGGGAATGCCGGCGCTGCTAGTGAGTTACCGGGGGGACTGCTGGGGGCGCTTGCCGCGGGCCGGGCGATTTCCGGGTGCGGGGGGTTCTCGCCGCCGTGGGTGAGTTAACGGGGGCGGGGGGGATTCTGAGATTGCCGGGGGGGGGGGGGATGCCGCTGCGGGTTAGTAAGTGGGATGCCAGTAACAGAGTTCCCTGCGGCTGGACAGCATCTGTAATTAGATGCTGGGAGCGGGAGACGACTGTATTCATAAACGCCGCGCTGTACTGACAGTGTCACATGGCTGCTTCAGTACAGTGCGGCGCTTGTGAAAACAGTCTCCCGCTCCCAGCATCAGCCGTATGATTGTGCACAGACCCGGTCACTCGCGGCACCCCTGAGTCCAGCGGCACCTCTGTCACCCGCGGCCCTCACGGGGCGGAGGGGTATGGGGTGCCGCCTGTATACCCCGCCACGAATGACCCGCAGGGTGAGCCGCCGCGGATGTCAGGGGTGGCGTGAGTGACCGGGTCTGTGCACAACCATAACGGGGGAGTGCGCCAATGCCGCTAATAACACCAGCGGGTGTGTGGGGGCCCGGAGGGCGGTTGCCGGTAAGCGCCGCCGAAGTTCCACAAATGAGCCCAGTGAGGGGCGGTAGCCGCTGGTGACGGGGGGAAGGTTGCCGATAAGCGCCGACACGAGTGAGGGGGCATAGTCAGGGGATGAGCTCTGGGGCTGGGGGCACACGGTTCGGGTGACGGGGTGGCTGCTGTTAGAAAGGGAGACAGTTTCAGCTGCACTGATCACTGTCTCCCTCTCTAACAGCAGCCACCGCTGTCAGTGTCCTCCATCACTTCGATTTGGCTGGGTTAGAAGCGATAACCCGGCCCATTGAAGAGATGCAGGACACGTGATGCCGTCTCGGAGGGTCGGGGCCAGGAGCAGGGAGCGGTGTCGGAGTGGACTGAGAGCTGATGATTCTATGCAATCCATGGGGGTGGGGGCACCTAGATAACAGCAGAACTGTGCAGAATCCGTAATAACTTATTACGGAAAGATGGAAAGCTACGGGTGGGCAACGTATTAATGCAAAAATAATTTTGGGGGGAATACCCCTTTAAGCTCCATTTAGTTTAATGGAACGGAGTTGGAAACCCCACCCAATCTGGAGACAGGAGAGGGGGAAAAGTGGACATGTTTTTGTAGTGCTGGATAACCCCTTTAAAGACAAAATGCACCATTTGACGCGTTTCAAACATGTTTTTTGAGGTATAGTATAGGTCCATAATCATACCTCCAAACATTTGGGATGGCCAAAGAGGGCGACTTGTTCATTCTAGGAAAATTTTACAGACATTTATTTTTCATTTAAGAGTGCTGTTACACATACAGGATCGGATGCAGATTGATGCATTTAGTTACATCGATATCTGCAAATCTGGAGCAGATCCTGTATGTGTGGATGCATCTTTAGATCCCATTCACACATTAGTAACACTGTCTGTAATTACGGACCCGAAACTGCGAACAGGATTACAAATGTGTTTCAGTTCCTGTCTGCATTTGCAGGGACCCCTTGTTAGATAGGTGACACAGACGCACAATGGCTTCATTGTTTTGTTGCAGCATGGATCATGTCCCCAAATGGATCAGAAACAGATGGGCCATAGAACTCAATGAATCTGACTGCACAGATCTCATAGAGGCCGAACAGACCGAGGCACGGACTACCGCTACAATACCGCATCTGACCGTGAGAGCTACCACCAACAGGGTGAGAGGTGGATACTCCACCACTATTTATTTGACTTTCATTTTACTTGAATAGCTACCGGCTATGAACCATACATGATTACAAGGTCTGCTGTTTACATTACAACTACCCTCTATAACACGTGAACAACTACCCTTTATGACACGTGATCAACAAGAGTTATATACCTCTAATGTGTAAAACCTGAAAGGAGAGACTATCTTACCAAGGCATAAGCATAACTACTACAACGGCTTAACAGCGATACGAGCTCATGTCAGACATCGGGATTCGGGAATACTGCTAAATCCATTTAAGTGAGGTATCTGCGCTGGGCCCGGCGCAGGTAACATCACCAGGCTCTTTTCACACATATACTCTTTTATATATATTTTTCATTTTTTCATCTTTTTTTTATTTTTATTCTTTTACTGGATATGAATTTTATGAATCTTCTATGTATCTAGATTGTCATTTGTCATAAGCTTTACTTATGTTATGGGTTTTTTACAGCTATGATCGGCTGATGAGATTCGGACCAAACACTCTATATGAATTTTAGTAATAAATGTTGATGTATAATCTACACAGGTGCATAAGTATTATGTCTTTATAATTTTTGCAACTTATCACCCGCTTCTGGAGAGCCTACTATATTGGTATATATTTATTCATTTATTTATATCCCGTTAGCGCTGGGACAGTGGTGCATTCGAAGAGGGTGGATTCCATTCGTACTGGTTAGGTGCAGCAGACCTCCACTATTTTTATTAAAAAGCTTAGCTGCTGTATGCCCTGCAGGAAGTGGTGCATTATCTTCAGTCTTTCAGTACTTATCAGCTGCTGTATGTCCTGCAGGAAGTGTCTGCCTGACACAGTGCTCTCTGCTGCCACCTCTGTCTATGACAGGAACTGTCCAGAGCAGTAGCAAATCCTCATAGAAAACCTCTCCTGCTCTGGACAGTTCCTGACATGGACAGAGGTGGCAGCAGAGAGCACTGTGTCAGACTGGAGATAATACACCCCTTCCTGCAGGACAAACAGCAGATTATAAGTACTAGAAGGATTAGGATTTTTTCCTATAGAAGTTTCTTTGGCTGGAGTCCCCCTTTAAATGGCACTGTTAGCCTTGAAAGTTGCATTTAAATGGTTAAATAGCAGATACAGATTAGTCCTTAATGACTATTAGAAATGGCAACTAAGAGGCACCAAGTAAGTATGGTTTGATTCCCCTGTTCAATGTACAGACAGCGGCTATTGTATTGAATGTCAAACAGCAGCTGTTGTGGATTGATTTCAATGAAATTTTCAAAGCAACAGCGGCTGGAAATAATTGACGTCAATTATTTCAATGGCCGCAGCAGTAAACAATACATTGTGTGAACAACGGCCGTTGTTTGCATTGACTTCAATGCAACACATTTCCCTATGAAAACAATGGCCGTTCTTTTCATAAAAAGTACATTGTATGAACATAGCCTAAAGGTACTATTACACGAAGCGATTTTTCGATGATCAACGAACTCAAACGACCGCTATGGCGAAATCGTACACCCAATTACACTGAACGATGATTGTTACTTATGATCGTTATTGCGTCCGTCCTGTCGTCGCCACTGCGTTCTCTGCCACTACGAACGACGTCTTATTACATGTAAACGATCATCGATAAAAATAGGTCCAAATTATATTAAACGACTGACGATTTCTCATTGGTCGTTTAATTGTTGTCTGCTATTACACTAAACGATTATCGTTCAAATCCGAACGATTTTTCAAACAATAATCGTTCCGTGTAATACCACCCTAAGGGTATAGTCACATGTCTAATTTATTGCAGAAATGTCAGCCTAAAAAATATTAGCTCAAATCATCAGAATGGAGTTGTTTCTGCTGCAAGAACACGTAAGCTCCATTCAAAGTAATGGGGCAGTCACCGAAACTTCTGCAACAAATATGCAACAAAATGTGTGACTACCACCATGACGAGATGCTGGCCTGATGCAGGTAAAGTACCATTCCCTATTAAGTACAGCTAAGAAACTGTGTATACCAAGGGTAGGGAACCTTGGCTCTCCAGCTGTTGCAAAACTATAACTCCCACCATGCCTGGACAGCTAAAGCTTTAGTAGTTTTGCACCAGCTGGAGAGCCAAGAATCCCTAGCCCTGCTCTATGCAGACCTATAACACTATAGGAATAAACGACCTTGCATCCAACATGTTCCATCACTTGTCATAATTACTTTGTTAGATTAATCAGCTCCACCACCATGAATTTTGCTGCCGTGTTCTGTACAATTCTCACAAGTAACAATTGCAGATTGCTGTCTCCTCTAAGGTGGTCATTTTCTTAAGTTGTTTCCATTAGGTGGAAAATGAGATTACCCCAAATGTGTGTCTGAGTTGATGAAACAAGTAGATTGTTCTTGTAACGACAGACATATAATTACAGGCTTGGAACCAATTCCACATCCAGGCAATCGGTGATTAATGGGAAATGGATGTTTCATGATGGGACCAAGTGGTAAATACAAATGAAAATTAATAATGCAACAATCCCAGTTCCTGCTGTCATACTGCCAGGCAGACATCATAGTGGAGCCCAGTTAACACTGTCCTAAGCAACATTGTAGGATCAGCTTATATTTAGTGAGGGACATGTATCCATGCTGTGTCCTTTATATTGTAATTCAAATTTTCATATATGGACTTGGTTCAAAGTATATGTATCAAAGTAGGATATAATATAAATATATTATATAATATAAGGCTAGGTTCACATTTGGCGGGGTCATGGAATGGCCAGTCTCAGAAAAGATCATCCTGGCCAGTACTGCAGCACCGGCCAGGTAACCTTTAGCGACGTTGTTTGCAATGAGTTCTGATGCGGGCGCATCCGTTCACGCCCGGATGAGAACTCCCCACTGCACACAATGGAGCGTGCGGCCGGAGCCGCTCGCTCCATTATGTAAACTGACAGGGTTTTCTGCAGCCACTATGCAGTGAACAGCGTCCTGCAGAAAACTGACATGTCAGTTTTCTACAGCGTCGCTAGGGATCCCGGACGGAGTGTATACCATGTGTATACACACCGGCAGGGATTCCCTCGGCCTGCAGCACAACGTAATATCTTACAATATATAATAATATATGGTTCAAACTAATATGTATCACTATGGCATCTAGATGACATTGCATAAACATTCCCTACATGAATTGGTGGGCAGTTGTCTTACCAAAGCTGCTGTAATTGCATTAAGATATATGCCGTAAAGTCACATGGACCATAGGAACCTGTAGTCTAGAGATGATTGATTAACTTGTATGGGTGTTGTGGGCATGCTCTGTGACCTGTGTGGTAGTCAATGTACAGGAAGGGGGAGGAAATGAGCTGGTTTTGTAACCTATTGTAAATGGTGAAGCCTTTGTTATCTATATATAGGTGTTACCTTCCATTGTAGCTCTGTCTGTGATGATAATCTCTCTATAGAATCTGAAGTGTCAGCTTATTATGAGGCTCAGTGGGCAGAGAGAAAATTTCTTTTGGCTAATGGACGTAGTGGCCCTGCCAACCAAATGTGATGCGATTGCTTAACCAGTTAATTGTCCTGGATTTTTACAATGCAACATGTACACTGACAATACTAATGTATGATCATACAGTGCATAATATGATAGACAATTATGCATTTTACAATATGATACAATGGGGAAAATAAGTACTTGATACACTGCCAATTTTGCAAGGTTTCCCAGTTTTATCGTATGTACACTTCAAAAGTGAGACACAGAATTAATTTTAAAAAAATCCAAAAAAAATCACATTGCATAAATTTTACATATTTATTTGCAAGAAATAAGTATTTGATCACCTACCGACCAGTAAGAATTCTGGCTCTCAAAGAACTGTTTCTCTTTAATAAGCTCCTCCTACTCTGCACTCATTACCTGTATTAACCCCTTGCCTCCGCAGCCTGTTTTGGCCTTAATGACCAGGCTCATTTTTCAAAATCTGACCTGTCTCACTTTATGCGCTTATAGCTCAGTGATGCTTTAACGTATGCTAGCGATTCTGAGATTGTTTTTTCGTCACATATGGCACTTTATATTAGTGGCAAAATTTGGTCATTCCTTTGTGTATTTTTTGTGAAAAACATCAAAATATCATGAAAAATTTGAAAATTTTGCATTTTATGAACTTCTGAAATTCTCTGCTTCTAAAAAAGGAAGTCATAGCACATAAATTAGTTACTAAATCACATTACCAATATGTCCTCTTTATTCTGGCATAATTTGGGAAACATATTTTACTTTTTTAGGCTGTTATGGGGCTTAGAAATTTATTAGCAAATTATCACATTTTGTGAAAGTTTCCAAAACTGATTTTTTTTAGGGACCAGTTCTTTTTTTAAGTTGATTTAGAAGGCTTGTATACTGGAAACCCCCATAAGTGACCCCATTTTGGAAACTAGACACCTTAAAGAATTAATCTAGGGGTATAATGAGCATTTTAACCCTACAGGGGCTGGAGGAAAGTATTCACAATTAGGCCTTAAAAAAAATCGAAAATTTTAATTTTCCAATAATATATATGTTTAGATTAAAGTTTCTCCTTTCCAAAAGGAACATGAGAGAATCTGCACCCCAAAATTTGTAACACAGGTTCTCTTGAGTACAACGGTACCCCATATGTGGGCGTAAACCACTGTATGGGCACACAGCCGGGCTCAGAAGGGAAGGAGCGCCAATTAGCTTTTTTAATGCAGATTTTTCTTTAAAAGTTTGAGCGCCAGGTGCGTTTGCAGAGCCCCTGTAGTGTCAGCAGAATAGAATCCCCCCAAAAGTCACTCCATTTTCGAAAGTACACCCCTCAAAGAATTCATCTTGGGGTAGGATGAGCATTTTGACCCCACATGCATTAGAGGAAAGTATTCAAAATTAGACAGTAAAAATGAAAAACACGTATTTTTCCAATAATATGTTCGTTTAGTTTGAAATTTCTCAATTTCACAAGGAAAAAGAGAAAAAAAGTACCCCAAAAATTGTAACGCAGGTTCTCCTGAATACAACGGTACCCCATATGTGGGCATAAACCACTGTATGGGCACACAGCCGGGCTCAGAAGGGAAGGAGCGCCAATTAGCTTTTTCAGTGCAGATTTTGCTGAAGAAGTTTCTGAGCGCCAGGTGCGTTTGCAGAGCCCCTGTAGTGTCCGTAGAAAAGAACCCCCCCAAAAGTCACCCCATTTTGGAAAGTACACCCCTCAAAGAATTCATCTTGGGGTGTGGTGACCATTTTGACCCCACAGGTATTAGAGCAAAGTATTTAAAATTAGACAGTAAAAATGAAAAACTCGAATTTTTCCAATAATATGTTCGTTTAGTTTAAAATTTCTCAATTTCACAAGGAACATGAGAGAATCCGCACCCCAAAATTTGTAACGCAGGTTCTCCTAAGTACAACAGTACCCCATATGTGGGCATAAACCACTGTATGGGCACACAGCAGGGCTCAGAAGGAAGGGAGCGCCAATTAGCATTTTCAGTTCAGATTTTGCTGAAGAAGTTTCTGAGCGCCAGGTGCGTTTGCAGAGCCCCTGTAGTGTCCGCAGAAGAGAACCCCCCTAAAAGTCACCCCATTTTGGAAAGTGCACCCCTCAAAGAATTCATCTTGGGGTGTGGTGACCATTTTGACCCCACAGGTATTAGAGGAAAGTATTCAACATAGGACAGTAAAATTGAAAAACTTGAATTTTTCCAATAATATGTTTGTTTAGTTTGAAATTTCTCAATTTCACGAGGAACAGGGGAGAAGCTGCATGCCCAAATCTGTAACGCAGGTTCCCCTGAGTAGAACGGTACCCCATATGTGGGCATAAACCACTGTATGGGCACCCAGCCGGGCTCAGAAGGGAAGGAGCGCCAATTAGCATTTTCAGTGCAGATTTTTCCGAAGAAGTTTCTGAGCGCCAGGTGCGTTTGCAGTGCCCCTGTAGTGTCCGCAGAAGAGAACCCCCCCAAAAGTCCACCCATTTAGGAAAGAACACCGTTCAAAGAATTCATCTTGGGGTGCAGTGAGCAGTTTGACCCCACAGGTATTAGAGGAAAGTATTCAAAATAAGACAGTAAAAATGAAAAACTCAAATTTTTCCAATATATGTTCGTTTAGTTTAAAATTTCTCAATTTCACGAGGAATGGGAGAAAAAATGTACCCCAAAATCTGTAACGCAGGTTCTCCTGAGTACAACGGTACCCCATATGTGGGCATAAACCACTGTATGGGCACACAGCAGGGCTCAGAAGGAAGGGAGCGCCAATTTGCTGGAGCAAAACCGCAGCTAGTAATGGTTATTAGAATAGCGCAGTTACTAAAATACAATTAAAAAATTAGATTACAGGTAATGTGGGGTGGTCACGGATAATCTGGGGTGGTTATGGGCAACCTGCGGTGGTTACGGGCAACCTGCGGTGGTTACGGGCAACGTGGGGTGGTAACGGGCAACGTGGGGTGGTAACGGGCAACGTGGGGTGGTTACGGATAAACTGAAGTGCTTATAGGTAATCTGGGATGGGAACCTGTAACGTGCGGTGGTCGGGGGCAACGTGCGGTGGTCGGAGGCAATGTGCGGTAGTCAGGGGCAACGTGCGGTGGTCGGGGGCAACGTGCGGTGGTCGGGGGCAACGTGCGGTGGTCAGAGGCAACGTGCGGTGGTTAAAGGCAATCTGGGGGGGAATTACATGTGATTAGGGGCAACATGGGGTGGTTACAGACAATCTGGGGTGGTTACGGATAAACGGAAGTGCTTATAGGTAATCAGGGGTGGGTACATGTAATTTTGGGTGGTTACGGCAATCTGGAGGGGGTCACTGGCAACGTGTGTGAGTTAGAGGCAACGTGCAGTGGTTAGAGGCAACGTGCGGTGGTCAGAGGCAATCTGGTGGCAATTACATGTGATTAGGGGTAACCTGGGGTGGTTACAGACAATCTGCGGTGGTTACGGGCAACATGGGGTGGTTACAGACAATCTGTGGTGGTTACGGGCAACATGGGGTGGTTACAGACAATCTGCGGTGGTTATGGGCAACATGGGGTGGTTACAGACAATCTGCGGTGGTTATGGGCAACATGGGGTGGTTACAGACAATCTGCGGTGGTTACAGACAATCTGGGGTGGTTACGGATAAACTGAAGTGCTTATAGGTAATCAGGGGTGGGTACATGTAATTTTGGGTGGTTACGGCAATCTGGTGTGGTTACGGGCAATCTGGAGGGGGTCACTGGCAACGTGTGTGAGTTAGAGGCAACGTGCAGTGGTTACGTGCAATATGGGGGGGTTACGGGCAATCGGGGCTGATTACGGACCATCTGGAGGGGCTCACTGGCAATTTGGGGTGGTTACAGGCAACGTGCGGTGGTTAGTGGCAACGTGCGGTGGTTATGGGCAACGTGCGGTGGTTATGGGCAATGTGCGGTGGTTATAGGCAATGTGCGGTGGTTATGGGCAACGTGCGGTGGTTATGGGCAACGTGCGGTGGTTATGGGCAATGTGCGTTGGTTATAGGCAATGTGTGGTGGTTATGGGCAACGTGCGGTGGTTATGGGCAACGTGCGGTGGTTATGGGCAACGTGCGGTGGTTAGTGGCAACATGCGGTGGTTATGGGCAACGTGCGGTGGTTAGTGGCAACGTGCGGTGGTTATGGGCAGCGTGCGGTGGTTATGGGCAACGTGCGGTGGTTAGTGGCAACGTGCGGTGGTTAGTGGCAACGTGCGGTGGTTATGGGCAGCGTGCGTGGTTATGGGCAACCTGCGGTGGTTAGTGGCAACGTGCGGTGGTTATGGGCAATGTGCGGTGATTACGTGCAATCTGGGGCGGATACGGGCAATCTGGGGCGGATATGGGCAACCTGTGGTGGTTACGGGTAATTTGGGGGGCTAGGGGTAATCTGGGAGTAAAGTGCAATTATTACTATAATAAAAAGTGTGTGTTTTTTTTTTTGTATGTTTTTCACTTTTTGTACTTTATACATTAATTTTCACTGTATTACTATGATTACTGTGATATTTTCTATCACAGTAATCATAGTTCAGTGACAGAGACCAAATTGGTCTCTGTCACTTTAAATTTTCTGAGATAACTGATTCTGGAGCGCATGCGCACTTCAGAATCAGCCTGGACGTCGAGGAGGACGGAGCTCCGTGGATCAGGTAACGTATGTGGGGAAGGGGGGGTGACTGGGGGACGGGGGTGACTGGGGGGGTGGGGGGCGACTTGGGGGGGGGCACGGTGACACTTTTTATCCCCTGTCACCAATGATTTATGGTGACAGGGGATAAAAAGTGCTGATCAGCACTGGGAACCGGCGATCGGCGGTATATAGTATATACCGCCGATTGCCTGCTCCGGGACCACACGGGGGGGTCCCCGATCACTGCCCCATGCTCTCCGCTACCTCCGGTGGCGGAGAGCATGGGGCTTTGATCACTAATTAATTTCTATCCCTGCGAACAAACATCAGATCCAAGATGGCCGCCCGGGTAGGGTGATCGGGGGGCTGATCTGGGGTCTGAGGGGACATTTTTCATCTCCCCCCACCGTGGATTCACGGTGGGGTGAGATGAAAGCTATCGGCGGCGCCGGTAATGCCCGGTACCGGCGGATCGCCGCTAAAAACGGTAGTAGCGGCGATCCGCCGGTATCGGGGGACGAGGGGAGGGGGCCAGGGGACACAGATTGAGTGGCGGTGGAGGGAGGCAGCGTTCTGCAGCCTCCCCCCGCCGCCCGATCGGCGGGGGACACTGAATCTCCCCATAGACGCTGCGGTTGCATTGACCGCGGCGTTTATGGGGTTAACTGCCCGGGGGGGAGCGCGGCTCCCCTCCGGGCAGTGGCAGCAGGAGGAGGCTGTGTGACACAGCCTCCTCCTGCTGCCCGATCTCACCTAGGGACAGAGGGGGGAGGCAGGGAAAGCATGACGTCCAGGGACGTCATGATGCATTCTGCCACTGCTTTTCATGACGTCCCTGGACGTCATATTGGGGGAAGGGGTTAATTGCACCTGTTTGATCTTATCTATTTAAAAAAAAAAAATCACAATTCAACCTGTCCACCATGTTCAAGACCAAAGATCTGTCTAAGGACCCCAAGGGCAAAACTGTAGACCTGCACAAGGCTGGGATGGGCTACAGGACAGTAGACAAGCAGTATGGTGAGAAGGCAACAACTGTTGATGCAATTTTTCTGGCCTGGTCTGGTCTGGTCAATGACCTGAATAGAGCTGGGACCTTCTGGTAGGATAAGTACAACCCCAAGAACAAAGTCCAAACTGTGAAGCATGGAGACGGAAACATCATACTTTGGGGCTGATTTTCTAACTGCACACTATAGGAAGGAGGGTGGATGGGTCCACGTCTTACACGATTTTGAGCAAAAACTTTTGTTCACTCAGTAAGAGCATTGAAGATGGGTCGTAGCTGGATCTTCCAGCATAATAATGACCTTAAACATGCAGCCAGGACTACTAAGGAGTGTCTCTGTGAGAAGCATTTCAAGGTCCTGGTGTGGCCTAGCCAGTCTCCACACCTGAACCCAATAGAAAATCTTGGTGAGAGCTGAAACTCAATGTTACCAAGTGAGACCCTCGAAACCTGAAAGATCTGAAGAAGATTTGTATGGAGGAGTTGCTGCAGTGTCTGCAAACTTGGCCAAGGAACAACAGGTAACGTCTGATCTCTGTAACTGCAAACAAAGGTTTCTGTACTGAATATAAAGTTTGGTTTTCTGTTGTACCAAATGTATGTTTTTCATGCAATAAAATGCAGAATAATTGTTTATAAATCATACAAACAAACAATGTGATTTTCAGGAATTCTCTTTTATAGATTCTGTCTCTCACAGGTGAAATGTACCTACGATAAAAATTACACACCTCTCCATTATTTGTAGGTGGGAAAACTTGCAAAATTTTCCCACATTTTCTACTCGTAAGGGGCTCTGTATGGGCCTAGGGTGAGGGCTGTGTGACGGGCAGTGCTGTGGGTAGAGGAGTGTCTGTACCCTGGTCAGTGAGAGTGGCAGCTTTAAAAAGAAAAGTGCTCCTGGAGCAGGAGACGAGTCACCTGTGAGTGGCGCTGTAACACAGCCAGTGTGTACAGAGACAGCCCTGGTCTTGGGTCTATCATAGGTTCTGAAAAGGACAGGGCCCTATGCTATAACACCCCTAGAAATTGGCCCTGAACGTATTTTGAACCCTTATCCCAAAGGAGGCAGAAGAATAAACTTTTAAAGTATTTCCATGCCTGGAAGAACTAACTAAGAATTAGATATTTAAGGTCTACAATAAGTTAATGAGTCTGCAAAATTCCCACTAGGGCCATTAATTTGTGCGGAGGATAAAGAGAATTCATTATGCAGGATGCGTCTGATCTTATGTGATTTCACATTGTTACTTAACACTGTTACCCTTGTGCACTCTTCTAAATGGAAATGCAAAAACAAAAGCTTCAGGCTTCTTAAAGGGACTCTGTCACCTCCATAACGCCACTCAAACTCAAGTTATCAGTAAAAAGATTAAACAGTGCTCATTCTGAATCTCCAATTTTTATCTATGTTCTTGCATTCTTTTGCTATAAGCCCCAAAACCAAGAAGTCTGAAGCCCCTATTGTCAGCGCTCCGCTTGCTCCTCGTTCCCTGCTCGCTGCCGTCACTATTACACGCGTTGGCAGCAAATGGGTAAGATCCGGGGGTGGCGCCCGGGTGATCGCCCATAATACAGGGCCCGACTACAACTGCTACCTCATAGAGCTGATCAAACAGCAGGAATTACCTAGGCGGTATCCCTGTTTTCGGACTGTCTTCACCTTCCCCATGGAACGGGAAGGTAGCGGGAGTCAAATGCCGATGGTTCGGGTTCGAACAAACCTGAAAATTCACGCTGTTCGATCATCTCTATCAGGGTCTGTCACAACTGTTCCCTCACTATACCCTATAACTACTCCTCCATCTTCAGAATATACAGGGCCTCCCACTTTATACCCTACAACTACTCCCTTGTGTCTATAATATGGGGCCCGGCTACAATTGCTATCTCATCATACCTTATAACTATGCTTCTGTCTCCATAATACAGGGCTTGGCTACAGCTGCTACCTCAGCATGCCCTATAACTGCTCCTCCATCTTCAGAATACACAGGGCCTGGCTACAACTGCTCCCTCACTATACCCTATAACTACTCCCCTGTCTCCATAGTATGAGGCCCGGCTACAACTGCTCCCTCACTATACCCTATAACTACTCCCCTGTCTCCATAGTATGGGGCCCGGCTACAACTGCTCCCTCACTATACCCTATAACTACTCCCCTGTCTCCATAGTATGGGGCCCGGCTACAACTGCTCCCTCACTATACCCTATAACTACTCCCCTGTCTCCATAGTATGGGGCCCGGCTACAACTGCTCCCTCACTATACCCTATAACTACTCCCCTGTCTCCATAGTATGGGGCCCGGCTACAACTGCTCCCTCACTATACCCTATAACTACTCCTCCATCTTCAGAATACGCAGGGCCTGGCTATAACTGCTCCCTCACTATACCCTATAACTATTCCCCTGTCTCCATAGTATGGGGGCCGGCTACAACTGCTCCCTCACTATACCCTATATTAACTACTCCCCTGTCTCCATAGTATGGGGCCGGCTACAACTGCTCCCTCACTATACCCTATAACTACTCCCCTGTCTCCATAGTATGGGGCCCGGCTACAACTGCTCCCTCACTATACCCTATAACTATTCCCCTGTCTCCATAGTATGGGGCCCGGCTACAACTGCTCCCTCACTATACCCTATAACTATTCCCCTGTCTCCATAGTATGGGGCCCGGCTACAACTGCTCCCTCACTATACCCTATAACTATTCCCCTGTCTCCATAGTATGGGGCCCGGCTACAACTGCTCCCTCACTATACCCTATAACTATTCCCCTGTTTCCATAGTATGGGGCCTGGCTACAACTGCTCCCTCACTATACCTTATAACTACTCCCCTGTCTCCATAGTATGGGGGCCGGCTACAACTGCTCCCTCACTATACCCTATAACTACTCCCCTGTCTCCATAGTATGGGGCCCGGCTACAACTGCTCCCTCACTATACCCTATAACTACTCCCCTGTCTCCATAGTATGGGGGCCGGCTACAACTGCTCCCTCACTATACCCTATAACTACTCCCCTGTCTCCATAGTATGGGGGCCGGCTACAACTGCTCCCTCACTATACCCTATAACTACTCCCCTGTCTCCATAGTATGAGGCCCGGCTACAACTGCTCCCTCACTATACCCTATAACTACTCCCCTGTCTCCATAGTATGAGGCCCGGCTACAACTGCTCCCTCATTATACCCTATAACTACTCCCCTGTCTCCATAGTATGGGGCCCGGCTACAACTGCTCCCTCACTATACCCTATAACTACTCCCCTGTCTCCATAGTATGAGGCCCGGCTACAACTGCTCCCTCACTATACCCTATAACTACTCCCCTGTCTCCATAGTATGGGGCCCGGCTACAACTGCTCCCTCACTATACCCTATAACTACTCCCCTGTCTCCATAGTATGGGGCCCGGCTACAACTGCTCCCTCACTATACCCTATAACTACTCCCCTGTCTCCATAGTATGGGGCCCGGCTACAACTGCTCCCTCACTATACCCTATAACTACTCCCCTGTCTCCATAGTATGGGGGCCGGCTACAACTGCTCCCTCACTATACCCTATAACTACTCCCTTGTCTCCATAGTATGGGGCCCAGCTACAACTATACCCTATAACTATTCCCCTGTCTCCATAGTATGGGGCCCGGCTACAACTGCTTCCTCACTATACCCTATAACTATTCCCCTTTCTCCATAGTATGGGGCCGGCTACAACTGCTTCCTCTTTATACCCTATAACGAACCCTCTCTCTCAGTAAGATGCGGATGTATTGAGACACCCTACTAAAGTGATGCAATTGTGGTTAGAGTAGAAGCAATGCTAAGATTTGTGAATCTAATGGTTTCTATCACAAACCAAGATGTCAATAGCTGCAAAATGACAATAAAACAAATTCATGTTAACACTTGTACTTTTTTAGCTTGTGATTGCTTGTGTATATATCCTTATCTATTACTTAATGCCAGGCCACTCAGCTGTTACAGTGTAGAAGAAGCTGCATTAATCCTATATATGAACACAGGATGCAAACAGCTAATGCATATAAAAATCCTATAGTGAGATCATTAGCATCTCATCTAGGCCTAGAAATGACTGCTGATGGGAGTGCGCCCTGAGGTTTGCCGCTAGCATCACATCTTACAGTGAAGAACGCCCTCTTGTAGAGGAACAACCAGCTCTCTCCTTTTTAAGTGTTAATTTTTCCATTAAAAATCAATGCAATCCTTCCCCACAGCAGAGACTTCAGATTGTCATGAGGAGCTGGCAGATTGCTATTCACACAGCTGCGTGGGAAGATCACATAGGCGTGAATCTAAAATAACTGGAGTGAGTCAGATTGGAAGGTGATTTATATGTAACCCACTCCTATAGGCAGTGACACACATTGGCCACTTGGCAATCAGCATGGGAGAATGGGAGAGCAAGGAGGATGATGTATGGCAGATGAGACTGAGGAGGCGTTCCCTGTTCCTACTAGAATTAAAAAAAAAAAAAAAAAAATTAGCAAAAAATATTTTTTATGCATGGATTCATGCGATGAGGAAAGTTTCACAAGTATTACAATTTCATGTCTCAAATGATGTTGCATCTCTGACCCCTTAATCCATTAGCTTGGGCAGCTGCATGACTTCATTGACATTACACTGGGTTAATGTATACAGTTTTTCTACTTTGTGCATTTCATTAGATCAATACAGTATTCGTATGTCATACGTGTAGCAACGTGGCTGACTAGATTAACCTTGGCTATCCTCCATAGAACAGGTCAGTCCGTCAGCTTCCATTCACACCTCGTTCTGTATAGGTGTGGACAATGGCCTTCAGACTGGACTGTATTGCGGCTACAAGATTCTTGGCTACCAGAACGTGAATGAGTAATCTGACATTGATAATAGTAATAAAAGTGCCACATGAAGCCGAGATTGCGTTATTACCTTTAATTTACACCTGTGTAAATGAAACATTGACATACATAGAGAATGGGGGTGGACCCATAGCAAAGATAATTATTGGGTCCTTAGGAAGTACTGCTTGACACCACCACACTTCTAACCACTTCATTTAGGCATATATTTCACTTTGCTATCAGCACCAGCAAAGACCATGCTCTTGTTCAGACTCTCGCCACCCATTAGGATGTGTTCCCACCTTTAGCTTTTTTTTAACAGTTTTTGATGCCAAAGCCAAGAACAGATCCTAACAAATTTAAATTAAATCCACTCGTTTTGGATTAAAAAATGTTTTATCTAAAAACCTTAACACCTTTGAAATTGGTTCTCTCTCCCCCTCGATTCTATAGAAGCCACATGGGCTCTCACTATACTTTCCATTATCTCATCATTCATTCTAAACACTTCTAATAAAAAACGACTGTTTTAGAGGTTCCATTATTAGGCAGATAACTAGAAATTCCAAAAGACCAATGACAAGATGGTAGGTCTGTATAACCTCCGAATGTATTATGAAGTAGTGAAAGGGTTAAAGAGAGACAGCTTTGAAATCCATTACTGCGCTGCAACAGATGACCTCATGCAATACTGCAGATGAGCAAACTCCTAATGTCCAGAAATATGACCCGAGCATTGCTATTCGCTAATGCAGCAAATATCACATCCAATTCCCCTTCTCTACTGGCAGAATAGGATTATTTGACATAGCGCACCATTTTTATTTACCTTAAAAGGGGTATTTTACCTATTTTAAAGGGGTATTGCAGTCAATAGGTGACCAATACCTCTTTTACTTCTATACCTCCTATTGAGTTGTATTGAGTTGAGTGGTTGTGTTGGTTGGGAGGGAGAGAGAACTAACCATCAATAAAAAATGTATCATCACCTATTGATTATTAACAGTGGAGGACTAACCATCAATCTAACACATATCACTTATTCAAATGTTAGTGATGGGGGAGGATGGAGGACTAACTATCAATCTACAATACATTATTTTGTTCTATGTTAATGATGGGAAGGAATGGAGGACTAACTCAATCTAAACTAGGGATGGGAACCTTCTGCCCTCCAACTGTTGCAAAACGACAACTCCCATCATGGCTGGACAGCCGAAGGCTCCCCATCCCTGATCTAAACAGTATAAATCATTTCATGTTAACGATGGGGAGGAATGGACATCTACCAATCTAAAATATACAACTTATTCAATGTTAATGGTGGGGAAGAGTGGGACCACTTATCTTACATATTGTATATGAGCGGCTGGAGAACCCATTCAAATCTAAATGAAAACTTTTATCTTTAAGTCCGTGGTCCTATAGTAACTAATAGTTTTAGTTCTGTCAGTTTCTGAGCGACACTATGGCAGTCATTATAGCTCTTGTATGGAGCCATTCCCAAGTTCTCACAAGGACATGCCGGACCATCCCCATCGCGTGGCATGACAAGGCAGATTTGCCCTTCAGGGGTCTGGGAAAGCAGAGTGTGTATAAACGTACTAAGAAATGGCCGAAAAGAATATTAAACAACTTTATAAAACAGAATGACTGGAGGACTTGTTTTTCGAAGTTTACAGGTTGATGTTCTCTGAACCCACATTAATGGATGCAATGTCCAGAGGCCTAGGCTGTAAGCTTATTACAATACACAGTCCCGCCTAGTATATAGTCAACCATTGGAAACATTGTTGTATTCAGACTGATACGGTCACACCCTCGTAATCCCTTTCTCCAGGCTTGTACGTTAAGGGTTAACAAGAACCTTTCCACTCATTTACACATTTTTCATGGCTTTATTAAATTAAACCTTCATGTTAGGCACTTCCTTTTGGGAGCAGCAGGTACGTCCATGGCTGGTGACAGCACATATGTATAAGCTGAGCTCTAGCCCCAGTGCCTCTCCCATCCTCCCACTCTCTGGCTGCATTCATCACCGCTTCTGCATTGCAACAAATGGAACCTGCCGGACAGCTTCATAACAAAGCAGACGGGCATGTTTTCCCATCATCTGTTTTGTCATTATTTGCCCTAACATTAATATCCACGATTTTATTATTGTGTGGGTGAATCCCTCCGCAGCCTGCATGCTCCCTGGTGGCCGCTGCCAGTACTGCAGCCATGAAAACCAATCTCAGCAGGGTGCTTTATATCGCAGCTCCATTATACATCCACTATTTTTTTTTATATACTCGTACGTACAGGTCTAGAAAGGAAAACGCATACACCCGCCTGTCGCCCAACAAGGAGAAAACGTTCAATAAATTACTTTAAAATGGATCTGGATTATTCTGCCATAGCATTATTTATTTTACATGCAAGAGAATAAACTGGCTTCCTATGGAATTGGCCCTATATAGTATAAGAGAGCTCACGACGAGGGGGATATTACATCATATAACAGGGAGTGACGACAATCTCTGTACAATGCTGCAGAATAGGTTGGCGCTATATACAGAACAGGTAATCAATAGTAAGTCATGCATCTATCTACTAATGTATACAGTGGCTTCAAGGAGGGAAGCACAGATGTGACGCTGCCCCATTGCAGCATGTCGGCGGCATCAGACAGGGTTCTCTATGACAACCTGGTAATAAATAAGGAGAGGATGGAGACATACCTTTAATCTCTGCAATGGGAATGTTATCTCCTGCAGGTTGGGAAGCCCATGTTATCTCCTCCTGATTTCTGGCTATGGAGCACAAGCCCTGCCCCTGGCTCTGTACAGCTGGCAAACAAAAGGCAGTGACAGTGATGTGTGTGTGCCCTCCCCCTACCACACCCACCGCCCAGCAGCATCCCTGGGATGCTCTCTACAACCTCATCACAATAGCCCAGGGAATATCCCCAGCTGCACACGGCGCATATGGACCAGGGAGGCTTCTCAGCCTGCGAGGGGTTAACACAATCACCCCCATCAGGAGATGCATCCGCATGCTGGCCATCAGGGGGTTAAATGCATATTGAAGGTGGAAACAAATTGTATTCTAATTTCCATAGAGGAAACGGTGAAAACAAACAAGGAAGAAGCTTCGCTACAGCTAAGACTCCGGCTCTGCCAATGTGGAGGTGCAGCCAGAAATTCAGAATCCTCAGGATGGTGGACATGTCGTTGTTAGGAGATACTAAAGAATATAAATCGCATAGTATCAGGTTATAAGGCGAGATCATACGTAGTGTCATGTCCAATGCATCCGAAAGGGTTTGCCGAAATCCGTACAATCTGCAGCTACAGCCCCATCCGCATGCACTGAATTCAGATACAGTAATGTCTACTACAGATCTGCTGCAGGTCCCCAAAATAGTAATAGGATCAGAGGGACATCCCAAGCCCCAGTCCTAGAGCAGTACGAGGTAGCCACATTACATAGCACGCTTGCCATTTATACTCTCTTATTTAACCCCTTAAGGACCGGGCCAATTTCAATTTTGGCGCTTTAATTTTTTCCTCCTTGTGCTTAAAAGGCCATAGCAATTGCATTTTTTCACTTAGAGACCCACATGAGCCCTTATTTTTAATGCCACTAATTGTACTTTGCAATGACAGGATGAATTTTTGCATAAAGTACACTGCGAAAGCAGAAAAAAAAATTTAATGTGTGGTGAAATTGAAAAAAACAAAAAACACTTTTTTAATTTGGGGAGGTTTTGTGTTCACACCGTTCGCCCTGGGGTAAAACATTGTTATGCATGTTACGTAAGTTGTTACGATTACAACGATATGTAACTTGTCTAATTTTTATATTATTTGATGGCTTATAAAAAATGAAATCCTCTTACAAAATAAATGTTCCTTAAAATCGCTCCATTTCCAGGCTTATAGGGCTTTTATCCTTGGGTCTATGGGGCTGTGTCAGGTGTCATTTTTTGCTCCATGATGTTTACTTTGATGTTTACCTTGATTGCGCATATGCAACTTTTTGATTGCTTTTTAGTGCAATTTTTCTGGATTTGATGCGACCAAAAATGCACAAATTTGCACTTTGGAATTTTTTTTGCGCTTACACCATTTACTGTGCGATATCAGGAATGAAATAAATTAAATAGTTCAGGCGATTACGCACGCGGAAATACCAAACATGTTTATTTATTTATAAAATGGGGTGATTCAAACTTTTATTTGGGGGGAGGGGATTTTTTATTAATAAAAAAAAAATTTTTTTTTTTTTTTTTTTTTTTACACACATACTAGACGTCCCCCTGGGGTTAGGGTTATTTCTCCTGGGAGACTTCTAGTATCACTGCTCTGATCTCTCAGAGATTTATGGAGTATAGATATGGCTGCTGCAGCCGAGAGCAATAGAATGCAGAGCCGGGATCAACACCATTAAGGCGCAGACCCCAGCCGGGTAAAGATGCAGTAATCCCCCCAGTAGACACCAGGGAAGAGAAAAATATGCATTTTAAATGCAGCTGTCAACTTTGACATCTGCATTTAAAAGGCTAATTAGCGGACACGGCAATCGGACCATGCCCACTAATAGCCACAGTCCCAGGCTGCAGAAAGCACCCAGGATCGCCGCGGTTCAGAGTGAGGTCACCACACAGCCCCCCTCTGAACGCCCTTAATGACGCAAGGGCGTACATTTACGCCCTTGGTTGTTAAGGGGTTAAAGGGGTACTCCGGCGAATTTGTATTTTTTTTTAAATCAACTAGTTTCAGAAAGTTATAGAGAATTGTAGTTTACTTCTATTTAAAATTTCCCGGTCTATCAGTACTTATCAGCTGCTGTATGTCCTGCAGGAAGTGATGTTTTCTTTCCAGCCTGACAGTGGTCTCTGCTGCCACCTCTGTCCATGTCAGGAACTGTCCAGAGCAGCAGCAAATTCCTATAGAAAACCTCTCCTGCTCTGGACATTTCCTGTCAAGGACAGAGGTGGCAGCAGAGAGCACTGTGCCATAATGAAAATACACAACTTCCTGCAGGACATACAGCAGCTGATAAGTATGGGAACCCTTTAGATTTGTAAACAGAAGTAAATTACAAGTCTTTATAACTTTCTGAAACCAGTTGATTTGAAAGAAAATTTTGGCTGGAGTACCCCTTTAATATAAGGTGGGGGCACATCAAAATACAGTGTAGGAATGTATGATTATTTCTGAATGATCATCATCCAGTTGCAGTATTGACCCTACCAGTCATTCTTAACATAATACAGGCATCTTAAGAATAAACATTTTGCTTGCCCTCTCCATGATGGCAGCCCATTGTGTGCTTTAAGGTTTCCAATTTGTGGGAAAGCGGAGGCGAGCTGCTAAACAACTGTTGTTTACTATGCCATTGTTATCCTGTCTCCCAACAGCAAGCTCTTTCCTATTTTTAGGGGCGCTTTCACACATGCCACTTTGATGCTGTTTTTGAAGCACATCTCAGGAATGGATATGGGTAAAGGGAGGGAAATCTATTTTTTTAAAAAAAATTTTATTCACAACTAATTTCAGCCTGAAAAACGTCATTAACCCCTTAACGACATCGGCCGATGTTTACCGCTGTGTGTAAACACACGGCGATCCGGTAACGATGGCTGCTGTAATACACAGCAGACCATCGTAGCTTGTTGGCATGGGGGATGGATTACACCCCCCGTGCTGATGATCGCTGTAATTGGCTGATTTATTCAAATCAGCCAACTACAGCGATTTTCCGGTTCCCGGGTCATCGGTGACCCGGGGCCCCGGAAATCAAGGGTGATTGGTGCTGTCTGAGACAGCACCAATCACCATTAGTGTATACAGTAAAGGGGGCCATGGTGCCACCCTCCCGATCGCCACTATTGGCCGGCTAAGCCTGGCCAGCCAATAGCGGCGATCTAAGTAATAATAAATATTATTACTTTTCTCTGCACACCTCAGTCAGTTAGCTGAGGTGTGCAGAGAAGGTGTGTGTGTGTGTGGTGTGTGCACCATACTCACCGGATCCCGGCACTGGAGAGAAGATCTGCGGTCCCGCGGCGTCCACGTCGTTCTCCGTCGTCTCCCCTCATCTCCCGTCGGTTTTCTTCGTAGATCTTCGTCCAGGTACTTGTACTGCCCCCTAGCGGCTGATTAGTGTATATAATACACTAATCAGTGGCGTTGGGGTAAAGAGGTAGCTTTTTTTTTTTTTCTCCCGCCCTTCCGCCGCTGAGTGCTGATCAGCATCGCACGCAAGTGCGCCGATGATCGGCAACTCCTCTTTTTTGGCGTAGGTTTTTTTTCCCCCCCTTTTATTTTCTATATCCTACCGCCACTGTCTGCTGATAAGTAGCGCACATAAGTGCGGCATTTATCAGCAACTCCTTTTTTGGCGTAGGTTTATTTTCCCCCCCTTACTGTGAAAAACACGTATAAAACACTACATTACACTACACTACCCTACATTATATTACTTGAAATAAAGTTTTACACTACACCACATTACATTTACATACCCCCCATACACCAATCCCCAAATAATGTCCCAGAGAGTGTTTTCGGTGGAGAAGGCATACACGCTTATTGCCTCCAACACCGAAACGGTCAAGAAGGATGAATGTGGGGATCCTTCTTTCCTCCATTCATCCTCATCATCATTATCATCATCATCCAGTGATGATGACTTTCCACCTAGGCGTCCTCAATGAGGACGCCTCGGGCTGCCTGCCAGACATGTCATCCCATCCCGCCCCCTGCCCCCCAGACAGGTGACCCCATCCCGCCCCCTGCTCCCCAGACACGTCATCCCATCCCACCCCCCACCCCCAGAAACGTCATCCCATCCCGCCCCCTGCCCCCCTGACAGGTGACCCCATCTGGACCCCAGACCCCCAAAATTATCAGCCCTGGATTCCTGGCTTTATGGCAACGGCGGGAATCCAAATTAACCCCACAGGTCTCAGAGAAATAGACTTTTTCAAGCTCTATTTCTCTGATGACCTTGTCAATTTGATGGTGGCGCAAACAAACATGTACGCTCACCAATTTATAGCCCAGAACCCCTCCTCTTCTTTTGCTAGGCCCATGGCGTGGACCCCTACTGATGCAGCCGAAATGACAACATTTTGGGAGCTCCTGCTGCACATGGGCCTAGTAAAAAAAAACTCCACAATTCGGCATTACTGGAGTGGGGATATTATGTATAATACCCCGCTTTACAGTATGGCCATGGGACGGTTTCGATTCGAAGCCCTCCTAAAATTCTTGCATTATAACGACAATGCAAGGTGCCCCCCGCGAGATGATCCCTCGTATGACCGACTGTACAAAGTACGGCCGGTCATAGAGCACTTCTCAGCCAAATTTACTGAGATGCATATCCCAGAGAAATACATCTCAAAAGATGAGTCCCTCCTGAGCTTCAAAGGAAGACTCCATTTCCGCCAGTACCTTCCCAATAAAAGATCACAGAATGGCGTGAAATTCTACAAACTCTGTGAGAGTACCTCAGGGTACACTTACAGATTTAGGCTGGGTTCACACTATGTATATTTGAGGCTGTATTTGTGAGGCTGTATAGCAACCAAAACCAGGAGTGGATTGAAAACACAGAAAGGCTCTGTTCACATAATGTTGTAATTGAGTGGATGGCCATCATTTAATGGCAAATATTTGCTGTTATTTTAAAACAACGGCTGTGGTATTGAAATAATGGCCGTTATTTACTGTTATATGGCGGCCATCCACTCAATTTCAACATTGTGTGAACAGATCCTTTCTGTGTTTTCAATCCACTCCTGGTTTTGGTTGCTATGAGGACCTGACATGAGGACCAAATACTGCCTGAAATATACATAGTGTGAACCCAGCCTCAGAGTATATGAGGGTAGGGACACCCAAATCCAGCCCCCAGAATGTCCCTCCATCCTCGGAGTTAGTGGGAAGATCGTTTGGGAACTGATCTTCCCACTGCTGGATAAAGGTTATCACCTGTACGTTGATAACTTTTATACAAGCATCCCCCTGTTTCGGTCCCTCGCTGCCCGAGCTACTGTAGCTTGCAGCACGATCCGAAAAAATCAAAGAGGCCTCCCAAGTCACCCTGTTAGACAACTGATACAAAGGGGGGAGAGCAGGGCCTATGCCTGTGAAAATACGTTGTTGGTCAAATACAAGGACAAACGCGATGTCCTTATTTTGACCACAATTCACAGGAATAGCACCACCCCTGTCACTGTACGTGGTACCACAAACGTGGTGAACTAACCTGATTGTGTTTTAGAGTACAATCAGTATATGGGAGGAGTTGATCTCTCAGATCAAGTCCTCAAACCATATAACGCCACAAGAAAAACCAGACGGTGGTATAAAAAGGTGGCCGTATATCTGGTACAGACAGCGATGTACAACGCTTTTGTGCTGTACCGATATGCAGGCCACCCGGGGAAACTCATTGAATTCCAGGAAGCAGTAATAAAAGCCCTGATATTCGGCAGCTACGGAGCAAGCCCCAGCGCTTCTGGATATGAAGGACCCCGTATCGTACAGGGACAACATTTTCCAGGTGACGTCACACACACTGGTAAAAAGGGAAGATCCCAAAAGAAGTGCAGAGTGCAGGGGGATCAGGAAGGACACCATTTACCAGTGTGACACCTGTCCTGATCCCCCCGGCCTCTGCATATAGGATTGCTTCAAGGTGTACCACACGTCATCGGAGTTCTAAATTTTCTAAATTCTTTCCCTTATTCCTATTTCAGGGGTCACGTTGATCCAGGGATTATTCTGATTGCCATTATGGAGTCGGGAAGGAATTTTTCCCCTTTCATGAGGCTACTGTCGTCTGCCTCACGATGGTTTTTTGCCTTCCTCTGGGTCAACACAGGTTGAATTTGATGGACACCTGTCATTTCCAACCTTATAAACTAATAATTGGCCTAATACTCGCAAATAAATTAAACCATTAAGAGACTTGCCATGGTGCAATTACAAAGCCTCTGTGCGGCCAGGACAGTAGAAAGCCCCCATAAGGAATCTAACAAGGGGGGCACTGGGGATATGGCCCCCTGGTGACGGCCACATATGTGCCGTGAAAATGAAAAAAAAAATGGTATTTTTCATCTTCACAGCAGGGTGAAGACAGGGTCCATATGCTCACTGCACCCCTTGTTAGATTTCTTATGGGGTGTAGTTTCCAGAATGGGGTCACTTGTGGGGGGTTCCTACAGTCCTGGCAGCACAGGAGCTTTGTTAATGTGACATGGCCTCCATCCTCCATTCCAGCCTCTAAATGGCGCTCTGTCCCTTTGGTGGCTTGCCCTGTGACATATATCCACATGTCGGGTATTTTCGTACTCAGGGGAAATTACCCTACACGTTTTGCATTTATTTTCTCTTTTAACCCCTTGTGGAAATGAAAAAAATTAAGGCTAGACCAACATTTAGTGTAAAAAAAAAATAAAGTTTTTACACTAAATCATTGATCTAATCTTTATTTTTTCTTTTTCACAAGGGGTTAAAAGATAAAAAAAAACACTAAATGTGTAGCGCAACTTCCCCCAAGTATGAAAATACTCCACATGTGGACATAAAACACCAAGCGGGTGCAGGGTAAGCCTCCGCAGGGAGGGAGCGCTATTTGGCTAGAATGGATGGTGAATGCCATGTCGCATTTACAAAGGCCCTGTGTTGCCAAGACAGTGGAGGCCCCCCAAAATTTACCCCATTCTGGAAACTGCACCTCTTAAGGAATCTAACAAGGGGTGCAGTGAGGATATGGACCCCTTGATGACGGGCACATTTGTGCTGTAATAAATGAAAAAACTAAATTTTTCACTTTCACGTCACATTGTTCCCCATATGTGCCCGTCACCAGTGGGGTCCATATGCTCACTGCACCCCTTGTTAGATTCCTTGAGGGGTGTAGGTTCCAGAATGGGGTCACTTGTGGGGGTTTACCACTGTACTGGTAGCATAGGGGCTTTGTAAATGCAACATGGCCCTTGAAATCCATTCCAGCCAAATCCAGCATCCAAAAGCCAAATGGCGCTCCTTCCCTTTAGAAGCTCGTCTTGCGGCCGCATGGCGCTTTATGTGCACGTGGGGTATTTTCGTACTCGGGACAAACTGCTCTACACGTTTTGTGTTTTTTTTCTCTTTTAAACCCTTGTGAAAATGAAAAATTCACAGCTAGGCCAATGTTTAAGTGTAAAAAAAATTATTTTTACACAACATCATTGATCTAGTCTTGACATTTCTCATTTGCACAAGGAGTTAAAAGAGAAGAAACAGAAAAAAACATGTAGAGAAATTTCCCCAGAGTACGGAAATACCCCACATGTGGACTTAAGGCGCTATGCGGGTGCAGGGTAAGCCTCCAATGGGAAGGAGCGCCATTTAGCTTTTTGGGGCTGGATTTGGGTAGAATGGATTTCGAGGGCCATGTTACGTTTAAAAACTCTGTGGCCAAAGCAGTGAAACCCCCCACAAGTGACCCCATTATGGAAACTACACCCCTCAGGGAATGTAACAGGGGGTGTAGTGAGCATATGGACCCCACTGGTGACATTTAGCCTTGAATTTTTCATTTTCACAAGGGGTTAAAAGAGAAAAAAAAAAACACACAAAATGTGTAGAGCAACTTCCCCCGAGTCGTAAATACCCCACATGTGGACATAAAGCGCCATGTGGGCGCAGGGCAAGCCTCCGAAGGGAAGGAGCGCCAATTGGCTTTTGGAAGCTGGATTTCACTGGAATGGATTTCATGGGCCATGTCACATTTACAGAGCCCTCGTGCTGCCAAAACACTGTAAACCCCCAAGTGACCCCATTCTGGAAACTACACCCCTCAAGGAATCTAACAAGGGGTGCAGTGAGGATATGGACCCCTTGATAACGGGCACATTTGTGCCGTGAAAGTGAAAAAATGAATTTTTTCACGTCACATTGTTCCACATTTGTGCCCGTCACCAGTGGGGTCCATATGCTCACTGCACCCCTTGTTAGATTTCTTGAGGGGTGTAGTTTCCAGAATGGGGTCCCTTGTGGAGGGATTCCAGTGTTTTGGCAGCACGAGGGCTCTGTAAATGCGACATGGCTCCTGAAATCCATTCCAGTAAAATCCAGCTTCCAAAAGCCAATTGGCGCTCCTTCCCTTTGGACGCTCGTCCTGCGCCCGCTTGGCACTTTATGTCCACATGTGGGGTATTTCCGTACTCGGGAGAAATTGTGCTACACTTTTTTTTGTATTTTTTTCCTTGTATCCCTTTGTGAAAATGAAAAATTGAAGGATAGAACAACGTTTCAGTGTAAAAAATGTTTTTTTCTTTTTTCACGCCACATTGTTCTGAAAATCCGTGAAACACCTGTGGGGTCATAATGCTCACCGCACCCCTTGTTACATTCCTTGAGGGGTGTAGTTTCCAGAATGGGGTTACTTGTGGGGGGTTTCCAGTATTTTGGCACCCCAGAGCCTCTGCCAACCTGAACTGGTACGGTCAGAAATGACCAAATATAACAGAGGCGTTGAAATTTACTAGGCGCTCCTTTATATCTGAGGCTTGTGGTTACGTCAAATAGGGCAATAGGGTCACATATGGGGTATTTCTATAAACTGCAGAAACGGGACAATCAGTATTGGGGTGCATTTCTCTGCTAATAGGTTTATCATTATGAAAATATTGGATTACAATGAAATCTCTGCACAGAAAATTTTAAAATTTCTAATTTCTTACACACTTAGCTTTATTTCTGTGACTCCCCTAAAGGGTTAAAACACTTTCTGGATGTGCTTTTGCAGAGTGTGGGGGATGCAGTTTCTGGGTGCTTTGTGGGGCTTTCTAACATACAGTCCCCTCAAATACACTTTAAAACTGAACAGGTCCCTAAAAAGATCAGATTTTGAAATTTTGCTGAAAATTTGGAAAATTGCTGCTAATGTTTTAAGCTTTCCATTGTCTAAAAAAAAGGAAAGATAATTTAATAAATGCCGCCAACATAAAGTAGACATGTTGCTAATGCTATTTAATATATAATTTATGTGGCATAACCATTTTCTGTATAAGCAGAAAAGTTTCAAAGTTGGAAAAATGCATTTTTTCACGTTATTTTGTTTTTTTTTTCATAAAGATTCGTTATAAGTATCGACTCCAATTTACCAGAAGTGTGAAGTACCATATGTCAGAATCAGCCGGATAGATAAAAGCATCCCGAAGTTATTAATGAATAAAGTGACACAGGTCATATTCAAAAAATTTGTCTCTGTCCTTGAGGCAATTTCAGGCTCTGTCCTTAAAGGGGTAGTGCGGCGGTAAAGAATTATTCACAGAATAACACTCATTACAAAGTTATACAACTTTGTAATGTATGTTAGGTCTGTGAATGGCCCCCTTCTCGTGTCCCACCCCCCCACCCCCCGTGTACCCGGAAGTGTGGTGCGCTATACATACCTGTCACGTGCCGACCTCAGTCTCCGATCTTCAGTCAGTGACGTCTTCTTCAGGCGGCCGATGTTCTCCCATCTTCCCGAGTGCGGGCCTCCCTCTGCCGCGTCATCAGCTGCTCAGCCGCGATTGGCCAAGCACAGTTATGCTCAGCCAATCGCGGCTGAGCATCGGATGACGCTGCAGGGGGCGGCCGGCATTCGGGAGAGTTGGAGCTGTTCGCCGGCCACCCGAAGACGACGTCACTGACTGAAGATCGGAGATGGAGGTCGGCACGTGACAGGTATGTATAGCGCACCACACTTCCGGGTACACGGGGGGGGGGGGGGGGACTGGGAAGGGGGCCATTCACAGACATAACATACATTACAAAAAGTTGTATAACTTTGTAATGTGTGTTATTCTGTGAATAATTCTTTACCGCCGCACTACCCCTTTAAGGGGTTAAAGGGATTATCCAGCAAAAATAATTTCCTTTCAAATCAACTGGTTTCAGAAAGTTATACAGTAATTGGTAATTTATGTCTATTAAAAAATCTCAAGTCTTCCCATACTTAGCTGCTTTATGTCCTGCAGGAAATTGTGTTTTTTCCAGTCTGACACAGTGCTCTGCTGCCACCTCTGTCCGAGATAGGAACAAATCCCTAAAGAAAACCAGAGTGCACTTTGACTGAAAAGAATACACCACTTCCTGCAGGACATGCAGCAGCTGATTAGTACTGGAAGACTCCAGATCTTTAAACAGAAGTAAATTAGAAATCTATATGGCTTTCTGGAATTAGTTGATTTGAAAGAAAAAAAAATCTTCGCCGGAGCACTCTTTTAACCTTTTAAGGACGGGGGCCCATTTTCGTTTTTTCCTCCTTGTGTTTAAAAGGTCATAGCACTTGCATTTTTCCACCTAGAAACCCACATGACCCCTTATTTTTTGCGTCACTAATGGTACTTTGCAATTACAGGCTGAATTTTTGCATAAAGTACACTGCGAAACCAGAAAAAAATTCAAAGTGTGGTGAAATTGAAAAAAAAAACGCATTTCTTTTATTTGGGGGAAATGTGTTTTTACGCCATTCGCCCTGGGGTAAAACTGACTTGTTATGCATGTTCCTCAAGTCGTTACGATTAAAACGATATATAACATGTATAACTTATATTGTATCTGATGGCCTGTAAAAAATTCAAACCGTTGTTAACCAATATAGGTTCCTTAAAATCGCTCCATTCCCAGGCTTATAGCACTTTTATCCTTTGGTCTATGGGGCTGTGCGAGGTGTCATTTTTTGCGCCATGATGTGATCTTTCTATCGGTACCTTGATTGCCCATATACGTCTTTTTGATCGCTTTTTATTAAATTTTTTCTGGATTTGATGCGACCAAAAATGAGCAATTTTGCACTTTGGGATTTTTTTTGCGCTGACGCCGTTTACCGTACGAGATCAGGCATGTGATTAATTAATAGTTTGGGCGATTGCGCACGCGGCGATAGCAAACATGTATATCTATTTATTTATTTACTTTTATTTAAAACCTGGGAAAAGGGGGGTGATTCAGACTTTTATTAGGGGAGGGGGCTTTTTACTATTAACAACACTTTATTTTTTTTTTTTACACATATACTAGAAGCCCCCCTGGGGGACTTCTAGTATATACACTGTGATCTCTCATTGAGATCTCTGCAGCATAGATATGCTGCAGAGATCCATGAGATCGGCACTCGTTTGCTTTCGGCTGCTGCAGCCGAAAACGAACGAGTGCCGAGCCGAGGACGGCGCCATCTTGGACGAGTCCCCGGCCGGCATCAGTAACGGAGATCGCTCCTCCGGGACAAGGTCCCGGAGGAGCGATCTCCCCCACTAGACCCCAGGGAAACGTTGCCTCCGGTAATCGGAGGCAGCTGTCAACTTTGACAGCTGCCTCCGATTAGCTAATTAGTGGGCACGGCGATCAGACCGTGCCCGCTAATAGCAGCGGTCCCGGGCTACTCGCGGCACCCGGGATTGCGGCACTTCAAAGCGGGGCCGCCGCGCGGCCCCGCTTTGAAGTGCAAGTGAGGACATATGACGTAGGGGTACGTCATATGTCCTTAAGAGGTTAAAACCATACGCAAGTACCTCAACAGGAACTGTGCTTCACTGTGATCAACAGCTCTGCTTTACAACTAGTTATAGGCCTCATGTATAGTGGAGACGCATACTCCATATGGCTTGGTACTGAAGAATTGTGCTCTAATAGGCTATGTTCCCCATAGAAAACCTCTCACTCTAGACAGTTCCTGTCTCAGCCAGAGATGTCAGCAGAGAGCACTGTGTCAGACTGAAAAGAAAACATTTCCTGCATGACAGTATGAGAAGACGTGAGATTTTTTTAATAGAAGTAAATTACAAATCTATATAACTTTTTGAGGATCTGGGAGACTATGAAAAGGGCCACATTGTAAGAGTAAGACAACTGGGATGGGACAGGTCACCTCCAAAACAGGTTTGGAGGGGGGGGGGGGGTTCCCGCATTAAGCGGTTAGTACCTACCAATAGTCCAAGGAAACAACCAGGTCCCAATGTTTATTGATGCATGTGGGGTGTGAAAGCCGCCCCATATGATCTGATAGGCCACTATAGCAAAGGCCACTATAGCAGGAATTGCTAAACATTTCCTGGTGGCTGTAATAGAAGGAGGTCAATCCACAGATCTCCATCTGTCCAAGCATCTTTGTCTGATCCACTGATTTGCTGCCAAAATCTTGCTGCCAGAAATCACAGAGGTGGAGTCCATCCTGCCACCCCAGTGCCCACCTACAATATCATACACTGATCCCATAGCCACCATCTTTACATGTTAATATACACTTAAGAACAAGGTATCCATCGCCATAATGCAGGATACTGGTCTGCACCCACACAGTATTATCTATAACAAACCTACATAACAGCTGCCTGCAAAAATATTTTATTATAACATAGGATAGCAAATTTGCATTTTTACATAATATTAATTACACATAACAAAAATAGGAGTCTTCAGGATTCAGGTCACCTCCACAGGAACCTAGAAGAGGACATTAAGCTTGTTAGCCAGTCATTAAAGTGCTATTATACATGGATTTGGGTTAAGGTGTGTTCACACATTCAGGTTTTCAATAGCAGCTATTGACTACAAAGCCAGGACTGGATCTGAAGAGAAGAGAAGCCTCAGTCTAGCTTTGTATTGAAAACCTTAATATGTGAACACAGCCTTAGAGTTTCAACTAAGGGCCCTATTCCACGGGACGATTATCGGTCGCATAATCGTTAACGATAAACGATTCAAACAACCGCTATTACGGAAGACCTGAAATTGTTCACCCATTTACATGGAAAGATAATCGTTACTTATGATCGTTCTTGCGGTCGTCTTGTCGTCGCTATTGCGTTCATCACTACTGTGAACGACTTCTTATTCAATGCAAACGATTTGCGAACGAGCAACGATAAAAATAGGTCCAGGTCTTCTTAAACGATCAACGATTTCTCGTTCGGTCGTTAGTCGTTAACTGCTATTCAACCGAACGATTAGCGTTTAGATTCAAGCGATTTAACGATAATCTGAACGATAATCGTCCGGTGGAATAAGGCCCTAACACTGCGGCCCTTACTAAAAGTCTCCATTCTTCACAAATAATAACCATCCGCAAACATCTTTAAGTAGTTTATACATATTGCTCTAGAAAGCATCTCTTACTATGATGTTATATCGTATGGAAGAAAATACAGGGAAACCTTGGAGTATGATCACAATGTGTAATACAAATCACTCGTGTATCAAAGCAAATTCCCATATTAATCAATGGAAATGCAGATTTGTTCCACAACTCACCAAGGTAGGTAAAGTGTTCTGTATCAATAAAGGGGTTAATCGTTTGCTCTCCCTCCACACACACCCACCCCTCCCAGGTGGCTGCAGACCTGCTGGTGCTGGTACTAGTGGTGGCTGCCTACGATTAAAGGGTTAATTCACGAGTCAGAGGAAGGCGCCTGATCACCGGCAGAGTTGATCAGGTAGCAGTGGGTTAAAACATGGCTTCCTACCCAAGTACAGTCAGGATGGGGACCCAGGGGGGCTTGTATTAAAAGGAGTTATCCAGCGTTAGGGTAGGTTCACACAACAGAATCTGCGCAGATAAGCTCTGGCGGATTCTGTCGATCATACCCATGCACCTCTCCGCCCGGGCCATAGGCACCATTCTATGGCCGGGCGGATTCAGTCTTCCGCCGAAACTGACGTGTCAATTGTTTCATCAGACAGCGAAATTGGCCCGGCAATAGAATGGTGTGTATGGCAAGGGCGGGTATGAGCAATGGAAATTATCCGCGCAGATTCAGTAGTGTGAATCCACCCTTAGAAAGACATGGTCACATCCTTCCAGAGACAGCACCACTCTTGTCCCCAGTTCAGGTGCGGTTTGCAATTAAAGGGAATCTGTCAGCACCTATAGAGGGGGAGTGGTGATGGCTTTGTGCCGCACTTTGGCCCGCCTCACCACTACCTCCTCCCAGCTTGTATTAAATATTCATGGCGCCCGTCACCCGTCCTCCTGACGACTGCATCTGTAGCTTCCTGGTTCAGTGTAGTGCGCGCACACTCCCGCAGCGTGATTCGCACATGTGCCGTAGTGTGTCGGAGCAGGAACTGAGCGATGCCATTGAGGGCATAGGCTTTGGCCCTCAGTACGCCTGCGCCGCTCTGACACACTACGGCACATGTGCGAATCACGCTGCGGGAGCGTGTGCGCACTACACTGAACCAGGAAGCTACAGATGCAGTTGCTAGGAGGCTGGGGGATAGGCGCCATGAATATTCAATACAAGCTGGGAGGAGGTAGTGGTGAGGCGGGCCAAAGTGAGACACGAAGACATCACCACTCCCCCTCCATAGGTGCTGACAGATTCCCTTTAAGCTCCATTCACTTCAATGGAACAAAGTTGCAAAACCTGCACCCAAACTGGAGACAAGAGTCAGGTTGTCTCTGGAAGAAAGGGGCCATGTTTTTTTAGTGTTGGACAACCCCTTCAGGCTGGCTACACACTGCGTTAAAATCTTGGCAAAACACCAAAAAAAAAAAAAAAAGCCAGCAAACTGATATTAGCTGGAGTTTTGTGTGTGTGTGTGTGTGTGTGTGTGTGTGGGGGGGGGGGGGGGGGGGTAGCTGTTTTCTCTCCTCTCTGGTGTTTTTGAGGCTCTGGCAATTTTTCCAAAAACTGTTCAGCACACAAAAATGCCTAAACCACAAAAACAAACAAAAAACAAAACAAAACACAAAACCCATGAAAACTAAAACATTGACAGTTTTTCTGGCTTTTTTGGAGGCCTGAAAAACACCCCACAAGAAGGAATCTTGCGCATTTACCAAGATACTTTTTTTGATCTTTAGCTTGACTGGCAAAATGCTTTAAAACCAAGTTACTTTTACTCCAAGGTTTCACTGTATATGAATTTCAAAACTGCACAATGCAACAATGACCTACAAAATGAAAAAAAAAAAAAAAAAAAAAATATATACAATGCTGCCCCCTGGGGGTGGCTCCATTTAACTACAGCTTTTCATGTGTTTTAGTGAATACATTTTATTGAACAGTTCTTTATCATTTATGTGAGATTCATACGAATACCAATTCTTTCAGCCGGAGGCCCCGGATTCTGGTTTTTATTTGCAGTTACTGAACGTAAAGCCAGGAACAGATCATAAATGAAGAAAAGAGGAAATGCTAATCTCTCTGCTCCCTTAGTATTCACTGCAATTAAAAACCTGAACACGTGAACACAGCCTACACATTAAGGCCTTACACACGTTTCATATTTCACAGAATCGTGGAATCCTTGTAGGTCTATTTTAGGGCCTCTGAGACCCAGCAATTTGTTCTACAGTATATGACAAGTTGTAGTTTTTATGGCATAATGTCAGGGTTTATAAGCTATTCAAGGATTGCCATTACACTTTTTTTAACCAAACCCTTAATGGCAGTCAGCATTGAAAGGGTTAATGACAGGTGGGAGAGCGATCACTGTGGCTCGTCAATATTGATGAGGACCTGGCTGATAATAGTAGCCGGTCCTCACCCTCTAAGTAAGCACAGCCCCTGAGCTTGCATCATAGAGCCCCCTGGACCCTATTGTGTACTGGTACATCATAGGTTGTATGGGAGAAGGCGGCCATGCTGTACCGGTACATTAAAGGACAAGTGCCATGAAAAACTTTTCCCCAGTAATTGAAGCACATTACAAAGTTATATAACTCTGTAATATGCTTCAATCACCTATCTGCCTCCCTTCCCTGTCTTTTTTCCCCTCCACCCCCCACCGGGAAGTGTTAGAAACTCAGACAGACCTGATTACTGTAGTCACCGTCACCAGGCAGCTCCTTCTTGTGCATACATTATCTGTCCAGGCTTCTTCTCCGCGATGTCTTCATCCCCGGGTCCCGCGCGCTCCATCTTCTGAATGGCCGGTCAGCTGACGGAGCGCTCAGCCAATCACAGGCCGGGACCGCCGCGGCCTGTGATTGGCTGAGTGTGGCCTGTCAGCTGACCGGCCATTCAGAAGATAGAGCGCGTGGGACCCTGGGTTGAAGACAGCGTGGAGAAGAAGACCTGCAGGTAATGTATGATGCTGCAAGGACATCGGTAACTATGTCCTTGCAGCCCTTGCTCAATGATCATCGGGCCGTGGAATAGGCCCAGTAAACGAGCGGCGATCTAGCAGATCGCCGCTCGTTTACATCGTTGATCGGGCCCTCCTCGGCCCGTGGAATAGGACCCATTAGGACACTTCCTGGTGGTGGGTGGAGGGGGGAAAAGACAGGGAAGGGAGGCAGATAGGTGATTGAAGCATATTACAGAGTTATATAACTTTGTAATGTGCTTCAATTACTGGGAAAAATTTTTTCATGGCAATTGTCCTTTAAGGTTAAAGTATAGGTTGAATACCAATAATTATGTATTTGAGAAAAGTAAAAAAAACCTCAATATTTAATGCAGCACTTACTGTTTTGACAGAGAGAAACTGCATTTCTGTGTTTGTTACCCTAATGGGAAGTCAATTTGTTATTGCTTTCCTATTAAAAGACATCCCCTTTATGAATTGTTTAAGGAAAAACGCCTGAATCTATGCTTGACCTGAATGCCGCCATCAGTAATTTGCATACTCACCATGTATATATAATGCAAGGCTTTGCTTACTGACTGCCCTGAAATGCCTGTAAGAAGAAAAAAAAAATAAAATTCATCCAGACGATAATGATACAAAGAATAAGGCTTACATCTCCATTTAATTGCAGTGATGTCACCTATAAAAATAAATAAAGTATATTAAAATTTGAGATAAGCAAACCTGCCAAAAGTTTAGGACTGTTCATGTTTGCCAGGCAGTCCTCAGGCTTCATCCACCTATCAGGCCGTTTGTTTGGGTTTGTGCCAACCCAAACTTCTGTCAGATTCGCTCATCTCTAGTTACAATACTTGAGTTGCTGATCAGTCTATTTCACGGATGGGAAAACTACAATTCTCATCCCCCAACATCTCTCAGTTCTTCTCCCATACCCCCCCTTGCTATCATTCCACCTAGCTGAATACTGGAAATGTGGGTAGCCGTTGGGTGTAAGGTTACTACAGACCATTTCGTCGTACCAGTTTGCCATTTTTCTGAATCTGTAAGATGCCCAGATAGCCAGGAAACATGCCGGAGGCCCTCCATAAACCCATGGGGTCTTCAGTCTTAACCATGAATGGCATTCCACCTTGAATATCTCCAAGTGGTTTTACATGGAATTCAGCAGACAGAGAGTTCATGAAGTCCGGCCCCACAGGCATTGGCCCCAGGTACCTCTCATTAGATTCTACATCAGGAACATCTTCAACTTTCTAAGAGAAGAAAATAAGAAAAGGAAGGGGGAAAAACAAACAAAACACTTTATTGTCCTTGAAGATGTACTACACGCCTCATCTCCTGTGGGTACCGCAAACTCACATACTGGACATTGCAACCTTTAGATGATGTGGACAATAGGGATCACACAACTAAATTGATCTATAAGCTCGCTGGAATCCCCATGTGTTTGACAGGTACCAATTGGTTCGCTGAGACAGCTGGGGGGGCACAGCCAAACCTTCAATTAAGAGACAGTCAATTGACCTATCTAAGGTTATGTGCACACTACAGAATCCACACGTAGAACTTTTAAAAGGATTCCACCGCTCCCCCGCTTGAAGTTCCTCCCGTCCCATAGGCTCCATTCTATGTTCAAGCAGATTCCGCCGCCCACCCAAAGAACTGACATGTCACTTCTTTCAGCAGAATCTGCCTGCGCATAGAATGGAGCCTATGGGACGGGTGGCACTTCAAGCGGGGGCGCGGCGGAATCCTTTTGAAGTTCTACGCGTGTATTCCGTAGTGCGCAGAGATTTTGGGCCTTAGCCAATTAGTAATGTAAACGAGCGCTAATCTGCTAGATCGGTCCTGACTTACTGAGCCTATTACAGGCCTCAATAATCAGGCAGCAAAGGGCTGTGTGTAATATAATATGTATGTATATATATATATATATATATATTAGTTAGCGATGTCTGTGCAGCCCTTGCTTTAAAAGTGTAAAATAATAAAGTATATACGTTAACTCTCCATGCTCCCTGGTGTCCTCCTGGCTTCTCCTTCCAGCCGCCACTGGAACTGCAGAGCTGGTCTCTAAAGTGATAGGCTGCTCAGCCAATCACTGGCTGTGGCGGTCCCATCCCAACAAGTGATTGGCTGAGCGGCCTGTCACTTCACTTTTCAGTCAGCCATTATGCGCACATCAGTATTACATGTAGTGATGCGTGGTCAGTGGTCGATGATTTTATATCAAGACCAAAATACACGATCAGCCGATGATCATTTTCATCAGCTGATCATTTTTATTACACAGAGCACTGATCTGCTGAATTGGCCTGATTTGGCAGATCGCTCTGTGTAATAGGGCCCTCAGTCCTGGGAAACTATGCATATTGCCTAGGCAGTAAAAATGTGGTCTTACATCTCAGGCTATTTTCCACACAGTAAAATATCAAGATACATCTGCAGTAGAAATCCAGCCGTATTTTCAGTGTAGTAATACGCTCTATGGAAGTCTATGGAAAATTGCCGCTAGTGCACACACCATATAGAACGGCTGTAATTGATTACGACCATCCACATTAGGAACCACCTGCTTTTGTAAAATACGGCTGTTTTCCTTCAACTGTTCACATGTTTTATCTGCACTAAAACTATTGCTGTATTTAGCTTTTTTCCTGTGTGAACAGGAAACATAACAATGGCCGTATTTGCGCAAACGGCCTTTATTTGCAAAATAAAGGCCATTATTTGCGCAAATACAGCTGTTATGAAATACACCAATCACTGGCTGCGGCGGTCCCGGCCTGTGATTGGCTGAGCAGCCTGTCAGGCCGCTCTGAAGCTGGAGTGCATGGGCCCTGAGGAGAAGCAGAACACAAGAGGAGCCCTGCAACATGCATAGGTAATGTAAGCACTTTGCATATTGTCAGCCGCAGGCCGCACACAGATGTTACACGTAGCGATGTGCGGTCGGCGCCCGACAATTATAGGTCCAAACCTATATCAACGATCAGCCGATGATCGTTGTCATCTGCTGATCATTGTGTTTATTACACGGAACGATAATCGGCCGGATAAGGCCGTTTCAGCCGATTATCTTTCCCTGTAACAGGACCCCTCATGTGTGCAGGGCCACTAGACTGATCACTTGTCACTGCACTCCCCGCTGACCAGAACTGCGCCAGTCTCGGCAGTGACAGCCTTCTTAGCCAATCATTAATCAAGACAGGACAGCAGCCAGTGATTGGCTGAACTAAAGCTTCGGCTGTCCAGCCATGATGGGAGTTGTAGTTTTGCAACAGCTGGAGAGTTGAAGATTCCCCATCCTTGGGATAAAGTATCCTATTCCATCATAAATAACCTTTGTAGTTCTTACCACAAACCCTCCAGTTTCTTCCAGGATGTCATGCAGAAGTCTTATGTATTCTGTGGCTGCTTTCAAGGTGTCCACCTTACTTGGTTTTCTGTCCTTGGGGATCAGCGGCACAATGGTCTTCAGCTTGGAAAACCCACTGTTGATATTTCTGATCTGTAAATATACAATAAAAGCTGATACTATGAGGTCATCTGGTTAAATGTCACCTACAGGGTCTCTACATAGTATAGGGGGTCTTCTGTAAAGTCTTCTGCTCTCACCTCTGTGTTAGACTGGGAAGAATACACCACTTCCTGCAGGACATACAGCAGCTGATAAGTACTGGAAGGCGTGAGATATTTGAATAGAAGTATCTGACAAATCTGATTAACTTTCTGACATGACAATGAAAGTCAGGCACGATAATAGTAATTTCTCCTACTTATTAAAGAGGAACTCTGCCAATTGTTTTTTCTTTCAAATGAACTGGCGTCAGAAAGTTAATCAGATTTGTTACACTTTTTTTTTTTTTTAAATATCTCACGTCTTCCAGAACTTATCAATTGCTGTATGTCCTGCAGGAAGTGGTGTATTCTTTCCAGTCTGACAGAGTGCTCTCTGCTGCCACCTCTGTACATGCCAGGAACTGTCCAGAGCAGTAGCAAATCCCCATAGAAAACCTCTCTTGCTGTAGACAGTTGATTTGAATTTTTTTGCTGGAGTTCCCCTTTAAGAGTAAATAGATACGATCAGGCTGCATTGCAGTTTGTAACTGCATGACATGAGTTTCCACGGCAATGCACTTGATCACATCTTTTTCACCCCAAGTTGCAAGTCCAAAGAAGAACTTACGGCATATATTCATGTTTATGAACATGTGAGTGTATGATTTCTAACAAACATCATGCTATTTCATGCTCACTCGCTCTCGCTCCTTGGCATTGGCCGCCTGCCTTCTTTCTAGAACTTCCTCGAAGTTTTCCAAACACAAGTAATGTCCAGACGGCAGCTTCTTCATCTTATTGATGGAGGCCACATAGGGCAGGTTGTTGTAATGTTCCTTCAGGACATCCCCCAGGAGCTCGGGGGAGGGTGTAATACAGAACGGTGGACTGCACCATGTCTTCTGTGCCGGACCAGAGGGGGACGTGTCCTGAAATACAATAAACCATAAGTAAAAGCTTCCTATTGGGGGACATAGGCAGGGGACAGGAGGCTTCCATGACATCCTTCTTTTTCTGAGGTCCTTGTAGCTACTAAACAGCATGGAGACAAGGTGAATAAGCAAGTTTGCTGAGCTAGGGTCACCTAATGTCCAACAAAAAACACCAGCTGGGGCTACTTCTAAGATAAAGGGGTAGGGAGATATAAAACCTCTTTATAACCAAGGGTGGTATTACACAGGCCGATGGGGGCCCAATAATACCTGTAAACGAGCAGTGATCTGCTAGATCGTCGCTCGTTTACTGGACCTATTACACGGCCCCATAATCGTTAAACAAGGGCTGCAGGGACATAGTTACCGATGTCCTTGCAGCCCTTGTTTAAACTACATAGATTACCTATCCACGCTCCAGGGTTGCTGCTGTGGTCTTCTCCACGGGTCCGGCGCACTCTAACTTCAGA
This sequence comes from Dendropsophus ebraccatus, assembly GCF_027789765.1. Lineage (NCBI taxonomy): Eukaryota > Metazoa > Chordata > Amphibia > Anura > Hylidae > Dendropsophus > Dendropsophus ebraccatus. The sequence goes on along the minus strand of NC_091454.1, from coordinate 190,912,978 downwards.
GTGGCCTGTCAGCTGACAGGTCGCTCAGCCAATCACAGGCTGGGACCGGGCCTGTGACTGGCCGGGCGGCCTGTCAGCTGACAGGCCACTCTGGAGCTAGAGCGTGCAGGACCCAGGGAGAAGACCGCAACATTTTTTAAAGATTTCCAAGCAAAAATGTCAGACTGGGTACCTGGGGCCACCAGTAGATCTAATCCTGGGGGCCCACCAATAAAGAACCAGTAAGAAGTGACCGGCTGACCCGGTTCTATCCTGGATTTGTCTGTATCCGTACTCACAACTCTCTTGTATAAGAAGGTGTTACTACAACTCTCACAATGCCCTATACTCATGGAGCTCTCACCACTAACAGGTCTCTCGTCAATCATCCCCACACTGCACACCGACAGGGAGAGAGGGTGGTGACTAGTCATAGGCAACTCCCCTACCAGATGACTAGTTGCTGCCCCTCTCCTGGTCTTATGTGATGGTGGGGCGACACTATCTGCTTACTAAAGCTACTGCTGTGGCCGCTACCTGCCACCAGCTGCACAGTAGCTCTATACGGTGCTGATCGGTTCCCTTTAAGGTCCTTCATCATGTTCTATAAGGTTACTGAATTGTCTCCCGGCAGCAGTTTTGCTCTACTTTGGGCAAAACTGTGGTAAACTGAAAGTATACAGTATGTCTGTTTATGTGCACATGCCCCCCCCCCCCCAGGAGCTTAGGGTCCCCTCTGCACCCCCATCTAGTAGTCAGGCCTCCTCTTTGCCCCCTCCCATATAGTATTTGATCTCTGTGCAAGTAGGATCCCTGTCTGTATCTCTCTGGTAGGCATCCCCTTATGGAGATTCCCTGAATATTTAGCCCCTCTTTTGCAGGTGGTATCCCCATGTAGGTATCCTTCCTGTAATCATTTTTGAGTAATATCCCCCCAGTAGGCAGTATTCCCCATGTAGGTAATCCCCTAGTGCAGGCAACCCCACACTTACTGGGCACTATCCCCACATGTAGGCTTCCCCTAGTGGTAAGCACTACCCCAGTAGGCAGTATTTAAAAAAAACAAACAAACAAACACCTCTCCTAATGCTCCCCTGGTTTCTGTTCAGTCTGGCAGCATCTGCATCTGGTGACAGGATTCCAGGTATATACACAGCCCGCGGCTACAGGAGTGTCAGGGCGGGGAGGCCAATAGTTCCTCGCGCTGTCATTCGGAACACTTGACTTGGTTAGTCGCTCTTGCAGTAAGAGATGTTTGTGTGTAGCGTGCGGAATCCGCGCCTGGGCTGCGCCCTCCATCACCACGTGTTTAGCTTCTATCACAGTACGCTGCATTTTGCTGTATATAAATATACGGGGCCGCCATTTCCCTCTCCGGGCCCCTCCTCACCTTGTCCGCCGGCTCCCGGTCCCCCCTCACCCTGTCCGCCGGCTCCCGGTCCCCCCTCACCCTGTCCGCCGGCTCCCGGTCCCCCCTCACCCTGTCCGCCGGCTCCCGGCCTTCCTCCCTGTCAGCTCCGCTGGTGGCGGCCTCCGCGGGCTCCACCGCTACCTCTGCTGTTACCGCCGCTGTGTCTGACGCCATGATGTAGTGTCCGGTGCTGCTGGGGGGAGTGGGAGACATACCGGGCGCGCTGATATAGGGGCCCGGCCCGGAGACACCGGCATAGTCTATAAATACAGGTGAGACAGCTGAGCGCCATCTTATGTGGTATACAGGTGCAGGGCTGTACAGAGCTCGGATACAGGTGTATATACAGGTGCAGGGCTGTACAGAGCCCGGATACAGGTGTATATACAGGTGCAGGGTTATACAGAGCCCGGATACAGGTGTATATACAGGTGCAGGGTTATACAGAGCCCGGATACAGGTGTATATACAGGCCCCAGCTATACAGAGCCAGAATACAGGTGTATATACAGCTGCAGGGCTGTACAGAGCCCGGATACAGGTGTATATACAGGCCCCAGCTATACAGAGCCCGGATACAGGTGTATATACAGGTGCAGGGTTATACAGAGCCCGGATACAGGTGTATATACAGGCCCCAGCTATACAGAGCCCGAATACAGGTGTATATACAGCTGCAGGGCTGTACAGAGCCCGGATACAGGTGTATATACAGGCCCCAGCTATACAGAGCCCGGATACAGGTGTATATACAGCTGCAGGGCTGTACAGAGCCCGGATACAGGTGTATATACAGGCCCAGGCCATATAGTACAGCCCGGATACAGGTGTATATACAGGCCCCAGCTATACAGAGCCCGGATACAGGTGTATACACAGGCCCCAGCTATATAATATAATACAGCCTGGATACAGGTGTATACACAGGCCCCGACCATATAATACAGCCCGGATACAGGTGCGTACATAGGCCCCGGCCATATAATATAATACAGCCTGTACAGAGCCCGGATACAGGTGTATACACAGGCCCCAGCTATACAGAGCCCGGATACAGGTGTATATACAGGTGCAGGGCTGTACAGAGCCCGGATACAGGTGTATACACAGGCCTCAGCTATACAGAGCCCGGATACAGGTGTATATACAGGTGCAGGGCTGTACAGAGCCCGGATACAGGTGTATATACAGGCCCCAGCCATATAATATAATACAGCTCGGATACAGGTGTATACACAGGCCCCAGCCATATAGTACAGCCCGGATACAGGTGTATATACAAGCCCCGGCCATATAATACAGCCCGGATACAGGTGTATACACAGACCCCGGCCATATACTACAGCCCGGATACAGGTGTATATACAGGCCCCGGCCATATAATATAACACAGCCCGGATACAGGTGTATATACAGGCCCCGGCCATATAGTACAGCCCGGATACAGGTGTATACACAGGCCCCAGCCATATAATATAATACAGCCTGGATACAGGTGTATACACAGGCCCCGACCATATAATACAGCCCGGATACAGGTGTGTACATAGGCCCCGGCCATATAATATAATACAGCCCGGGTACAGGTGCGTACACAGGCCCCGGCCATATATAGGTGTATACACAAGCTCTCCGATGTGCCTGGCAGACTGTGGCAAAGCGGCAATTATAAAATTGATCTTTCCTCCTCCGGTAACCGGGCATGAGGGTGAAGCCGCAGCTGCATGTAGTCACACTGCACCCACCCTGTACCCAGTCACTTAAACTCCCTCTGCCCAGCCACTCACACCTGATTGGCAGCCTGGGTGCTGGGGAATTAATGCAAAACCCAGGCTGTCAGGTGGTTGGAAAGAGGCAGTGTGACTACTGTACATGCCGCTGCGGCTCTGCCCTCGCGTCTGGTTACTGGGAGATGAAGGATTAAAGGAGTCCAGCGAAAATTTTTATTAAAGTATTGTATTGCCCCCCCAAAGTTAAACAAATCCTCAATATACACTTATTACGGGAAATGCTTATAAAGTGATTTTTTCCCTGCACTTACTACTGCATCAAGGCTTCACTTCCTGGTAAAATGGTGATGTCACTTCCTGGATAACATGGTGATGTCACGACCCGACTCCCAGAGCTGTGTGGGCTGTGGCTGCTGGAGAGGATGATGGCAGAGGTATGCTCAGTGTCCCTCCAGTGCCCTGTGTCCCTCAGTGTCCCCCTGCCATCATCCTCTCCAGCAGCCACAGCCCACACAGCTCTGGGAGTCGGGTCGTGACATCACCAAGTTATCCAGGAAGTGACATCACCATGTTATCCAGGAAGTGACATCACCATGTTATCCAGGAAGTGACATCACCGTGTTATCCAGGAAGTGACATCACCATTTTATCCAGGAAGTGACATCACCATTTTTATCCAGGAAGTGACATCACCATGTTATCCAGGAAGAGACATGGCCATTTTTATCCAGGAAGTGACATCACCATGTTATGCAGGAAGTGACATCACCATGTTATCCAAGAAGTGACATCACCATGTTATCCAGGAAGTGACATCACCACGTTATCCAGGAAATGACATCACCATTTTTATCCAGGAAGTGACATCACCATTTTTATCCAGGAAGTGACATCACCATGTTATGCAGGAAGTGACATCACCATGTTATCCAGGAAGTGACATCACCATTTTTATCCAGGAAGTGACATCACCATGTTATGCAGGAATTGACATCATCATTTTTATCCAGGAAGTGACATCACCATGTTATCCAGGAAGTGACATCACCATTTTTATCCAGGAAGTGACATCACCATGTTATGCAGGAAGTGACATCACCATGTTATCCAGGAAGTGACATCACCATTTTTATCCAGGAAGTGACATCACCATGTTATGCAGGAATTGACATCATCATTTTTATCCAGGAAGTGACATCACCATGTTATGCAGGAAGTGACATCGCCATGTTATCTAGGAAGTGACATCACCATGTTATGCAGGAAGTGAAGCCTTGATGCAGTAGTAAGTGCAGGGAAAAAAGCACTTTATAAGCATTTCCCGTAATAAGTGTATATTGGGGATTTGTATAACTTTTGGGGGGCAATACAATACTTTAATAAAAATTTTCGCTGGACTTCCCCTTTAAAAGTCAATATTTTTTAATTGCTGCCTTGCCAGGGTCTGCCAGGCCCAGGGTGGGAGAGCTGTGTGTGGCACCTGTAAGGTACTGGGGCCAAGTCACACTCTACCAGGGAGGTAATTGGTTCCCTTTAAGGGGTTAAGTGCCTGTTTTTGGTCTGCATGCAGGTTATATTTTTTTTATATATGCCGATATATGACAGACAGATGTTAGCTGTGAATCAATGGAGAAAATGACCCCCCCTAGAAAATGCAAAATGCTAGGAAAAAAGTCATGTCTGTATGCATGGTGGCATTTTTCAGTTGTTTTTTCCTCCAATTCTTCAATAGAAGTACTGGAATCACATGATAAAGAGTCACATGACTGACAACAAAAAAACACAAGGGATAAAAACTAGAGATGAGCGAGCACGCTCGTCCGAGCTTGGTATTCGTTCGAGTATTAGGGTACTCGATGGTACTCGCTACTCGGACGAGCATCTCGCGATACTCGAGACAATGGCATCTTCCTCTTCCTGCATGTTTGGCGGCTTTTTTTCAGCCAATCATTATGCAGGAGAGTCTTTGGGAGCTCGTAGCATCACGTGGGAACCCTACATGTCGATAGCAGCGATTGGTTGGACAGATCAGATGACCTGTGCATATAAGTATCTGGGCCAGCGGTGCTCGCTTCAGACACAGACTGGAAGAGATTAGGGAGAGATCTGCTGTCTGTCAGGGAGAGTGTTAGGGTGGGAATTAGTGTGCGTTTAGGGTGCGTGCACACTACGGAATTCCCACGCATGACCTGCGGCGGATTCCGTAGCTCGTACCCGCACGCGGCGGCGCGCATCTACTTCCGTGCCATAGACACTATTATATGCAGGGGCGGATTCCGCATTCTGCCGAAAGAAGTGACACTTCTTTTGGTGGGGAATCCTGTAGTATGCACGCCCGGGAATCCTGTAGTATGCACGCACCCAACGGCAGGAATCCGACATTAAAACCCAACAGTCCTTCTAAGGGCTTAGGGTACAAACACAGACATATTTCCTGCTGCGATACGCAGCAGATACGCAACAGATACGCAGATGATTAGATCTAAATAACTGAACACAGCATCAAATCTGCACAATCAAATCTGCACCATCAAATCTGCAGCGTATCTGCGTGTGTTTGTACCCTTAAAGCGACTCTGTACCCACAATCTGACCCCCCCAAACCGCTTGTACCTTCAGATAGCTGATTTTATTCCAAGATCTGTCCTGGGCCCCAACGGTCTTGCCTAGATTGTGTATGCATTAGGCTGGCTCTCTGTCCCTCCTCCCCACCCTCCTCATCATTAGGAATGCTCCAGCAGATTGTCTCCTATTCGTCAGCTGTGTGAATACTGAATATGAGCTGGATCGTTAAGACACCTGTGCAGTGTTCAGCATGGAGAAAATGTTTCAGTGGCATTCCTAATGATGAAGAGGGTGGGGAGAAGGGACGGAGGAGTGGTGCAAAGTTAGGGCACAGATACTCCTGTAGGGCACAGGGCTGCCAGTTTAAAAGTTGTTTTTTAGGACAATAACTGCATCACCTGCCGAACTGACCCAGGACAGATCTTGGATTAAAAGCAGCTATCCGAAGGTACAAGCGGTTTGGGGGGTCAGATTGTGGGTACAGAATCACTTTAAAGGGGTTATCCAGCGCTACAAAAACATGGCCCCTTTTCCCTTCTCTTGTCTCCAAATTGGGTGTGGTTTGGAACTTTTTTTGCTACTCTTGGCAGCTGGCTTGGACTTGTAGTTCAGCTGTCAGTAGTGAATTTGTCCTGTTGCTGACATTACCTTGGCTGGCTGGGAACTGTAGTTCAGCTATACCTATCATCACTGTGCTGCATCCTGTGCACGGGGTGGTCTGGGTCAGCAAAATTGTATTGAGGGCCACCACCCAGCTGTTGCCCAGAATTTGGCGTAATGTTGCAATTAGGCAGCCCCAGAGGTGTCCATACATGCTGCCCCTGCTGTTTCTTGTTCATTTCTGTGTTGTTCCATAATTTTCTGAGGTTTTCAGACAACCTTCCCTGGGCGGAACCTGGGCTCCCTGCAAAAATGCTCAATTTCCCCATTGACTTCAATGGGGTACGTTACTTGAAACGAGCACTTGAGCATCGGGAGATATTCGTCTCGAGTATCAAGCACCCAAGCATTTTAGTACTCGCTCATCTCTAATAAAAACGTCCATAGTAATTTACTCTAAAATGAAAAAAATGCTAAAAAGGCAACACGCCCCCCCCCCCCCAACTTTATGTTACCCTTCTCTGTAAGAATACAGTACCTGAGGCATTCTTAGGCAAAGAATCATCCTGCATGTGAACAGTGTCAGTGTGCATGTGCTGCAGAAACACCCCATGCCTCAGTGCACACATATAAGAAATGATAGACAGCCTTTCCTTCCGTTATTTTCAGCTGTTTTATTTTCAGTAGTTACAGATTACTGATGACTTCTGTGTAATATTGCTGTTTCACCACTAGGTGTCAGGCGTTTACCTATTAACCTGTGCTGGAATGTTTTGTAACACTACTGTTTGATGTAACTTTTAACTCTTATGCAAAAGATAAAAAAAGATACTCTATGTTTTATCTCTCATCAGTCTTAGTGTACCTATCTTTATTTACACATCCGTGTTTTAAATGGCCGCCTGTATAATTCATTGAAAAGTACAAGCGTTTTTTTTGGTTTCTTTGTTTTTTTTGCAGGTGATAACCACAGAAAAGTAAATATTTTGGGGGAATTTATCAAGAACAGGATATCTATACACTGGTCTTATCTACAGTCGTACCCCTCTCACCCATTCCCCCCCCACACCTGGCTTGCAATACACATCCAGTAGAAAGGTGCAAAGTATTCTGCAAATGCTCTGTTTGCACTTCATCTGCATCTTTTTGCCAGGTCTGGGCCAGCCACACGTATGATTAATCCCTCCTGTATTCATTACACAGATTTTCCAGTGCTCTTAAACATCCCTGTGTTAAAGTATACATGCAGCCATCTTTATATTGATAATGCATCAGGCTGGAGATGATGATGGATCCCATACCTTTATCATTAAAGGGGTTATCCAGCGCTACAACAACATGGCCACTTTCTTCCGAGACAGTCCCCCTCTTGTCTCAAGCTTGAACGGGGTTTTTCTGCTCAGTTCCATTGAAGTGAATGGAGCTTAAAGGGGTTATCCAGCGCTACAAAAACATGGCCTTTTTCCCTCTACTGCTGTTTCCAGTTTGGGTGGGGTTTTGAAATTCAGTTCCATTGAAGTAAATGAGGCTTAATTGCAAACCGCACCTGAACTGGAGACAACAGTAGGGAGAAAAGTGGCCATGTTTTTGTAGCGCTGGATAACCCCTTTAATTGCAAACCGCCCCTGAACTGGAGACAGGAGACATGTTGTCTCTGAAAGAAAGTGGCCATGTTTTTGTAGCACTGGATAACCCCTTTAAAGGAGAAGTCCGGCGAAAATTTTTATTACAGCATTGTACTGCCCCCCAAAAGTTATACCAATCCCCAATATACACTTATTGTGGGAAATGCACATAAAGTGCTTTTTTCTCTGCACTTACTACTGCATCAAGGCTTCACTTCCTGGATAACATGGTGATGTCACTTCCTGGATAAAATGGTGATGTCACTTCCTGGATAACATGGTGATGTCACTTCCTGGATAACATGGTGATGTCACGCCCAGACTCCCAGAGCTGTGCGGGCTGTGGCTGCTGGTGTTCTAGGTTAGCAGTAAATGGTTGTGATCTAACTTGCTTGGAGGGCTCAGTTCTTCACAGTCTGTGACAGGTAGCTGTATGCACTAAAGTCCCTATTCCACGAGGCAACTATGAGGAGCAAACGAGCGCTGTCATCGCTCGTTTGCTCCTCACTCCCCGCTCACTGCCACTGCTATTACACACAGCAGCAGCGAGCGGGTGAGTGCGGGAGGGGCCGTGGGGAGGTGCAGGGAGTTGCTGGGGTGATCGCTGATCGGTCGGGCAGCCCATAGCATACAGCAGAGATCTGCTGCTGCCACTCCTATATTGCAGAGCGACGGCAGCAGATCGTTGCTGTATGAGTCGTTTTTTTTTCAACATGTTGAAAGACAAACGACTGCAACGATCGTCTGCTGATCTTTGCCTTCTATTCCACGGTACGATTATCGGACGATAATCGTTCTGTGGAATAGGGCCTTTAGCTGGGCTCTGCCAACAACTCTACCAAGCCAAGTAGCTCTGGAAGACATCTGCCATGTACCGTACTTAGTCTGTCTCACTCGGCTACATTGATAGAAGGGATTTCCAGATGTCCCCCCTTTGTGTGTATAACATAGTATACAGGTCTACAATGCCATGGCTTACAACTAGAGATAAGCAAGCTTTTCAAAAGTCTGGTTTGTCAGGTTAGCCGAACTTTGTAGTAAAGTTTGAGTTTGTCTGAACTGAACCTTAAACAAACCGCACTAAAACAGCTAAACTACAGCAGGCACTTAGCTGAAATAGTGTGGTGTATTAGTACCTTTCTGTGCTCCCCAGGGGCAGTGTCAAACTGGGGTATCTGGGGCCCACCAGAGAAAATGATCCTGGGGGCCCTCCAATAAAGAACCATTGAGAAAGGACCTGTCAGTCAGTGTTTGTGCAGGTTCTAAAGCTGGGGGCCCACGGAGGATCCTCTGGTACTCTGGTGGGCCAGTCCGACACTCCCCAGGTGTCCTCCTTCTCCGGTGTATCCCGCAGCTGCCAAAAGCCCACTCAGGCCCACTGCGCTGTCCGGTCTCTGTCAGTCAGTGATTGGCTAAGTGGATTGTCACTCTTGTCTCAGGGGTGATGGCCCCCTCAGCTAATCACTGACTGACAGAGACAGGACAGCCCCACGGACAGTGATTGGCTAAGGCTGGGTTCATACTACGTTTTTGCAATCCTCTTTTTTTCCTTGTTTTTTTGCAAAAAACTGATGAAAAAAACGAATGCAACAGCGTACACAAAAACGTGGTCGACCTCATTTTTGTGTCCTTTAAAAAAAAACGGATTTGTTTTGATCCTTTTTTTTTTATAATGGAAGTCAATGAAAAAACGGATGCACACTGTTGCATTAGTTGTTTTCATCAGTTTTTCATCTGTTTTTTGCTAAAACGGATTGCAAAAACGTAGTGTGAACCCAGCCTAAGCAGGCTGTCATTGTCCTATCTCAGTGATTGGCTTAGCAGGCTGATCAGTGGGGGATACTGGAGACCCGGTGTAGGACACTAGGGAAGAGCGGACAGGTGTGCATACCCATTTTTTGTTTATTATGTCTATTAAATTGTGCTGCCTCCATCTTTGCCAATTGGTTCCGAACTTTGCAAAATGCTTGTTTTGGTAGCAAACCAAACTTTTTGCAAAGTTCAGAACAGATGTCGGTTCTTAAAATTCAGTTCGCTCATCTGTACTTAAAATGTGGGCGTTTTTAAACCTTTCCGCTATACGACGTGCTCTTCACTTATACTCACAGCGTCTTGCAGTCTCTTACTCTATACAAGCCTGCTTCCATTCACTGACAGCAATCGGAGATTTGAGAAACGGAGAGGCCAAACATAAAATAAAATTGCCTGACTTTTTACCATGTATTTAGACAGCCCAGTCCTTGCTCAGGCCTTGCATCAGGCCATAGAACTACAAGGTATTGGGTATTACTTTCTGAGGATTAACCTAATAACACAGCTTCCACCTTACCATAATAACATATACACTACTGTATTCTATGTGCACTACGATAAGAATACAGCTGTATGTGATGAATACTATTGTTGTGTTCCTAGCTCTCCTGCTGTTCTCCTTCTCACCTTTCCATATGAATTAATAGAATAATCACCTATAAAATGCATAATATTTAGACAGCTTATAAAGTTGAGGTCACACAGCTGAGGACAGCTGGAGGAAGATGATACGCTGGGGCCGGCAGGTCAGGCCTTAGTTATTGATATCTTTGCTAAATGAAAACCCATTGACCTCATTTAGAGCTTCTACAATTAGCCGGGAGATCCTGTCCTTGAAGCCGTGTGATCTGTGACCACCATAAACTATTAGCAGGGGTAGACGTGAGCGCACATGACAGGCTGCATGTGTTACTGATGTGTACTGCTCTATACACAGGATATTTTCCTGTCTGCTCATTCATAGGAGAGTAAATCTAAAGAATACTAGCGCTGATCTGGTGGAATATTTGTAGGTATTAGATTTTGGAGGTGACGAATAGCTTCATCTTAGGCCTCATTCACACATTCTGTGGTTTTTCAGGTCCGCAGAGTCTCCCAATATTTTCTCACTGTGAAAAATTCATCCATAATTGCATCCATGGTGTCCATTGTATTCACTGATGTGTAGTGCCCCCCTCCCCAAGACCTGACAGCACATCCCTACAGATGAGCGCCCAACCCCCTGCCCCTACTGGTAGTGCATCACCACCCAAAGAAGACCCCCCCATTCCGTGACCTGGTAGTGCATCACCACCCAAAGAAGACCCCCTGGTCCGTGACCTGGTAGTGCATCACCACCCAAAGAAGACCCCCCGATCCGTGACCTGGTAGTGCATCACCACCCAAAGAAGACCCCCCGCCCAGACCTGGCTGTGCATCACCACACATACGAACTCAGCTCTCAGCTGGCATAGTCTCCCACTGCTTCCTTCTCCTGTCATTTTTGTGCTTAAGAGCCGGGAGAAGAAAGCAGACGAGGACTATGCCAGCTGAATCGGGGCAGGGCACTGCTGGGTGGGGATTGGGTACTCATCTGTGGCAATGCGCCGCCAGGTCAGGGGTAGGGGAGGATGCAGGTAACATGGGATCCCTGTTTTTCACGCGATCCACCTCTGCACTTGGACATGTACTATTTTTTCGCAGTGCGGATCATGGAGCGGATAGCGCCACTGATCATGGAATAGTATCATTGGATTCAATGGCCCCTAAAATTGTCCGTGGTCATGGATCTACGATCACGGGCAATTCTGCGGGACGTTTCAGTAAAGGCCCTATTACATGAAAAGATTGTTGGCCGTATTCAGTCGATAATCGTCTCATATAATAGAAGACAACGATCAGCTGACATGAACGATGTCGGCTGATTTGTTGTCTGTCATTGTCTTTCAACATGTTGAAAGACAAACGACTTAGATAGAAGCAAAATGCTGCCGCCGCTCCGCGGGCTAGAGGTGGCGGCAGCAGACTATTGCTATCCTCTACGGGCTGCCCTGATGATCTAGCGTTCAACCGGGAATGAGGAGCAAGCGAGCGCTGACAGCCAAAACTCTCTACTTACTAAAGTCAGTAGTCTCAGGACATGTGTGGCCTACAATGAAAAAGTCCTGAAAAACCCTTTTAGAGGGGTCATGTCAATGATAAAAGTTCAATTGAATAAGCACTAGAGATAAGCGAACCTCGAGCATGCTTGAGTCCATCCGAACCCGAACTTTCGGCATTTAATTAGCGGGGGCTGCTGAAGTTGGATAAAGCCCTAAGGCTAGGTGGAAATCATGGTTATAGTCATTGGCTGTATCCATGTTTTCCAGACAACCTTAGAGCTTTATCCAAGTTCAGCAGCCCCCGCTAATCAAATGCCGATTGTTCGGGTTCGGATGGACTCGAACCTGAACCCGGTTCGCTCATCTCTAATAAGCACCTGATTGGTGGGGGTCCCACTGTTGGGGCTTCAGCCAATCACAAGAACAGGAATTCCTTGCCCACTGAGTGAATGGAGCAGTACACACATGCTTGGTCATCCCTCCATTCTCTTTCTATGGGATTTCCAAAGATACTGTATCTACAGTAAATAACTTTAACCTTGAGATAACATTATCAACCTTCTTTTGTGTCAGTAGTTGACCTGATAATACTTTTGTATTTCAGTGTATCATGCCTGTCAGTCTCCCCAAGTTCCCCATACACTTTCAGTAACTGATGGCTGAACGATTGTTTGGCCGTCAGTTATCTCTCCCTCTCTCCGCCTGTCCTCCCCATACACAGGAACGTTCAGCAGAGCTGAACATTCCCGTGTTCTCTATAGTGAGGTGTAAAGCCCCTATTACACGGGGCGATTCGGAGGAGCTTATGAGCGTCAACCTAATAGGTCAGCGCTGGCTTGCTCCTCGTTCCACCCTTGTTAGACTGACCCAAGTCTAAGGGTGGTATTACACGGAACGATTATCGTTCGAAAAATCGTTAAATCGTTCGGATTTGTACGGTAATCATTTTGTGTAATAGCAGGCAACGATTAAACGACCAACGAGAAATCGGTGATCGTTTAATAGGATCCAGACCTATTTTTATCGTTTGATCGTTCGCTCATCGTTCGCACATCGTTCGGTAGAATAAAAATTCACAGCTGAAACGTACTTAATAGCGACGACTAAACGACCGCAAGAACGATCATAAATAACGATCATCGTTTCGTGTACTTGGGCGAACGACTTCGGGTCGTTTGCCTTAACAGTCGTTTAAGATCGTTTATCGTTAATCGTCGGAAAATTGCGGGGTGTAATAGTACCCTAAGGGTACTATTACACGGCATGTTAATAAACTGTAAAACAGCACCGATCTGCTAGTTTACTGAGCAATTAGGCCGACTATTAGGCTGCAAGAGCTGCATTGACATTGTTAGTGATGTCCGTGCAGCCCTTACCTTTCGTATAAAATAATAAAGTATTAGCTCACCTTACCACGTTCCCTGGTGTCTGCAACTCTGCTTTCTCTGCATTGACAGGTCACCATCCTGTCTTAGTGATTGGCTGAGCGGCCGGCGGCCTCCTCCCTCTTCTTCATGAATGATCAATGCTGCCCAAACTCCTCCTCACTCAGTGTGTTGAAGCTGGGGTCTAGGGGTAACTCACCTGTCTAGAGACCTGCCAGCAGTTCTTTCTTCGACTTAAATCCCCTGATGGAAATGAAATATAGGTCTTTGTTTTCTCTTCTCATTATTGTATAATTTTTAAGGCTATGTTCACACACTGTATTTTTCCCCAGTGTTTTGCAACCAAAACCAGGAGTGGATTGAAAACACAGAAAGGATCTGTTCTCATACTGTTGAAATTGAGTGGATGGCCGCCATTTAACGGCAAATAGAGGCCATTACTACAAAACAACCGGCGTTGTTTTAAAATACCAGCAATTATTTGCCATTAAATGGCGTCCATCTCAATCACAGTTTGATAAAAGGATAACTATGTAAGGCTGCTTACGTGCCATGATTGTAGTCATGGAATCATCAACAAAAAGGAGAGGGAATTAAGGCATCCTATAAGAAAAATCAATATTGTCTTTTGAGCCTAAAAATGAAATGATGTTCATGGTTGCAGATACACTGTAGTGTAACATTCATTATAGTAGGGGGATTACTTCTGAAACAGTGCTGAGTCCACTCTAATGAATGGAGATTGTGTCAGAATAATCCAGTCAGCCACTGTCATAATCAAGACAAGCACCACCACCGGCACAGAGAGGTTGGAGCGGTCGTTGCACTCTGTACCCACAATCTGCCCCCCCCCAACCACTTGTACATTCGGATAGCTGCTTTTAATCCAAGATCTGTCCTGGAGTCCGTTCGGCAGGTGATGCAGTTATTGTCCTAAAAAACAACTTTTGAACTTGTAGCCCTGTGCCAAACGTCTGTGGCCTAGAGTGTCTATGCATTAGGCTGGCACAACCTCTGTCCCTCTTCCCCGCCCTCTTCATCATAAGGAAGGCTCCAGGTCGATTGTCTCCTGTTTAGCTGTGTAAGCACGGCACATGGGCTGGATCATATGACGCCTCCTTATATGTAGCAAGATACCTCCCCCATGTAGTCAGATACCTCCCCCATGTAGTCAGATACCTCCCCCTATGTAGTCAAGATACCTCCTTATATGTAGCAAGATACTTCCCCGATGTAGTCAGATACCTCCCCCATGTAGTCAGATACCTCCCCCTATGTAGTCAAGATACCTCCTCCCCATGTAGTCAAGATACCTCCTTATATGTAGCAAGATACCTCCCCCATGTAGTCAGATACCTCCTTATATGTAGCAAGATACCTCCCCCATATAGCCAGATACCTCCCCCATGTAGACAGATACCTCCCCCATGTAGTCAGATACCTCCCCCATGTAGTCAGATACCTCCTCCCCATGTAGTCAAGATACCTCCTTATATGTAGCAAGATACTTCCCTGATGTAGTCAGATACCTCCCCCATGTAGTCAGATATCTCCCCCATGTAGTCAGATACCTCCTCCCCATGTAGTCAGATATCTCCCTCATGTAGTCAGATACCTCCTCCCCATGTAGTCAGATACCTCCCCCATGTAGTCAGATACCTCCCCCATGTAGTCAGATACCTCCCCCATGTAGTCAGATACCTCCCCCATGTAGTCAGATACCTCCCCCATGTAGTCAGATACCTCCCCCTATGTAGCTAGATATCACTTTTCCTTTTCTTCTCGATCTGGCCCAGACCACCATGATGATTTCTTGCAGCTACAAATTATCTCTTGCCAGAGAACCTGCCAAACATCTTAGGTGCCGCAGTTTTCCTTTAATTTCCCTCCCTTTTTCCTACCTATAGGCTCCCACACAGTAATAATTCCGCTGTTTGGTGTTATGCGCTGTAAAGTGAGTAGGTGTGTGGGTTGTCCCCGTATTAAGAACCCTCATTTAAAAATAATAACCCTTCTATGACCCCACATATAGTAATAATGCCCCCATAGTAATGTCCACCATTCTACTCCCTCCCCCTCCTGCCCCAACACACAAAAAATATTCATACTCACCTAATCCGGGCCTGGAGCGGGTCTTCCTCTATTCTCCAGCCTCTGAGCCACGAGGAGATCAAGGGGAGAGTTAGGGTAGTATTAGACGGCCGATGGGGGCCCCATAACAACGGTAAACGAGCGCCGATCTACTAGAACGGCGCTCGTTTACTGGGCCTATTATATGGCCCGATAATCGTTTAACAAGGGCTGCAAGGACATCGTTTCCGATGCCCTTGCTTAAACGGTATACTTTACCTATCCACGCTCCGGGGCTGCTGCTGCGGTCGGCTTCTCCCCAGGTCCCACGCGCTGTAGCTTCAGTGCGGCCTGTGATTGGCTGAGCGACCTGTCAGCTCATATAGGACGCTATGAAGCTAGAGCCCTTGGGACCGGGGAGAAGCAGAGCGCAGCAGCAGCCCTGGGGCATGGATAGGTGATGTATATCGCCAGTCGCCGGCCGTGCACCGCTATTACGTGTAGCAGTGCTACACCCTCATGGGTGAGTGGCAATACTTGGCAGCATACAGTGTGGACCCCGAGGTCTAAGTATCTTTACTCTACTAGTTTGTTTTATAGCTTATTATAGCTTATGTGATTTTGCACCTTTAACTCCACTTGCAACAATAACAGAGAGGTTATCTTAGCACTTTCTCAGTCTTTTTGTTTACTTGCACTAGCACACTTTTTACCTCCGGGAGTCAATTGACATACCACTGTTTATCCAGTATATAGTGTATTGAACATCTATTTATTCCTGCCTTGTATACCATTTGATATATGCTATGTATCTTTTTGCTTCCTTTTTAATGTTTTTAAATATATTTTTTGATATGTAACAATAAAGTATTCATTTATAAATGGTGATTTTGTTGTCCAGCATTTTTATATAGTTCCAGGTTGTATATATCGTGTTTGATGCTTATGGATAGTAGTGACTAATAGTCTTCTGTTAGGTCACCTAAAAGTGTGAACATAGCCTAATACAGCGCTCTCTGCTGCCACCTCCCCATATGCATAAATCCCCATAGAAAACCTCTAGTGCTTTGGACATTTCCTGTCATTGACAGAGGTGACAGCAGAGAGCACTGTGTCCGACTGGAAAGAACACACAGCATGTGGCTCTTTATTGTAAAGTTTTTCTGAGCCTCAGGAATTCCAATGTTTCTGTTTCTCCTTTCTGCTCTAAAAAAGTTGCTTAATTTTACCGGTGGACAGTGTCAACTAGGAGGGGCTTTATGACAGATGGACCTTCTCCCAGGAGATGGGGACCAATTGACTCGAGGCCCCACCCATTTGCACTGTTAACCAATTAAATGAAGAGAGAGTGAGAAGGTGACAGTATCACTTTAAGGGTAGCTTCACACACACTGTATCGCAGTGGAATTTATGCTGTGGATCTGCAGCAGATTTGATCTAAATAACTGAACACAGCATCAAATCTGTTGCAGATCTGCTTTGGATCCTGTACATGTGATTACACCCTAAAGAGGTTATAGATAGGTTGTCAGTATCATGTTGGCAGGGGGTTGGCTTCCAGTACCCACACTTATCAGCTGTTTATAGAAGCCACCTAAGTGTTTCCAAACACCTGCTCTTGTACGTGCAGCAGTGCGAGTGAAATGCTTGTGAAATGCTTATAAAGTGCTTTTTTTCCCTGCATTTACTACTGCATCAAGGTTTCACTTCCTGGATAACATGGTGATGTCACTTCCTGGATAAAATGGTGATGTCACGACCCGACTCCCAGAGCTGTGCGGGCTGTGGCTGCTGGAGAGGACTGAGATGTAACTGCTGTGTGTCGGTGAGTATATGTGTGTATCTGTGTGTCAGCCACTGTACCTGTGTCAGTGGAGTGTGTGTGTGTCATTGCTGTCTGTGTCAGTGGCGTGTGTCAGTGGTGTCTGTATCAGTTTAGTGTTTGTATGTCAGTGGTGTCTGTGTCAGTTGTATGTATGTGTGTGTGTTTGTGTGTGTCAGCAGCGTCTCAAGTGATTAACAGGTTTGTTTCTGTGTATGGTGAGCTCCGATTTTTAGTTGTAAAACCCCCTACCCCATTACACATGGAAGATGTTCCCCCCTATACATTGCTCCATTTCGCACTTTAGTAGTATTTATCATGTGATTGACAGGTCTGCTTCCAAAGAGTTTCTGCAGCAGCTGCTATTAATGCTGGGTTCTGATTTTCATTGCTACGATCATCTACCACATGGGCAGTCTACTGGAAGGTATCTTACCTCTATCCTGTCCCCTCTTGCTGTCCTTCTGCATGTATAATTCCACATAAAGTCCTCTTCCAAAGATGTTCTGCAGCAGCTGCTATTAATGCTAAATTCATTATTAATCACAAGGGTTCCCACCACACATTGAAGGCACAATAAATATTATCTCTGTTTTGCATCTTTGGGAGTGATCCGGTCTCATTGATTCGCCTTGTGAGATCATGTGACACAGAAATGTGATAGTATGATTTCACAGTTATCCAGTGGAGAGATGTAGCACCTCTCTGACACACTGGTGGACAGCGTTCACACTTAGGTGTTTTGATTATTCACAGTAAACACACCAGAACTGAGAATCTAAGCTATGATTGCAATGTAATGGATACAAATGCAAAGAAACAAGACACATGACCGGTTCAATGCTTCCGGTGTGCACTACGTGTCCCAGCTTATCCCACAGAAATTACTAGCTTAGGAGAGAGCACACAGGATTGCCGAGCCTCACTTTTCTCACAATTGGTTACGGTAACAAGGATAATTACTGATACTTCTGGAATTTTAATGTAGCGTTCCTCAAATCCCTCAAGACAAGATATGCAATATTACAAGTGCGGCTTTGTTAATGACGTCCCATATGCTTGATATAGCTCACCGCAAGATTTTCAGGCTAATAACTGTTAAAATCAGTATTTTCCCTGCAGAGTCGAAAAACATATCAGGATCCCGGCCACATGAATGTGTCATCAGAAAATGACTTATCAATTTAATCAAGTGTTTATGTTAACGGTAGCTTCATACGTACCGGATCCGCCGCGGATCCTGGTAGTGTGAAGGTCTATGGGGTTACATATCCACAGCAGAATTTTCATTCCACTGTGGATATGTAAGCCTGCCCCTTTATCCCCCGCCGCCTGCAGCCCCCGGCGCGGAGCATACATTACCGCGGCTGTGTGTGAGGCTCTTGGTTCCCCTCGCTCCCATCAGCCAATGAGTGCTGCCGTGCACTGATTGGCTGATGGGGAGCCTCAAGGCCCACGGGCCGACTCGTTCCCAGCTCGCTGCCACCGCTATTACACGCAGCGGCAGCGAGTGGGTGAGTCCGGGAGGGGCCGCGGGGGGGCTGCCCGGGTGATCGCTAGATTGTCCGGGCAGCCCATAGAGGATAATGGTGGTCTGCTGCCGCCACTCCTATTCTATGGAGCGACGGCAGCGAATGGCTGCTATCATAGTCGTTTGTTTTTCAACATGGTTGAAAGACAAGCGACTGCAACGATCAACTGAAATGAACGATGACATGAACATGAATACGGCCGATAATTGTTCCGTGGAATAGGGCCTTTACACACAGCCGTGGCGCTGAGCAGGTAATGTATGCTCCGGGGCTGCGGGCAGCTGGGGGTTAAAGGAGCCGGGTCACATTCAACTTCACACTACCAGGATCCGCAGTGGATTTCGTTGCAAACTCGCAGCGTGAAATTCGCTGCAGATCCGGTATATGTGAAGCTACCCTAAATATATTTTAAGAATCTTTGGTGATTTTTTTTCTAATTTTTCTTTTTACTTTTCACTATCATCACAGACAAGTGAAAGGTGAAAATGATATATAGAAAACTGCATTTACAATATCTTAACTTTAAAGGTCAGCCCCCTACCCTCCCTGGGAAATGACCTACACTGGTCGTAGAGCATGCCCAGAAAATGTTCCCATTTTAGTGAATAGGGTCTGGGCCAGTCTATTTTGTCTATTTCCATGGTGTTTGCTGTAAAGCAGGGGTCTACTACTCATCCAGATAAATGAGCCATGCGTATGCTGCATGCCTAAAACTACAGTGTGAGACAGCTAGATGGGTACAACTGGCTTTGGAAGTGTTTTTTTTAATTTAATATTTGCTCCCTGTGCCCCCCCATATAGTAGTTATGCCACCTGTGCCCCCCATATATTAATAATGCCCTTCTGTGCCCCCATATAGTAATAATGCTCCCTGCTGTGCCTCCATATAGTAATAATGCCCATGCTGTGCCCTATATAGTAATAATGTCTCTTGCTGTGCCTCCATATAGTAATAATGCCCCCTGCTGTGCCCTATATATTAATAATGTCTCCTGTTGTGCCCCCATATAGTAGTAATGCCCCTCTGTGCCTTTATATAGTAATAATGCCCCTCTCTGCCTCTATAGAGTTATAGTGCCCCCATATAGTAATAATGCCTCTCTGTGCCTCCATATAGCAATAATGCCCCTTTGTGCCTTTATTCAGTAATAATGCACACTGTGCCCCCATTTAGCAATAATATTCCCGGTGCCCTATATTGTAATAATGCCCCCGTTTCTCCACTCAGTAGAAAAACAATACTCCCTTTGTCCTGCTTCCAAGGAGGGTCAATCTCTGTCTCCAGGTCTGCACTCAATGAGCCACATGGATGTATTCCTTGGGCCAGCCAGTGAGGGGATCGCATCCCAGTAGCTCTGGTGTCCTACAGGCTGTTTTAAGGACCCCTGCTGTAAAGCATCTCAACAGTTGTGCTCAAAAGTTTACAGACTTTTTGCTTTCTTGATAATACAAAAAGATAATACAAAAACTTTTTTTCCACTCATGATTAGTGGTTGGGTGAAACTATTTATTGTCAAACTGCTGTGTTTTTTTTTTTAATCATAATGACAATGCCCCCTCTAACATCAATGACAGCTTGAAATCTTTTGTGGTAGTTGTGGATGAGGCTTTTTATTTTCTTAGATGGTAAAGCTGTCCATTCTTGTTGGCAAAAGCCTCCAGTTCTTGGGCTGTCCCCAGAGCGGGAGGTCAGGAGGCTCAGATGGCCACTCCAGAACCTTCACTATGTTCTGCTGTAACCAGTGACAGGTTGACTTGGCCTTGTGTTTTGGATTGTTGTCATGCTGGAACGTCCAAGTATGTCCCATGCACAGCTTCTGGGCTGATAAATGCAAATTTACCTCCAGTATTGGCTGATTATGTGCTGCATTCATCTTTCCTTCAACTTTGACCACATTTTCTGTGCCTTTGTAGCTCGCACATCCCCAAAACATCACTGATGCACCTCTGTGCTTTATGGTCTTCCTTTCATTATAGGCCTTGTTGTCAAAAAGTTTGATTGTGGTCTCATCACTCCAAATGACCTTGTTCCAGAGGTTTTGAGGCTTGTCTCAGTGCTGTTCGGTGTATTGTAGGCGAGTTACTTTGTGGCATTTGGGCAGTAATGGCTTTCTTCTGGCGAATCAACCATGCAGCCCATTTTTTTTCAAGTGCCTCCTCATTGTGTATAATAGTCCTCTATTTCAGCTGATGTTATTTGTGAGTTTTTCTCTGCATCCCAAACATGATTTCCTGGCAGCTGTGGCCAAAATTTTTGTTTGTCTACCTGACTGTGGTTTGGTTTGTACATAGCCTCCTTTTTTCCATTTGAACACTGCTGACCGGCATTATCAATTCCTTGGATATCTTTTTGTAACCCTTCCCTGTTTTATACAGTTCAGCTACCTGTTCCCGTAGATCCATTGACAATTCTTTTGTTTTCCCCATGACTCACAATCCTAAAACATTAGGAGCTGGATGAAAGATTCAAGAGTCTGTCTGGATCCTGGACACTCACTTAGATTTTATGTACACACTGTACACACAGATGACAAGCAACCAGGTCACAGATGAGGATGTTACCTTTAGTAGCCATTCAAAGCCATTTGTGTCCACTTCTGTGCATGTTGTCAGGCAAAATCACCAGGGTATGTAAACTTTTCATCAGGGTCATTTGGATGTTTTTGGTGGTCATTATGATTTAACCCCTTAACGATATCGTGCGTAAATTTACGCCCTCGCGCCCTGGTACTTAGTAACATAGTAACATAGTAACATAGTAAATAAGGTTGAAAGAAGACAAGAGTCCATCAGGTTCAACCTAGGAAAATCCTACTGTGTTGATCCAGGAAGGCGAAAAACCCCTATGGGGCAGAAGACAAACGCCCCACCACAGGGAGAAACTCCCCCCCCCCTCCCCCGACTGCAATGGCAACCAGAACAATCCCCGGATCAACGTATCACCAGAAATCTAATGCCCATAACTTGTAATATTATATTTTTCAAGAAAAGCATCCAGGCCTCCCTTGAACTTATTTACTGAATCAGCCATGACAACATCATGTGGCAGAGAGTTCCACAGTCTTACCGCTCGTACAGTAAAGAACCCGCGTCGATGCTGATGATGAAATCTTCTTTCCTCTAGACGTAGAGGATGCCCCCTTGTCATTGTTACAGACCTAGGAGTAAAAAGACCACTACAAAAATCTCTGTACTGTCCATTCATATATTTGTACATTGTGATCAGATCGCCCCTAAGACGTCTTTTTTCTAGCGTAAATAACCCCAAGCGTGATAACCTGTCCTGGTACTGTAACCCACCCATTCCCTTAATGACCTTTGTTGCCCTCCTCTGCACCCGCTCTAGGTCAGCTGTGTCCTTCTTATATACCGGTGCCCAAAACTGTACACAGTATTCCAAGTGTGGTCGGACCAGTGATTTATAAAGAGGCAAAACTATGTTCTCATCTTTAGCATCTATACCTCTTTTGATGCATCCCATTATTTTATTAGCCTTGGCAGCTGCTGCCTGGCACTGATCACTAAAGTTGAGTTTACTGTCCACCAATACCCCCAGGTCCTTTTCGGAAGTAGTTTTACCCAGTGTTTTATTATTTAGCACATAACTGTACTTATTATTTCTATGGCCCAAATGCATAACCTTACATTTATCCACATTAAACTTCATTTGCCATTTCTCCGCCCAAGCCTCTAGCTTCTCCAAATCCCTCTGTAATATGATATTATCCTCCTCTGTACTGATTACTTTACCCAGTTTAGTATCATCTGCAAAAATGGAGATTCTGCTCTGTAGCCCCTCTACAAGATCATTAATAAAAATATTAAAAAGAAGTGGACCCAACACTGACCCCTGTGGTACCCCACTAGTAACTAAAACCCAATCTGAATATGTTCCATCAATGACCACCCTCTGTTTTCTATCACACAACCAGTTACTTACCCATTTGCATACGTTTTCCCCGAGTCCCAGCATCCTCATTTTGTAGACCAACCTTTCATGCGGCACAGTATCAAATGCCTTTGAAAAGTCCAGATACACAACATCCACAGCCTCCCCCAGGTCCAGTCTATAACTTACCTCTTCATAGAAGCCGATCAGATTAGTCTGACAGGACCGATCCCTCATAAATCCATGCTGGTGCTGAGTCATAAGATTATTTTCATTAAGATACTCCAGTATAGCATCTCTTACAATCCCCTCAAATACTTTACCTACTATAGATGTTAGACTTACGGGCCTGTAGTTTCCAGGATCACTCCTTGACCCCTTCTTGAATATTGGTACCACATTAGCTATGCGCCAGTCCTGTGGAAGAATCCCTGTCGTAATAGAATCTTTAAATAATAGGAATAACGGTCTGTCTAACACAGTATTTAATTCTTGCAAAACTCTAGGATGGATACCTTCTGGGCCCGGTGACTTATGGATTTTAATATTTTTAAGGCGTTTCCCCACTTCTTGTTGTGTTAGGCAGGTGAGATTTATGGGAGGATTAACATTATCCCTAGTCATATCGTCTGTTATGGGATTCTCCTCTGTGAATACAGTAGAGAAGAATGTATTTAGTAGATTGGCCTTTTCCTCTTCCCCCTCCACCATTACACCCAGATTATTCAGGGCGTAAATTTACGTCCGATGTTTCCCCGATCGCTGTGTGTTCGCACACAGCGATCGGGGAAGATGGCCTGCTATAAATCATAGCAGGCCATCTTAGCTTCTCGGCACGGGGGGTGGTTAACACCCCCCGTGCTTACGATCGCCGCTATTGGCTGATCAATTCAGATCAGCCAATAGCGGTGATCGGAACCTTTCCGGGTCATCGGTGACCCGATGACCCGGAAAAAATGGCGGACGGTGCTGTCCGAGGATGGCACCGACCGCCATTACTGTAAGAAGTAATGGTGGTCACGGTGCCACCGGCCCGATCGCCGTGAACGGCCCGCCGGCCGTTCACAGCGATCGGGCCGGTGGCACGGCGATCAGAGTCCACAAAAATAGTAAATACCTACTCTGGACCCCTCAGCTAGGTAGCTGAGGGGTCCAGAGCAGGTATTTGTACATTACTCACCTGTCCCGGGGTCCTGATCGGCGTCTTCCAGGTTCGCGGCGTCCTCCGTCCTCCGTCCTCTGGTCTTCGGCTATTTCCGGCGGTCCCCATCGTCTTTTTTCGGCTATTTTCGGCTTCAGCCTCGTCTTTTTCCGGATTTTGCGCTCTGCTGCCCTCTAGCGGCTGATATGTGTAATACACTTATCAGCAGCTACAGGGATGTTCAGAATGTAGAAAAAGTTTTGGGTTTTTTTTCCAATTTTTTTTTTTTCTATTTTCCGCACCCTATCGACGCTGAGTGTTGATCAGCATCGCACGAAAGTGCGCTGCTAATCAGCAACTCCTCCTTTTTGGCGTAGGGTGTTTTTTTTCTATATTCTACTGCCACGGTCTGCTGATAAGTGCCACACGTAAGTGCGGCATTTATCAGCAACTCCTTTGTTGGCGTAGTTTTTTTTTTTATACTTACTGTAAAAAAACACGTAAAAAACACTACATTACACCACACTACATTGAATAAAGTTTGACACTACACCACTGCATACCCCATATACCAATCCCCGTATAAAGATGGCCCCCAGGGTGTTTTCGGCGTCGGACGCATACGTTATTATTGCCTCCGACACCGAAACAGCCAGTGGATGAATGGGGGGATCCTTCTTTCCTCCATTCGTCCTCATCATCCTCATCATCCAGTGACGTGTCTGGGGGTAGTGTAGCGTACGCTGCCCCCCAGACACGTCTTTTCCACCAGTACCGTCCCAATAAGAGATGACGGTATGAAATTCTCCAAACTCTGTGAGAGTACCCCAGGGTACACTTACAGATCCAGGGTACGTGCACACTGCGGAATGGCGAAGGATAACCCTTCGTGCATTCCGCAGCTGGCACCCGCCGGCGGACTAATGCGGGCGCGTGTCTCCACCCGTGTCATAGACTCCAATCTATGCATGGGCGGATTCCATCGTCCATCCAAAGAATGAACACGTTGGACGGAGAGCGGAATCCGCCCGTGCATAGAATGGAGTCTATGACACGAGCGGAGACGTGCGCCTGCATCACTCCGCCGGTGGGTGCCAGCTGTGGAATGCACGAAGGGTTATCTGTCGCGATTCCGCAGTGTGCACGTACCCTTAGAGTGTATGATGGAAGGGACACCCGAATCCAGCCCTCAGATGCCCCCCCCCCCATCCTCCGAGTTAGTGGGGAGATAGTTTGGGACCTGATCTTCCCACTGCTGGATAAAGGTCACCACCTGTACGGGGATAACTTTTATACCAGCACCCCCTCTTCCGGTCCCTTGCTGCCCGAGCTACTGTAGCTTGCGGCACGATCCGAAAATATCAGAAGCAGTAATAGAGCCCTAATATTTAGCAGCCACAGAGCGGACCCAGCGCTTCTGGATATGTGGGACCCCGTATCGCACCAGGACAACATTCTCCAGGTGACGTCCCCCACACTGGAGAAAGGGAGACCCCAGAAGAAGTGCAGAGTGTGGTGTAACAGGGGGATCAGGAAGGATGCCATTTTCCAGTGTGACGCCTGTCCTGATCACCCCGGCCTCTGCATACTGGATCGCTCCAAGGCGCACCACACGTCATTGGAGTTCTACATTATCTAAATTCTGTCCCTTATTCCTATTTCAGGGGTCACGTTGATCCAGGGATTATTCTGATCGCCATTATGGAGTCAGGAAGGAATTTTTCCCCTGTGATGAGGCTACTGTTGTCTGCCTTACGAGGGTTTTTTGCCTTCCTCTGGATCAACACAGGTTGAATTTGATGGACACCTGTCATTTTCAACCTTATAAACTAATAATTGGCATAATACCCCAAAATAAATTAGAATTGTCCCTTTTCCACAGCTAAGTAGGTATGGCCGCCAATCCCATTAGAGGATGCTATGATGCAATTACAAAGCCTCTGTGCGTCCAGGACAGTAGAAACCCCCCACAAGTGACCCCATTCTGGAAACTACACCCCATAAGGAATCTAACAAGGGGGGCAGCGGGGATATGGCCCCCTGATGACGGCCACATTTGGGACGTGAAAATGAAAAAAATGGTATTTTTTATTTTCTCGGCACATGTTCTACGTAAGTGCCCGTCACCAGTGGGGTCCATATGCTCACTGCACCCCTTCTTAGATTCCTTATGGGGTGTAGTTTCCAGAATGGGGTCACTTGTCGGGAGTTTCTACTGTCCTGGCAGCACAGGAGCTTTGTAATTGCGACATGGCCTCCATCCTCCATTCCAGCCTCTAAATGGCGCTCTGTCCCTTTGGTGGCTTGCCCTGTGCCCATATGGCACATTATGCCCACATGTGGGGTATTTTCGTACTCAGGGGAAACTACCCTACACGTTTTGTGTTCATTTTCTTTTTTAACCCCTTGTGGAAATGGAAAAAATCAAGGCTAGACCAACATTTAGTGTAATTTTTGTAAAATTTTTACTCTAAATCATTAATCTTGTCATGATTTTTTCATTTTCACAAGGGGCTAAAAGATAAAAAAAAACCACTAAATGTGTAGCGCAATTTCCCCTGAGTACGGAAATACCCCACATGTGGACATAAATCGCCATGCGGGTGCAGGGTAAGCCTCCGAAGGGAAGGAGCGCCATTTGGTTTTTGAAGGCTGGATTTGGATGGAATGGATTCCAAGGGCCATGTTGCATTCAAAAGGCCCCTGTGTTGCCAAGACAGTTGAAACCCCCCACAAGTGACACATTATGGAAAATACACCCCTCAAGGAATGTAACAAGGGGTGTAGTGAGCATATGGACCCCACTGGTGACGGGCACAAATGTGGAACAATGTGGCGTGAAAATGAAATATTACATTTTTTACACTATAATGTTGGTTTAGCCTTGAATTTATCATTTTCACAAGGGGTTAAAAGAGGAAAAAAAAAAATAAATGTGTAGAGCAATTTCCCCCGAGTCCGTAAATACCCCACATGTGGACATAAAGCGCCATGTGGGCGCAGGGCAAGCCTCCGAAGGGAAGGAGCGCCATTTGGATTTTGGAGGTTGGATTTGGCTAGAATAGATGATTAAAGCCATGTCGCATTTACAGAGCCCTCGTGCTGCCAAAACACAAGTGACCCCATTCTGGAAACTACACCCCTCAAGGAATCTAACAAGGGGTGCAGTGAGGATATGGACCCCTTGATGACGGGCACATTTGTGCCATGAAAGTGAAAAAATGAAAATATTCCCTTTCACGTCACATTGTTCCACATTTGTGCCCGTCACCAGTGGGGTCCATATGCTCACTGAACGCCTTGTTAGATTCCTTGAGGGGTGTAGTTTCCAGAATGGGGTCACTTGTGGGGGGTTTCCAGTGTCTTGGCAGCACGAGGGTTCTGTAAATGCGACATGGCCCTTGAAATCCTTTCCAGTGAAATTCAGCTTCCAAAAGCCAATTGGCGCTTCTTCCCTTTGGAGGCTCGTCCTGCGCCCCCTTGGCGCTTTATCGCCACATGTGGGGTATTTCCGTACTCGGGAGAAACTGCGCTACACATTTTGTGTCTTTTTTTTCCTCTTATCCCTTTAAGAAAATGAAAAATTGAAGGCTAGAACAACGTTTTAGTGTAAAAAATAAATTTTTCTTTTTTCACGCCATATTGTTCGGAAAATCTGTGAAGCACCTGTGAGGTCCAGATGCTCACCGCACCCCTTGTTACATTCCTTGAGGGGTGTAGTTTTCTAAATGGTGTCCCTTTAGGGGTGTTTTTTAGGTTTTGGCACCCCAGAGCCTCTGCCAACCTGAAGTGGTACGGTCAGAAATGACCAAATATAACGGAGGCGTTGAAATTCACTAGGCGCTCCTTGGTATCTGAGGCTTGTGGTTGCATCAAATAGCTCAATAGGGCCACATATGGGGTATTTCTATAAACTGCAGAAACGGGGAAATCAATATTGGGGTGCATTTCTCTGGTAATAGGTTTATAGTTATGAAAGATATTGGATTACAATAAAATCTCTGCACAGAAAATAAAAATTTTCAAATTTCTTACACACTTAGCTTTTATTTCTGTGACTCCCCTAAAGGGTTAAAAAACTTTCTGGATATGCTTTTGCAGAGTGCGGGGGGTGCAGTTTCTGAAATGGGGTGCTTTGTGGGGCTTTCTAACATACAGGCCCCTCAAATACACTTGGGTTATAAACCTGAACAGGTCCCTAAAAATATCTGATTTTGAAATTTTACTGAAAATTTGGAAATTTGCTGCTAATGTTTTACGCTTACTATTGTCAAAAAAAAAATGAAAGATCGTTTAATAAATGCCGCCAACATAAAGTAGACATGTTGCTAATGCTATTTAATATATAATTTATGTGGTATAACCACTTTTTGTATAAGCAAAAAAGTTTCAAAGTTGGAAAAATGCATTTTTTCACATTTTTTTTTTACGTTATTTGTTTTTTTTTCATAAAGATTCGTTATGAGTATCAACTCCAATTTTCCAGAAATGTAAAGAACAATATGTCACGAGAAAACAATCTCAGAATCAGCCGGATAGGTAAAAGCATCCCGAAGTTATTAATGAATAAAGTGACACTGGTCATATTCATAAAATTTGTCTCTGTCATTAAGGCCATTTCAGGCTCTGTCCTTTAAGGGGTTAAAAAGAGAAAACACAGCAGTTTGATAATAAATGGCTTCCCCCAACCACGAACCATGCGTAGAAAAAAAAAGTTTTTGTGTTATCATTCATATTCTTTATAAAAAAAATAAAAAAAGGAATAGTTCTGCCGGGGTATGAATTTCAATGATTTCTTATGGGAAAGTTTGCTTTGGTTTGGATTACAAGCACGGTCCCTGAACAAATTATGCTTGTAATCTAAGTCACCACTGTGTGTTTATAGATGTGTATATATATATATATATATATATTTATATATATATATATATATATATATATATATGAGAAAATTCTATATGTAATGTTTCTTCTACAGGTGTCATCTATAGAACTTCGATGCTGAGCGCCAGGACCGCTGTTCATCGCAGATTCCCTTGGCGTGCAGAGCTCTGAGCCGGCTTCAGCCCCTAGCTTTCCATCAGGCACTAGACCATGAGTTAATCCACTTTTTTTTTTTTTCATTTGACTTTCTCTGTTCGCTCTGTTGCACGTATGTGCAGCCAGTCACGTCCTACACACAAGATCATGTCTACCTGCTTTATACTGCGCTGCCTAGACCTGACAGTACAAACGGGTTATTGTTTAAAATGTGCATTTTGTTTAATATCTCATAAACCTACATCTATGATATACAAGGAAGAATGGGGGAACTACCAGGAAAGGCAAAGCTAAGTTATTAAGAGATTATTCGATGAAGCAGGTTCTGGAGTATCTGCATACTCAAACTATTGTCTGTATGACGTGTGTAAGAGAGCACATTGGAGGGAACCCTTTGTTTTAGAACAATAGAATGTGTATGTTAAAGACCAGCATTTCCCAATCGGGGTGCCGCGGCACACTGGTGTGCCGGGAGAACCCGCCAGGGGTGCTGCGGGATCCCAGTGGGAAATGTGCGCTGACTCTTTAAGCATCCCGAGAAGCTGCGGCCGCACTTTCATGTTCGGGCGGAACATTTAAGCAGAATATAGGAGCAGGAAGTGTCAGCATCCTGCTCCTATATTCACTCCCATAGGCCGCTGGCACTTCATGCCAGCAGCCTATGGGAGGCCGGGACGTGAACTCTCCGGCAGGCGTGATGATGTGACGTCATCACGCCTGCCGGAAGTCCCATCCCTGCGGCTCACAAGATGTAGGCAAAAGAGGAGAAGAGCTGCTGCCTGCAGCCACAGCGCGGATTAGGTGAGTAGGATGTTTTTTTTTTTTAAGGGGCAGAGCAGGGGGCATTATTAGTTCATGGGGGGCACCTCTGGGGGCATTATTAGTTCATGGGGGCACCTCTGGGGGCATTATTGGTATATGGGGGCATTATTAGTATATGGGGGCACCTCTGGGGGCATTATTAGTTCATGGGGGCACCTCTGGGGGCATTATTAGCTCATGGGGGCACCTCTGGGGGCATTATTAGCTCATGGGGGCACCTCTGGGGGCATTATTAGCTCATGGGGGCACCAAACACCAAACAGCGCAGGTACTTTAGGGGCCGACAGGAGGGAGAAAGGAAAGGAAGTTGCTAGAAATGTGCGGAGCCTAAATTGTTTGTCTTGCAGGTTCTGAAGAGATGAAAAGTATCTGGAAGAAATCATCATGGCGGACTGGGCCGGATGGAGAGGAAAAGGGAAAGTGACTCCTCAGATCAAAGAAGACGTCACCTGTGAGTCACTGTATGACGGTTTTCTTATTTTGTAGAACATTATTTAGTAGGGGTGCCCCGAGGAAATTTTTTTTTCCAAGGTGTGCCCCGAGGTGGAAAAGGTTGGGAAGCACTATTATAGACATTGGTTATCCATAGCATTAACCCCTTTAGTGAAAACCAATACACAATGCATTACCTAAGCATTCAGATCCTCTTTTGGGACTTAAAAAAAAGAAAAGAAGAGGAGATCAAATAGGTACTTAAAGCGACTCTGTAACCACAATCTGACCCCAATCCCAAACCGCTTGTACCTTCGGATAGCTGCTTTTAATCCAAGATCTGTCCTCGGGTCCGTTAGGCAGGTGATTGTCCTAAAATAATACTTTTAAACTTAAAGTGGTAGTGCGGCGGTAAAGAATTATTCACAGAATAACACACATTACAAAGTATGTTATGTCTGTGAATGGCCCCCTTCCCTGTGTCCCACCACCACCACCACCCGTGTACCCGGAAGTGTGGTGCGCTATACATTACCTGTCACGTGCCAACCCCCGTCTCCGATCTTCAGTCAGTGACGTCTTCTTCGGCCGGCCGGCGAACAGCTCCGACTGTTCCAAATGCCGGCCGCCCTCTGCAGCGTCATCCGATGCTCAGCCGCGATTGGCTGAGCATAGCTGTGCTCAGCCAATCGCGGCCGGCATTCGGAACAGTCGGAGCTGTTCGCCGGCCGGCCGAAGAAGATGTCACTGACTGAAGATCGGAGACGGGGGTCGGCATGTGACAGGTAATGTATAGCGCACCACACTTCCGGGTACACGGGTGGGGGTGGTGGGACACAGGGAAGGGGGCCATTAACTTTGTAATGTGTGTTATTCTGTGAATAATTCTTTACCGCCGCACTACCCCTTTAAAGCCCTGTGCCCAACGGGAGTATCTGTGCCCTAACTTTGCACCACCCCTCCGTCCCACCTCCCCACCCTCTTCATCATTAGGAATGCTCCAGGCAGATTGCTTTTTATTCCCCACCTGTGTCAGCCCGGCACATGGGCTGGATCATTAAGGACCTGTGCAATGTTCAGCATGGAGAAAATGTTTCAGTGGCATTCCTAGTGATGAAGAGGGTGTGGAGGAGGGACACAAGGGGTGGTGCAAAGTTAGGGCACAGATACTCCCGTTTGGCACAGGCTTCAAGTTTAAAAGTATTTTTAAGGACAATAACTGCATCACCTGCCGAACGGACCACAGGACAGATCTTGGATTACAAGCAGCTATAAAAAGGTACATGTGGTTTGGGGGGGACAGATTGTGGGTACAGAGTCACTTTAAAGGGGTACTCTGGACATTTGCATTTTTTATATATTGCTGCAGAAAATTATAAAGAGCCTATTCTTACCCCTCCATGCTCCCCCAGGGTTTTTCTGCTCAGCCAATCACTGGCTGTTGAGCTCACCTATCTCAGTCAGTGATTGGCTGGTAGAACGCATAAAAAAGGATGCATTTTGATCCATTTTTTGACCTTTTTTTATAATAGGAGTCTATGGAAAAACGAATCAAAACGGATGCACACAAATACATGTGTTTTTTTGCATCTGATTTTTTGCATTAAACTCTGAATTATTACACCTTTTTAAGAGGAATCATAGTCATAACACTGGCTGGGAAGGAGGATATGAGTTACTGGGGTGGTCCTCAACAGCTTCTCTGAGCTTCATTGCTCTGAGCTTCCTACTTGTCTATAAGGAAAGATCAATCAGTTCAGGCCAGCAGGGCAGGGAAAAGCCGCCAGTGACCACCACCAGTAACTCATTGGCCACTGTTGTAATTGGGATTCCACTGATACAAGGCAGTGTTTCAAAGTGAATCATACATCATTGTAATAAGGGAGCCCGTATCATTTTTTTTTTCTATGGTTCCAGCAGAATGAAAACCAATTGCAGGTTCTCTTTAACAAAAAAAAACCTCATTGAGGGTACAAACCCACACACCGTATACCCAGCAGATACGCAACAAATAAGCAGCAAATACGCAGCAGATTGTTGGTGCAGATTTGATGCTGTGTTCAGTTATTTAGATCTAATCTGCTGCGTATTTGCTGCGTATTTGCTGCGTGTTTGCTGCGTATCGCAGCAGTAAATACGCTGCTTATATGGTGTGTGGGTTTATACCCTGAAAATGTGAGTACTGTAATATGTATGTAATATCCACTATGAAAAATCTGCAGTGTAGCTGTCCTGTGTGAGTCTATAGGATACCAGATTCTTATGACCCACAGAATCAATTAATTGTCATTTATGTCATGTGGTAATGTCCTCAGAATACAATCCTACAAATGTTGAACATTTCAGACTGTACAGAAACACCATATTGACAGAGGGAAAGGTTACACTTAATTGCTAACTTAAAGGAGAAGTCCCATGAAACTGAAAACAGGAGGAAGGCAAGGGGGGTGGGAAAATAATGAAAAAAAAACCCTCACCTATCCTCCTAGTGCTGCTTCCAGGTCTCTTTAACAGCCGCAGGCCACCTGCAGCTCTTTCAGTGGTAATGTCGCATGCCCAGATGATTGGTTACCCTCTCAGCCAATCAGTGACTGGGGCAGGACAGGGGGCAATCATTCAGCCGGGCCATGACGTTGCAGCTGGAAGAGCGACATCGAAACTCATTATCATGCAGTCATTGGTCTGTCTGAAGTGTCTTAAGACAATCTATATACCTGGAAATCTTCGGTCCCATGTCCCGAACTTCCACCAAGCTCAAGATCAAGGGTTTTGTTGTGGTCACCAGAGGTAGTGGATATGCTGGAAATAGCCAAGCAGGTGGTTTTATGCAGTCTGTTTAATTCCCTTTGATATTAAAAGGAGTAGGATAGACAGAATAGCATTATTACATATTATGCTGTTCCCATAGCCTCAGAGTAAAGGAACTCCCCTATAAAGAGTACTAGTTAGAATATGCCCAAATTACCAATGGTAGCTAAAGAATGACCATGCTGCCTGAAATGTCCTCAAATCAGCATTTCCTTTATCTGGAGAAGTGGACTGGGATCAGGCACCATTGGATTGGTAGCGGCAGGATATCAGACAGGTGAGTATCACTTACTTTTTTTTTATTTTCAAGTCTGAGCTTGTAAAAAAATTGCAAGACCAGATAACCTTTAAAGGCTGTTTTTATGGTGGATACAATTATTTGGTGCTATTTTACCAATGTCCTTCTATGTCTATGCGGGATACAAGGATGCAAGGATGCTGTCTCTCACTAAGATTCTGTCTTGCTCTTGTCACTAGGAATAATCATTTATGTAATGATAACATCTATGGGCTTCCCGCCTCTTAGCTCTGGATGCTTTCTTGTATGCCTGCCCTTGGGGCTGGAATCTAATTGAATGGTTGCGGATGGTGACAGGCAATCAATGGCCACTTGTCGTAGTCTGCTGGAATGAATCCACTGGTTGATATCCTGTATCACTATATAACTCTCATGGCCTCTTTACAGATAATAACAGAACTGTATTATCAGCACTTCCCTATGTTATTATTGATGCTTTCTCACATATCAGGGCAATTTATAAACGGCACCTATATTCTGCTTACAGTTGCATTACCTGCCATTATACATAGATGTAAGTGATGTAAATTTGTCATTATGCCTCTGTTCACACTAACATCTTGGCTCCTGCTTATAACATTATCCAATGGATCTAAATAGTCACAGGCCAAGGACTACCTAGAAAACATGGATACAGCCATTGGCTGTTTATATGTTTTCCAGGCAGTCCTCAGACTGCATTCATAGTCTCCAGGCCCTGGGATTCAAATGCTGATCGTTTGGGTTCGTGTAAACCAGAACTTTCTGCAGGTTTGCTCATTTCCAGTAACACAGTGCAGTCAATCATTCAGAAAGCTTGCCTAAAGTCCTATTAGCTATCTATCTACAGTGGTGTCTTGGATTACAAACATAATTACAAACATAATCCAAATCCACTCTTAAACCAAAACAAATTTTCCCTTAAGAAATGATTTAAATGCAGACAATTGGTTCCACCCCCCCCCCCCCAAATTAGACATGTAAAACAAATAAAACAAACAATGAGAAACAGCTGAATATGTGATGTTATAAGTTATTGTACAGTACAGCAAGCAGCATGTGGTGTATAATGTATAGTAATTGCATAAACCTGAATAAACAGCAGCAGCTTGTAGATACAAGCGAGAATCACAGAGCTGTGCAGGAGGACAGTGACAGCCTTTCACACTGCTGTATAGAAAAGTTTGGTAGGTCAGCGCTCGCTTGCTCCCCGAGATTGCCCTGTGTAATAGGGCTTTACTACCATCGTCAACCTCATTTACTTCAAAAATTAAACCAGATAAGTTAAAGTGTACCAACAAATAAAACTTTTGTTAAGTTATAGAGAAAGTTGATCACAAGAACAAGCTGGGAGAAATAGGTATTCAGGCCCAGATTTATCAAAGGGTGTAAAATTTAGAATGGTGCTAACTGCCCGCAGTGACCAATCACAGTTCAGCTTTCATTTTCCCAGAGCTGGAAGCTGAGCTGTGATTGGTTGCTGTGGGCAGTTTGCTTAATCTCCCCCTCACTTTGTCCTCTCCGAATTCTGTGTCATTTTCTCTAGATGGACTCCCAAGTCTATGGAATCCATCCACATCTCATAGGCAAAAAGCAGGGAAGAGGAGAGCAAGTTCTTTGTAGCCAATATTTCCAGTAATGATCACCTTGACATTACTATAATGTGTGTGTATATATATATATATATATATATGTTTAGAAAAAATGCACAGAAGACATTTTCTTAAATAAAAGTAATTTATTTTATACAACAGATATACAAGCCTACAACCCCACTTTTTATTTTCCACAAACCATCCAAGTGTACACTATAAATCTATACAATTATTTAAAAATCGCAAAGAACAATATAAAAAAAAGAAACATGGGCATCCCAATGATGAATAAAAAAAAAAAACACATATACAGTATGTACCCTAAAATGGGACCTGTACAAACTCCAACTTGTCCTCCGAAGAATAAGACTCTACATCAATTAAATATGGCGAGATTATTAAGCCAAACTGAAGGCGAACTGTTTGGATAGGTCATCAATGTTTTATTGATTCCAGTTGGAGAGCAAATTGGAGGTGCCCAGTAGAGACTGACCACAGTATCGGACACAGCCACAACTCTATGTACTGCGCTCTGCTTGAGTGAACTACGGTGGAAGACTGCCCTATTCTCTTTAAAGTCCCAGAAATTAGATCCGTATTGATCAATTATTGATTATCTGTCACTAGTATAGACCATCAATATTAAACAATACCTGTGACTAGGTATAAAAAAAAACTTTAGCTGTTATCATCCATATGGAACTGCTGGTTCATAGGTTTGTGATAGATTTTCTTCCTTTATGGTGCGTTCACACCTACAGGATCTGCAGCAGATTTTCTGCAGCAGATTTCATTTAAATAACTGAACACAGTATCAAATCTGCTGAAGATCTGCTGCAGATCCTGTAGGTGTGAACGCACCCTTACTGTGTTTTCAATCAAGTGTATTTTTTATCTTTTTTTCGGGGTTACATATACTGTCCCACATATTTTTATGGAGCTTTTCACACGGTATAAAATAAATGCACTACTCTTTATCTATTTTGTAAACTTAACTTATATAAGTCTATGAACCATGTTCCTATTCCTTTCTAGACTGTTCATATTAAGGCAGATGCATACTGATGACATACAGTACGGGTGCTATAGGCTCTGTTAATACGGTCGGGGTATGGATGTGTGAATGAGGCCTGACCGTGTCACCAGTTCTGAACAAGATTTGCAGATGATAGATTCCCTTTCATTGAAGAGACAGTCTAGAACATGGGTCTCCAAACTGCGGCCCTCCAGCTGTTGCAAATCTACATTTCCCATCATGCTTGGACAGCCAAATCCAAGGCTTTAGCTGTGCAGGCGTTATGGGAGTTGTGGTTTTGCAACAGCTGTAGGGCTGCAGTTTGGAGACCCATGGTCTAGAACAGGGGTACTCAACAACTTTTAGTGAAGGTCCACTTACCGGGGTCTATTGTCAGGTGAAGGTCCGAGCTGAACATCAGTAAGAAACGTGTTTTGTTACTTTTTACAAACGTTCAACTATTTACATACAGAATTGATGCTTATTACTGGGAAAACTGGCCCCCCTGTTGCTCCCCCAGTAGTATATAGCCTCCCTGTGAGCTCTCTCCCTGTAGTATATAGCCCCCGTGCGCTCTCCCCTTGTAGTATATAGCCCCCTGTAGTATATAGCCCCCCTGTGACCTCTCCCCCTGTAGTATATAGCCCCCTGTGCTCACCCCTGTAGTATATAGCCCCCCTGTAGTATATAGCCCCCTGTGCTCACCCCTGTAGTATATAGCCCCCCTGTGACCTCTCCCCCTGTAGTATATAGCCCCCCTGTGACCTCTCCCCCCTTTAATATATAGCCCCCTGTGAGCTCCCCCCAGTTATATATAGCCCCTGTGCACTCTCCCCCTGTAGTATATAGCCCCCTGTGAGCTCCCCCCAGTAGTATATAGCCCCCCTGTGACCTCTCCTCCTGTAGTATATAGCCCCCTCTGAGCTCCCCCCAGTAGTATATAGTCCCCCTGTGCACTCTCCTGCTGTAGTATATAGCCCCCCTGTGACCTCTTGCCCTGTAGTATATAGCCCACCTGTGTGCTCTCCCCCGAATCAGCCGGGGGCCGGACCGACACTGCCCCCAGCCCCACAGGCGTACTGAAATCTAAGGACAGTACGCCTATTGGGCGGGAGGCAGTGCGGTGGGGAGAGGGACACATGGGAGCCGGGGCGGTTGGGAGGTCTGACCAGGGGTCCGGACAGCTGGCCTCTGCGGTCTGCCAGTTGAGGACCCCTGGTCTAGAACATGGGTAGGGAACCTTGGCTCTCCAGCTGTTGCAAAACTACAACTCCCATCATGCCTGGACAGCCAAAGCTAGGCTTTGGCTGTCCAGGAATGATGGGATTTGTAGTTTTGCAACAGCTGGAGAGCCAAGGTTCCCTACCCCTGGTCTAGAACTTTAAATGGTCCCCATCATTTCAATATATATAAATCAATGCTACAAGTGAATAAAAGAAACACAATACATCTTACCTCTTTCTCTACCTCAGGCTCCATTCCTGCACCAACTCTCCTAAACTTCGCCTTGAGATGGGTCTGTATTAACTGCTTGTATTTAAAGGGGAAGAGCTATCTAAGCTGCTGCTATGTCCCTATTGCATAGGAGACGTTAAGGAAGCAGTTAAAAAAAGCTGAGCTAGCAGTTAAAAAGCAAAGGGAAGCAATAGCAAATGTGTGCTCAACATATTCCAGTCTCTAGACTGTTATGTGGATACTTTACTCTGCTATAGGTTTGCTACTGGCTAGACTAGGGCACATAGGTAGGCAATGCTACTCACCAGTGAGGCGCCCCCTAGTTGTTGGGGAGGCAGTTTACACAATAGTGACTATCATCTGCACAGTCCTTTCCTTGTTTGCAACAAACTAGGTCCCCCTGACGTTATTTTCAGCTTTTTAATGGACTTCCACCACAGAGGGTGAGGCCCAGGCTTTTCCATGGTCAGTCTGGTGAGGCCCAGAAGCATTGGTCTAAAGGAGAGTATCCCAAGTCATGGCCCCCAGACTAGTCATCAGTATGCAGCCTGATACAGCAAGGATGACAGATCAGACATGAGAATGGACACAGGGACAATGGGGCAGGACAGGAACATAGTCTCAGCGGCAGCAGGATTGGAAAGTGCTCACAGGATTGGGAGGCATAGGCACAGGACTATAGAGCTCTGGGTACCACCCTAGGGCAGGCACATGGACAAAGGATTTGCAAGTATCCAGGGTGGCTGGTCAGCACCAGAAGAACTTGAAGCAGAGTCCACAGAATCTGGATGCAACCAGAACATAGGGCAGGCAAAGACTGGGAGCAGCATAAGGTTTTATATCAGTTCCTGATAAGCCATTAGGAACAACTGGATTCACAGTGTCCACCGACTAGAATTCCTGCTGATTACTCTGATGGTGTTATAGGGAAGACATTATAACAGTCTTCACCCACTAGGTCAAGGAGAACTGAACATTAGAGATGAAGCCCGCAAAGAAGAAATCTAGTGTAAAATGCCAGATTGAACCTGCTCTTTGAGCTGCGGGCAGAGAAAAGAAGAGAATTTGAGGAGATTCATTACCTAGGTAATGTTTTATTTAAATAAGCAATATGAATTAAACATGCATCAATCCATGGTGAATGTAATATATCGTATCAGAGGAAAAAATGTCCCACGTATCTCCACTTATCAGGCTCCTTTCCTGCTTTCACACGCAGCCCCATTAAAAAATTATCATTCACTCTGCAAAAACTGCTCATATTCATTTCAGGATTAGCTCACTGAAAGCTACAGTTGTCCATAGAAGTTTATGGAGGAAAGGCTGGAGAGAGCCAAGGCAGACAAATAGGGAAAGGTTCCAGCGGCATGTAGTGAGTGTCCTATCTCATCCAAGTGCTGGATGAACAGGTTACACTGCTCAGTACTGCTCTATTATGTCCCCCTTCTGAGGGTTTGCTGCAGAGAAGTGGAAAGAAAGGATCCCCTAGTGTTTGTGTGTGCAAAGTATGGGAGAAATCATAGCAAGTAGTCTGCACCCAAAATGAAAAATGTTAGAAATGCCATATACAAGTTATATTGTACAAAAAGTTACTTCTCTCATATAAGTGCACATACAGTGATACCTGTCAATCACAGAGCAGGACCACCCATTGGACTCCTAAGCTCATAATGAGCAGGAATTTAAATGAACAAATAGGTTACACCAATCCAATACCAAACAATTATTTCCCCAAAAACCTGCACACCTCCAAACCTCCCCCTGCTCTATAACACTATGCTGTCAGATTAGACTGCATCTTCAGCATGACATGTTCCCTATAAAGAGAATGTTCATGAGTCCCTAAGGATTCCATTCCGTCAGCACTGGGCCCATTATTCCAACTTAGCTACATAATAAAATTGTTTATAGTCCTAATGTAAAGTCAGTCATTCTAACACATTGGTGACGTGCATAGCGTGCTTTATAGCGGTGGTACACAGGAAAGATTCATTGGGACCTCAGTACATACCATACCTACACAGCATTCTCAGGATACCATCCTTAGAAGAGCGGTACATTGTGGGGAGGGCAGGGGGACAAATAGCTGCAGACAGGTCAAAGTCACACATATGATGGTTATACACGCACAACTGAGGGATCCTGTCTGGATCTTGTCTTATTATATCCTGTAGGGTTTATATATACTTATGCCTCACAAACCTACACTCAGTTCACATCAATTACATTTGTCGCATTAGGAAAGTATGGGCTAGACCTATGGTAAAAGCTGAGATTCATATGTGGGTCAGGGTTAGTTCACATTATATGCAGTTTTTTGCAAGTTTGCCTCAGGGGCTACGGGGGAGATTTATCAAACATGGTGTAAAGTGAAACTGGCTCAGTTGCCTCCAGCAACCAATCAGATTCCACCTTTCATTTCTCATAGACACTTTTTAGAAAATGAAAGAAAAAAATCTTTGATACCGCCACGCGATATCAAAGCAGCAATCGCCAGATCTGTACTGGGCCGTAATGCTCTCAGCTGCAGCAGCCGAGAGCAATATAACACTGTTCTCATGGATCTATGCAGTATATCTATACTGCATAGATCTCAATGAGAGATCAGAGCAGTGATACTAGAATTCCCCCAGGGGGGCTTCCAGTATGTGTGTAGGAAAAAATATTTTTTTTTAATAAAAAAAAACCCTAATAAAAGTTTGAATCACCCCGCTTTTCCCATTTTATAAATAAACATAAATAAATAAACATGTTTGGTATCGCCGCGTGTGCAATCTTGATTTTGCACAGTAAACGGTGTAAGCGCAAAAAAATTGCAAAGTGCAAAATGGTCGCATCAAATCTAGAAAAATTGTAATAAAAATCGATCAAAAAGTTGCATATACGCAAACATGGTACCGATAGTAAGAAGACATCATGGCACAAAAAATGACACCACACACCGCCCCATAGACCAAAGGATAAAAGCGCTATAAGCCTGGGAATGGAGCGATTTTAAGGAAAATATATATTTTTCAAACGGTTTTAATTTTTTAATTTTTTTTAATTAAATAAAAGTTATACAAGTTACATGTCAATGTAATCGTACTGACTTAAGGAATATATGTAAAAAGTCAGTTTTACCCCAGGGAGAACCGCGTAAAAACAAACCCCCCCAAATAAAAATAAAAAAAAACTTTTTTTTTTTTAAATTCACCACACATATAATTTTTTTCTGGTTTCACGGCATATTTTAGGCAAAAATTACATCTGCCATTGCAAAGTACATTTAGTGGTGCAAAAAATAAGGGCTCATCTGGGTCTCTAGGTGGAAAAATGCAAGCGCTATGGCCTTATGTACGCGAGGAGGAAAAAAGGAAAGCGCAAAAATGATAATTGGCTGTGTCCCCTAAGGGTTAAAGTTTTTTTTTAAGATTTGAAGTCTTTAGGCTGTGTTGCTCAACCACAGTAAAATTGTGCCATTTTTGGCACTGTAATTTTTGGGAGGTGTATGTTTTCTTATGGTGTCCCATAGATTTAGCAGCAGAATACAGATAGATCTGGGTGGAAGGCATCCGATTGCTGTCAGGAGGGATCTAATAGGTGATCATGTCTAATAGGTGATGATCTCTGTAGGTCACAGCAAGTCAGCTGACTCAGGACAGATCGCTTCATAAAACCCTGACATTTTCTGGTGGTCTGACTGCTGGTCACACGACACGTCTGCTGTAAAAAACCATGTGGATGCAGCTGTGCCGGAATTAAACGCTGTAGGAATAGTGTTGGTCAATGGGCATTATATATACATGATGTTGGAGCAGTCTCTAATGAATAGTTAATATTTGAGATTGGGGGATTCATGGAGAGGCCATAATACAGCGACATCGCAATGCAAGTGAATGGAGTTTTACAAACCCCTATTAACACATAGCGGATATTTCCATAGCAGACATCTAATAGGTTTTTAGTGCAATGTCACATTGCTCATGAACTCAATTGCTCCTCTTTAATCTTTATAGATAAGTTAACAAAAGGATAATGAAATGGTGAGTCTATGATAATTCTATTAACCTTTATTTTATAGTGATGACCTATACAGCAGCAAAAGGCATGTAGAATGAGATAGACTTCGACGTCTCCATTGGGTGCTGTATATCCAGTGGTGCATACCATGATTGTTTCCTGATGGTATTCCACAGATAGAATCTTTGCATGTAGCCAATGGAATACCCAAGGAGGTACACTAGAGCCCATATTCTGTAACTATTCAGCATAAATATGGCCGTGTGCTTGAGTTCTAATAGGAATAGGATCCTGGTCACTACAGCTGACAATCTAAAGGTTCTCCCAAGGATTTAGAGGATGAAATCCCATAGACTCATCTTGTCTTTTCTCTTTCTATAAATAGAGTTGGGTGATATATTCAGATGAAGGAAATGCAGGGGTCAAGTGTGTCTTGTCTGACTCAATAAATAGATGGGGACATCTTTGAATTGCCATTGAAATCAGAGAATGTCATCCACGTGATTCTGCGCATACAGATGCTGTAAATGAATGGCTGCCGCAGAGGGAATACAGCGCTCACTTCATTAGGCTTCGCCATGTGTAATTCACGACCGGCTTGTGCCTCTTCTCATAGCTAGAATGAGATAACCCAGTGATTGATAGTTTACCGATGCATTTCTATACCAGACCCATTACTGAAAGAATCACATGAAAGATGAGACAGTGTATATACATACATAGTATATAGAAGCAGGGTACTAGAGTGTCCGTTGAACAGTTTTCTCCATTAGGGTTTTCTTTCCTTATTGCATTCACACATAATATTTCATTTGATCCCAACAACTCGTTCTCGGCCCATGAATTTTTGGTTAGGGAATGTACATAGTTTATGTCCTGCCAAGCCTCCCATCATCTCAGTTCAGAAGAAATTCTGCTTGAGCTGTTGTTATCTGAGGCACAGAAAATAAGAGTCTGGTTTGTAGGGGGTGGCATACTGTTTCCTTGGGGAGACCCATTTACAGGATTCACAGAGAAAAACAGTAGTTGGGAAGATGGGTTACTTTCAGGTAGCATTGTGCCTGACAATATTCAGTAACAGTATTATGTGGCTGTATTCAGTAATAGATTCTAGGAATTATCAAGGTACTGGAAGAAAACAGGGCTATCATTAGTGATAAGCAAGTCAGACCCATTTTAAGTAATCTGACAGCCAGAATTGTTTTGGATTTGCCCATGCAAAGTATGTACAGGAGCAGAGACACCTGTCAAAGACAAGCGTCCTTGCTCGTGTACAGTACACTGAGCAGCTGGAATGGATGTACAGCGAATGTAGCGGAACCAGCATTGCATACAGCATCACTATTTACCTCTGGGTCACTCACTGGACAGGAACTGGGATGTCACGAGTCCCAAACAAATTACTAAAAGTTTGGATTCTATCAAATCCAGATTTTTGTGAAATTAAAGGGGTATTCAACTCAGAATTAACTTTCAATATGTTGCTTCCCCAGTGCAGAACATAACAAACAGCCGATTCTTACCTCTCCGTACTCCCCATGTTTCCTCCTATGTCATCTTTGGTCCCTGGCTCAATGATCCTGACTGGCACCATAGCCATAGCCAGTGATTGTCTGAGCGGGCTGTCACTACCAGACAAGTCCATCTCGGAAGAGGAGCCAGGATTGTTGACCAAAGATGTTGTAGGCGGAAAGGTAAGAAATCGCTCTTTGGTATGTTCTTCGCCTGGGCAGCAACATATTAAAAGTAAACTCTGATCGGAATAACCCTTTAAGCTCAAATACGATTCTCTATACTTCTTTCATATTGCTTTTTGAGATCCCTCATCTCCCTGAGGACACCGCAGAATTGGCAAAAATTCATCAGAGTATGGGACATTTTTGAGGGTAATAATAGGGGCAATACAAACGGGTAGATCAGGGTAGGGGGTCAACCTTTTTAGGATAACATATGCACATACATGTACGAGGGATATGTTAGGGTCAGTGTCCCTCTCCCTGATGGCCACATGGAAATGCGTTCTCCTTCAGGACTACCAGTATAACTGATCACCAGGACAACACTGCTTTTGATTGAGTGAGATCGTTTCTGGGTCGCTTTGATACTTGAAATCCAACAAAGAAAAGGTAGGGAGGAGGCACTCACCATTAAAATTCTTCTTTATTCTTACAAAACCATAAAAAGTGAGTAGCAGTTGGCAGGGATTCCAATCAATCACTAAAAATGTAACAGCCGTTTCTCGCGCACATGTGCGCTTCTTCAGACATCTGTGAGTGCCTCTTCCCTACCCTTTCTTTGTTGCATTATTACCGGTGTCTATTGCATTTCTTTGGACAAGCACTCTAACATTCTATTGCTAATGACTCCCGTTTGTCCGGAATATGCTGGTTATGTTGGATTGTAATGGGATAACATAATTGCCAGTTTACTATATCAGTTACCAGTCCTTTAATCCAGCAGGACAAAGTTTATAGAAAAATGAAAAAGGTAACAGCATCCAGGCGTTGATAAAGTGCAAAAAAAGTGTTTTATTCCCTTATGGCAATAACATAGCAGCAACGTTTCGACCAAAGAGGCCTTTCTCAAGCTGTTACCTTTTGCATTTTATTATAGCTGATATGTTTGTGTGCAATGTTTTGCATACCAGATGTAGATTTCTTCCAAATAGCCTTGTAGGCAGATGGGACTAATCCCATGTTGTGGTTATGTTTTTTTTTTTTTTTTAGATTTTCTAGATTTTTTTAGATTTTTTTTTTTTTTTTTTTACAGAACATGGATACAGCCACAGGTCAATATCCAGGAGGAAAGCCAGCTCACCATATAAAGACTTGACTCAGCGCACGGTCCACCCTTCCAGCGAGGTTGAGAACAACGCTAGCAAACAAAACGGATCAGCGCTTGTTCTTCAGTTCAACTTTACTTTATTAAATTTTCAACCCATAAAATCAACGGACAAGGTTACAGCAAAGGTCCCAGCTTACGCCTACGTGTTTCAGGTTACACACTTTTAGCCATGACTAGGTGTAAGGTGGGACCTTTGCTGTAAACGTGTCCGTTGATTTTATGGGCTGAAAATTCAATAAAGTAAAACTGGACTAAAAAACAAGCGCTGATCCGTTTTGCTTGCATACAGCCACAGGCCATAGGCTATATACATTGTTTCCTGGACTCCCTAAGACTATGTTCACACTGCGTATGAATCCGTCCGTAGTGCGAACCGCGAATATACGCACGTAGTCTTGAGGTTGATGCGTTCGTGTGAAAGTAGTCTTGAGGTTGATGCGTTCGCGTGAAAGTATACGATATACGCCCGCACAGTGCACACTACGTAAGAGCTTACGGCTGGATCGCCGGCGCCGTGAAAAATGAACAAGACCATTGTTTGAGGGCAGAAATGTTGAAACTCACGGCCGTGGGTTTTCATGCGGTCCCGTACGAAGTACTTATTTCAGCCAAATTGAACTTGATTTTTCGATCCAAAAGGTTCTGTGTGGTTTACGGGGCTGGGCGAAGATTTCCAAGTAAATGACCTGCCTCATATCGCTTCGAAACAAGCTAGGGAAGCATAACTGTACTGCGGGCGTATGTTCGTGGTTCGTACGCATCCGGCCACATGTCTATTTGTACGGCGGCGTATGATCTACGGATGGAATCATACGCAGTGTGAACATAGCCTAAGGCTGCAT
Source organism: Dendropsophus ebraccatus (assembly GCF_027789765.1). Taxonomy (NCBI): domain Eukaryota; kingdom Metazoa; phylum Chordata; class Amphibia; order Anura; family Hylidae; genus Dendropsophus; species Dendropsophus ebraccatus. Next base: position 190,868,204 of record NC_091454.1, on the reverse strand, counting down.
ACAACTTCTCCAGCTACTGGTAATTGAATGCCGAGTGACCAGGCTCGAGTATGCTTGAGTTGCGCTCATCTCTAGTATAGACCCTTTCAGTTCCTTTTATAATTGTGAGTCATATGAAGAGATTACTGTTTTTTCTTTGTTTATTTGCAGCTTCCATGTGACTTCTCAGCAGTGGTATGAAATTCTCTTGGCTTTACCTTATCTTGCACTATTCTGGAATGTGGGGTGAGGAACAGAAATGTCAGAATCCTAAATCCTCCTCCATCATTTTCCAGCACTAAAAGCATCAAACTACAGAGAAATAACTGATTGTTTTCAAGTCGACAAGTTTTGGCCAGATCAGATTTTTTTTCTTTTTTTCAGCTTTGTTGTGATATAGAAAATCTCTGTAATCAGAAATCAATCAAAGATCTTAGGAGCCCTAAGGGCAGAGGTAGAGTTAAAAAACACTGTGGGCACCTCAGGGCACTGGTTTCCTGGCATGGAGGGTTGGTTTTACTGGAGTCAGTCGATGCATCAAAATTGTAGGTTTTATTCCAACATACAAAGAACAACAAATTTTTGTGAAGTTTCAGCCCTAATGGATCTTTATCAGGGGTGCTTGTGTTGTAGAGTCAGCCAGGGATCAAAGGGGGTTTCCAGCGCTACAGAAACATGGCCACTTTTCCCCCTACTGTTGTCTCCAGTTCAGGTGCGGTTTGCAATTAAGCTCCATTTACTTCAATGGAACTGAGTTTCAAAACCCCACCCAAACTTGAGACAACATGAGGGGGAAAGTGGTCATGTTTTTGTAGCGCTGGATAACCCCTTTAAACACCATGACTTGTGACGTTATGGACTGACTGATTCTGTGTCTCCAATTACTTTGTTAGAAGAGGTTAATGAAGCCCTGAAGAGCTTTCTTAAAGGGGTTACCTGGGAAAATAGTGTACATGCTTGAACTGGCATAAAATAGAGAAAAAAAATTTGAAACACTCCTAAATCCACAGTTTTATTTCCCAGTGCCATGCTTGTTTACTGTATGTGGTAGGAATGATCAAAGGGTATACATTATTAATAGACCACCAACAGAAGCCAAAAGTACGTCATTTTGGTCTCTGTTTGGGTGTCATGCATTGAGGTCTGCTGGAAGGAACTGCACAGACTTCTCCCATTTTATTGAGCCAAATTCAGTAAAAAACATATACCATGCAATACACATTTTTAATATGGAACCATAAATGTTGCATGCCACTGGCATCCATTGGAGGTATACATTGTACAGGTCCCCAACATATGTATACATCTGACTGACACTGTGAGGCCCTGTGTGAAAATAGCCATACGTGTAAGAACAAGAGTAACAGATACATAGATAGTGAAAGAGGGATTCTTGGGGGAAAACAACTTTTTCCTTTTCCACAGGATAGGGAAAAAGTTAGATATTGCGAGGGGTCTGACCTCTGCACCCCCTGCTGAACTCTGTATCGGGCCCTGGCTTCTGTGTAATGAATAGTACGCGCCATACCCGTGGCTCTATTCATTCCTATGGAGCTACCTGAAAGAGCCAAGTACATCGCTCTTGGCTCCTTCCATCGCTCCATAGGAATGAATGGGTCCGCGAGTCATGTGCCATACCTGCAGCTCTATTCATTATGCAGAAGCCAGGGGCCAGATACGGAGATCGGCGGGGGTTACAGAGGCTGGACCCCCTGCAATTTCCTACTTTTCCCCTTTCCTGTGCATAAGGGAATAAGGAAAAATTAGTTTTTTCTTAGAATACACCTTTAAATAGAATTTGACACTGATCCTAATACTACTTTGGTTCTTTAGACAATTCATCACTTCGCATTGTGTTCTCTGTAACTGCCTGTCTGGCTTATCAGGAAGTTCAGACCTACTTTACAGTCTATGGACAGCACCATTGATATACAGGTGCCATGTTTATGGAGAAATTCTCCCCTCCAAAGTAATGCATCTAGGGAAGAATACCTTGACATGAAAGGAATCCGATAGGAAATGCCACAATATTCTTCTGAGAATTAACATATAATCCAGTATATGCATCATCATGTTTGCATGAAATTGGTAGCATATGGATGTAAAACATAGGTCCGATGTTCCACTATTAGGCTATGTTCACACCGTTCCGTGACCCGGACAGTCCCAGAAAAGATCATCCTGGCTGGTACTGCAGTACCGGCCAGATGATCTTTAGCGCCGCTGAGTTCTGATGTGGGCGCACCTGTGTGCGCCCGTATCAGAACTCCCCACAGCACACAATGGAGCTTGCAGCCGGAGCTGCACGCTCCATTGTGTGAACTGATAGGGTTTTCTGCGGCCGCTATTCATTGAATAGTGGCCGCAGAAAACTGACATGTCCTTTTCTTACGGCGCTGTTAGGGATCCTGGCCGGAGTGTATACTATGTGTTTTTCTTTATAATAACTATTTGATAAAGATCATGGTCATTTTTTACAGCCACTATTATAAAAAATCCCGGCTGTTTAAAAAATGTTGTGTGAACATAGCCAAATACTGTATGTGATACCTTATTGCCTAAATAGAGAGATTCCTGAACACTACAGAGATTTAATATATATAATTGTCAAATCCTTGTAGTTTTACATTTTCTCCGTCATTCAATTAAGTGATTAATCTCTTTGCAAGATGCTAAGTAAGCGGATTTTAAAATGAGCTCCATGGATTAAAAATAGTGTATGTGTTAAACCTGGAGAATCCTCATCAGCAGTCGATCCTACCTTTACATGCCCATTTTATTTCCTGAAGGCCAATGTGGTGTTCTTGGTTAAAGGGGTATTCCAACTTAAAACTAACTTGACCCATATCCACAGAATAGGGGAGAAGTAAGAAATCGCAGGGGCCCAATCTCCAAACCCCCCAGTGTTCTCCATATTGACTGCCGGCTGCTTTGTTTTGAAAGCAGCCGCAGGGTTTACATGTTACCCATGCCTATTCATTCTCTATGAAGCCGCTGGAAAGAGCCAGGTGCTGTACTCGGCTTTCTCCAATGGCTCCATAAAGAATGAATACATCTGCCGGTGAGTCACGTGCCATGCCCGGGGCTTTATTCAAAACAAAGCAGCGGGGGGCCAATATGGAGATAGTTAGGGGGTTTGAAGGTCAGACCCCCCCGTGATTTCTTACTTGCCCCCTATCCTGTGAATACCCCTTTAATAATATGGTGCTTGTATATTTCGGATATGAGTAGGTCACATGTTTTTTTTTTTACTGACCAAAACAGATGACCTTCCAGAGAAACTGGCATTAGTGTAGGAGCCAGCTTTCCTCTGAATGGAAACTTCTGGAAGAGGATGAGGCGAAACTTAATACCTGCACAAAATATCCACACTTGGCTGTGTTCATGTTAACTTTGGAGAAATACTTGTATAATATACTCATAAACCATGTCTATTATATTCAGTGGGAAATGCACGCCATAGTTCACACAGTGTGAATTTTTACAATGCTGATATGAAATACATAATAGAGTAAGATCTATCAAACCTTATGCAAACTGGTGTAAAATAGAACTGGCCCAGTTGCTCCTACCAACCAATCAGATTCCACCTTTCATTTCCCCAAAAATCTTTGAGGAATAAAAAGTGGAATCTGATTGGTTGCTAGGGGCAACTGAGCCTGTTCTACTTTACACCAGTTTGATAAATCTTCCCCATGGTATTAAAACGACCCCTGGATTAGTAAGAATGTTTGTCTGTGGTATAACCATGTGGTATAACATTCTCTTCAATGACACCACCTAGGGTGGCGGTGTTTCTGGGGGGGGGGGGGGAAGAGGCCATGTTTTTTCAAGCCTGTATTACCCCTTTAAAATCTATGGAAAAACTGCTGTCTGTGCACACATTGTTAAAAAAAATAGAGAATTGTTTTACAACGGGTGCACACAGACTGGCATAGTTGAAGAGACTTTTTTTTCACAATAAGGAAATATGGAACAGGGGCATGACAGCGAGTCACAAGCGTCACACAGATAAGAACAAGCATGGCCATCATAGAAGATTAAGACAAGGAAGGATGATAAAGCAAGGTCATACAGTGATATACAACAAGGAAAATGTTCCCAATAGTGGGGTTGGTGGGTTGCAGCCATTGGGCCAATACACAGTGCTTCACCACATGGAGAAAAGTGTATCCCAGTAAGGTAATAGGGAAATATGTAATAAGATGAGCTAAGGATCAACCACGATGCATAGTTGGAGTTTACCCTCCAGAAGAAAGAATAACAATTATATAGAATATATAGTATAATAGCACCAGTAGGGTTGGATCATTGGCCACGTTAATAGACCACATATTAGGACTGTGCCAGTGGAGAGCATTTAGGGCCAGTGATTATACGGTCAGGTTTTTCAGGTGTTTTAGGAAGTATAAAACTAAAAGTAGTGTGATGCATAATCTTAAATCTAGTTTCCCTCCCCTTTTCATTGATAACCTTCTATATACTGACCCCCAGCCACCCAGAACCTGAGATGTTAGGTTTCGCAATAGGAGTTTACATCCCAATATCTAAAGAAGGAGATTGCAAAAAGCTCTGTAACTGCATCCTTGTCTGTGGTAGAGGTAGCATGATGAGTGCCTGAACCCTCCTCTCATGACTGTACCTGATAAACCCTTGGCTTTGAGCTCTGGCTGTCGCCTATGGGCATACAGGGGTAGTATGGGGCTAGACATTTATTCACTAAATAACACACATTACAAAGTTATACAACTTTGTAAGGTGTGTTATTTAAGTGAATGGCCCCCTTCCCCTTGTTCCCCCCACCCCTGGAAGTGTGGTGCATTATACTCACCGAATTACTGTCGATCCTGGCCGCCATCTTGGGACAAAGACATAATCTTCAGGAGGCCGGCCCCACAGCTCCAGTCCTCCCGCATGCCGGCCCCCCTCTGGCGTTTCATCAGCTGCTCAACCGCGATTGGCTGAGTATAGTTATACTCAGCCAATCACGGCTGAGCAGCTGAAGACGTGCTGGAGGGGGGCCGGCATGAGGGATGGCTGGAGCAGTCCAGCCAGCCTCCTTAAGATTATGTCTTTGCCCCACTAATACTTAAAGGGGTAGTCCACCCCAAAAATTTTTCTTTCAAATCAACTGGTGCCATAAAGTGCCAGAGATTTGTAATTCACTTCTATTAAAAAATCTTAAGTCTTCCAGTACTTATTAGCTGCTGTATGTCCAGCAGGAAGTGGTGTTTTCTTTCCTGTCTGACCCAGTGCTCTCTGTTGCCTCCTCTGTCCATGTCAGGAACTGTCCAAAGCAGGAGCAAATCCCCATAGAAAACCCCTCCTGCTCTCCAGACTGGAAATAATACAACTTCCTGTTGGGCATACAGCAGCTGATAAGTACTGGAAGGCTTGAGATTTTTTAATAGAAGTAAATTACAAATCTCTGTCACTTCATGGCAGCAGTTGATTTGAAAGAAAAATTTTTTGGGTGGACTACCCCTTTAACTCCTTGCCTGACCAGTGACTGACAGCCCTATCCCCCTGTCCTAGTTCTTGTCTGTCTGCCCCCATCACCTCTGAGACCGGGACCTGGTTTCCTTTAAGACTCAGTCAATTACTGTGCTTGTTGCCCGCTATAGCGTTCACCTTGTGTCCCTTTACTCCCTTACTATTCTGTGATAGCTATCCTGACACATTTTTTTCCTGACTTGTGTCCCTGACTCCCTATCTTGCTGACCACACGCCATAGTGTATTTTGCATTTGTCTGTGTCCTGTTTCACCTATTTTAGCGCAGGGAATATCTCCAAGTTGTCCCATGTTGCTTAAGATACACTGAGGCAAGTAGGCAAGGACAAGCAAGATTATATAACCATTAGAGATGATCGCAACTGGAGCACGCCCAAGCCCGATTTTCGGCATTTGAATACTGGTGATTAAAGAAGTTGGATGCAGCCCTAGGGAGTCCAGTAAAACATGGATACAGCCATGGGCCTTGGGCTTTATCCAACTTCTTCAGCCACCGGTATTCAAATGGCGAACAATCGGACTCTAGCATGCTTGAGTTTAATAACTGTATATCAGGTACATAGGGGCCCCCTTTGTCTCTGGAGGGAACCAGTTTACGGTGGGCTATGCGTGGCCTCCTGAAGGACCAAATGAAGGCCGCCTGTAGTTTAGGGAATTGTTTTCTGCTAGGGTGTTATCTTATATTCCCTGTTTTATTTCAGTAGTACAGAGTATAGATGGTAATCCACATTTTATTCATCTTAAGAGCAGTCTTGTGCTGACCTACGGTATATGTATTTGCTATATGTGTATGAAGGACACTTTTTGGTAATGGAACTTTCCCTAGGTTACGGCAGCCTGTTGCTGTCAGTCTTGTGCCCTTTATGTGACACCTTCTCACATTACCCCCATTGAGGAGGCTGACCACTTTCTTACCTTTGATCCCTTGTCATTTACGTAAATTTGCTTTGCAGGGCTCACTTTACCAGCTAACAACTGATGTCAATTTCCTTCCTATATTTAACAAGGGGTTTGGCCATGGCAGTGACTGATCCTCATGAACTTAAAGCACTTGCCTGCCATTCTGTACATACTGTAAGTGACATTCATCTCACAAAAATTTCACCTTTATTTGCCATCTTTTTACTTGAAATTGCACACTGGAAATTATATGAACTAGCGGACATATTAACACCTTAAAAGGGTAGTTCAGCAAAAAAATTTTAAAAGTCTTCCAGAACTTATTAGCTGCTGTATGTCCTGCAGGAAGTGGTGTATTCTTTCTAGTCTGAAGAGCAGGAGATGTTTTCTATGGGAATTTGCTACTGCTCTGGACAGTTCCTGACATGGACAGAGGTGGCAGCAGAGAGCGCTGTGTCAGACGGTAAAGAATACACCACTTCCTGGAAGACATACAGCAGCTGATAAGTACTGGAAGATTAGTTTTTTAAAGAAAGATAAATGAATAAATTATAGATCTCTGGCACTTTCTTGCACCAGTGTATTTGAATTTTTTTTTCTTTGCTGAACAATTCCTTTAACACAAATTGTTCATTTTTGAATTTTTATTTTTGGACATTTTAGTGGTTTCGGTTTTGTTTTATGAGGTACAACTGACAAATTAACTTTATTCCTTGTGACAGTCAATTACTGTAATACCTGATTTAACTTTTTTAACTTCCCTGTCTTCAGGGCTTTCTTAGGGCAAATGGTTTGTGTAGTAATAATTTGTTGTTATGACTTTGTTTGTTATGACTTTGTGAACGCACCATTAGGCTTTGTTCACACTACGTAAGTTTCCGGCCGTAGCGCGTTCCGTGAATAAGCGGCCAGAGACTTACGTAGTTTGCGTATAATGGAAAGTATACGATGTACGGCTGCACAGTTCACACTACGTACGAACTTACGCCCGGATCGTACGCGGCGCCGTAAAAAATGAACCAGACCATTGTTTGCATACGAAAATGTTGTAACTTACGCCCGTAGCGTAACATGCGGTCCCGTACATAGTGGTGATTTCTTCATTTTTGCAGCTTTTTGTGCCGATCCAAAAGGTTCTGTGGGGTGTCCGGGGCTAGGCGAAGATTTCCAAGTAAAAGACCGCTGTCAGATCGCTACGTAGGGCACTCGGGAAGCATAAGTAGACTTCGGGCGTAAGTTCACGGTCCGTACGTAGCCGGCCGCAAGTAGCTTAAATCTCCGGCCGGAGTTTACCGCGTATATGTCTGGCCGCGAAAATATGCGGCCGGACATATATGCAGTGTGAACATAGCCTTGGGCTGCGTTCACACTACGTATATTTCAGTCAGTATATTTTAGTCAGTATTGCAACCAAAACCAGGAGTGGATTAAAAACACAGAAAGGATCTGTTCACACAATGTTGAAATTGAGTGGATGGCCGTCATTTAATGGCAAATATTTGCTGTTATTTTAAAACAACGGCTGTTGTATTGAAATAATGGCAGTTATTTACTGTTATATGGCGGCCATCCACTCAATTTCAACATTGTGTGAACAGATCCTTTCTGTGTTTTTAATCCACTCCTGGTTTTGGTTTCAATACTGACTGAAATATACGTAGTGTGAACCCAGCCAAAGTTTAAGGATCTAAATAGTAGATACCATGGAACAAACTTCCAGCAGATGTGGTAGGTACATCTATAGTAAGTGAATGCAGGGGCGTAGCTAGGATTCACAGGGCCCCATAGCAAAACATTTTAAGGGGCCCCCTCCCCTACACACGACACAAAGCACTGTACGCGTGTATATATATATATATATATATATATATATATATCTGCTTTACTGCTGGTGCACTGATAACCCCTGACCTCTACAAGCAAATTTTCCTTTCCTTACCCTTTTTTGTGTTGCAGCATGTAAGTAAACATTGGGTCACTTACACACTGCAGTACATAAGGGGTTAAAGAGGACCTGTCACCCCCCTTGCCGGGGTGACAGGCTCCCGACCCCCCGTTAGATCCCCCTATACATACCTCATCGCGACGGGTCCCGCTTCCTGAGGCGGTCGGGTGACTGAGATTTCAGCGCCCCAAGCCCGGCGCGTGCGCTCACAGGAGAGTCAGATGCTCATAGAGAATGAATGGGGAGTCCGATGCTCCGTCATTCTCTGAGGGCATCGGACTCTCCTGTAAGCGCGTGCGCCGGGCTTTAGGCACTGAAATCTCAGTCACCCGACTGGCTCAGGAAGCGGGACCTGGCGCCATAAGGTATGTATAGGGGGATCTAACAGGGGGTCGGGAGCCTGTCACAGGTTTCCTTTAAGCAGAAGGACACACGCTCTTACCTTCTCCCCCGGGCCCCCCTCCTGCACGGGCCCCATAGCAACTGCCTACCCTGCCTCTATTGTAGCTACGCCACTGAGTGAATGTAAACCTGCCTGGGATAAACATACTGTATATCTATCCTAATATAATAAGGCAAGAAATACTGAAAAGGATGGACTAGATGCACCAGGTTGTCTTTTTATGAAGCCATAAATCATCAGGTTTAGTGTCCTGCTAGTGGTTAGCACTTAGCACCTGGCATTACATAACATCATTGGCACCATCATAGTGTTATGTTAATCTGGAATAATAATATGAGTCTTGGCATAAACTTGGCATCTAGATTTTTCTTAACATGAGCATTCCATGACTTCTGTGCGTGGAACATTGCTGCCACTATAGTTATTGTGTAACACCCCCCTCCCGGCCTTCGAGGTGGCACTCTTATTGCACTCTTAATAGGATAAGGCTAGGTTCATACTGTGTTTTTGCATCTGTTTAATTGTATCCATTTTAGAAAGTTTTAGAACATTAAACACGTCTTTGTTTATGTTAAAAAAAATTAAAACCATCGTTTTCCATTAGTTTTTTTTTAATAATGTAAGTCAATGGAAAACTGATGCTTTCGTTTTTACCATCCATTATTGCATCTGTTTTTCCCCCTTTAAATGGGTGCATTAAATGGACAGAAAAAAACACAGTGTAAACCTAGCCTAAGTCTGATGGCATTGTTAATGCAGGACTTTATCTCCCTGAATTGTTCATTTAAAAGCAAGTATGTTTGACATTATTGTGAATAATGGCTCACTTCATTAAAGGAAAATCCTATAGGGAATTCTGAGCTAATATAGGATTTCCTTTGATCATGATCCTCATCTTTAGCCTATATTAGAGAGTGGTTACAAAGAGCATTACTATATCACCTGTCCTAAATTATATACACAACCTATTGGAATTGACACCATGTAATGCCTAATTTCCCCTGTGGAGGCACTGTAGGAAAGTTCAACACTTACTCCCAGCCTTTTCCACTGATGTTCAAGTAGAACCTCTTAAAAGGGGTAGTTCAGCAAAACAAAACTAAAATTCTTTCAAATCAACTGGGGCCAGAGATTTGTAATTTACTAATATTAAAAAGATCTTGTTTTCAAGTACTTATCAGCTGCTGTTTGTCCTGCAGAAAGTGGAAGTCTTTCCAGTCTGGACAGAAGGAGAGGTTTTCTATGGGGATTTGCTACTGCTCTGAACAGTTCCTGACATGGACAGGGGTGGCAGCAGATAGCAATATGTCAGACTGGAAATAATACACCACTTCCTGCAGGACATTCAGCAGCTGGAAGTACTGGAAGACTTGAGATTTTTTTTTTTTAAAGTAAATTACAAATCTCTGGCACTTTCTGCCATCAGTTGATCTGAAGGATTTTTTTTAAGTGCTCAGAATGATAAAAAAAATACACTGCCAATGACTAATATTTCTCTTCCCAAATATTCAACAACATATCACTGCCTCGGGAATGTTAAAACTTAACTTTTATTATATTCTAAAATATTCACCATATAATTGAAAACTTATAATGTACACCTACACCAATCACCAAAAAATCCAAACTCAGAAAAAACACCTATAAACCATACCTATTATAAGTTTTTGATTATATGGTGAATATTTTAGAATATAATAAAAGTTTTAACATTCCCGAGGCAGTGATATGCTCAGAATGATAAACTTTTATAGTTGCAGTGAATATATGTAGCATTGCTTATTTACCTCCTATTGCCTCCTTGTTTTACATTTTACAGCAGACTTACACACTCTGATGCTGGGCAGCACAATGTTCACACACTGAAGTGCATTGGCCTTCACTATTCCTTCTTTATATAATTTACCTGACATTAATGTGCCATTATACTCCACATTGTACTCCACAGTAGCATAAGCGATAAACCCTCCAGTGACCGCGTTATCAGCCACAGAGTAAATATTTGAATAGAGTCTAATAGAGTAATATTGGCAGAAAGTGAGAGCAGAACAAATATCACAGTACAGCTATTAGCCGTGTCCTGCCTGCCTTTATATGTGTGCATTGGCAGCAGAACTTTATCTTTATCAGTTCAGTATTCCACAAATGGATTGGAAATAGGCTGAGGACTGGGGGTAAGTGCTTAGAAGACTAGGGTGCCAAAACCACAAAGCAGGTATTAGAACTGCTTTAATTATGATACATACAATTGATCAAGATTAAATAAGTGAACAATTCATAAATGAGGTGCATGTTACATTCGCAATTTTACAAAGATGTTACGTGCCATGCCAGTGTGGTAGCACACACTCTGCACCACAACATAACCAGCCGTGAATATAAATTGCATAAGCAGCATAGCACTGCAAGGTACTCTATTTCTTTAGTAATCCACCGCTTATACAACATAAAAGCCCCTGATAGGAAAAACCATTTAAGATGGGTTGTACAACAATCAGCTATTGAGATGTACATGTGTCCATTCTTACCTTTCTCTTGGATAAGTTAAGGATAGAAATTTTTCATCTTAGCCTTCCACCACAATATCTGGACATGTTATCAAAAACCTCATTTAGATAATTTCAGTATCTCTTCTAATAGACTTGCACAGTGTTTATGCTTAGAGGAGGTCATGACTTTAAATTGCTGTGAAAAGCCGACTATCTAAAAACATATATCACTATATATATTTAGTTTAGCAATAAGATGAGAGTGGACACATCTGTATTCAGAACACAACTGCTTTGACTGCTCTTCTTCCTGCCACTGTCCATTAGACCACACTCATCGTGATCGCATTATTTCATCTAGGAACAGTATCCCTTAAAGGGATATTCCTGTTAGGGAAGAGTTAACCCTATTCAATCCCCACCAATAATCTAAGCTTGTTTGTAGTAGGTTTTTTATTTGATAAATTGGCCGGTTTATCAATATCACATGCTGACTCACCCCCTGACGCTGCTGAAAACCCTCAGCAGCTGGTCCACTCTGTCTCCACTCCTCTGTCCTCCCCCCTACCTTCTGAGACATGTGATTTACATCTCTTCTGTGGGTCATGCAAGCTGTAACATGTCTTCTGTAACTGACTTACACCAGTGATCACCCAGCCAAAGCAAAAGCAGCTAGTGGTGGGCAGGTACCAGGCATTTGGCTCTGAGGTGCAGATGTAGTTTCCTGGTCAGGTGCCACAATGTTAAACTGTGATCATTTGTAAAAGTTTTAATCTAAGGCTAGGAGCAGCGTAAACAAGCGGGAAAGACGTCAAACAGGGGAGGATCGGTGATATATATCAATCTTCTCAGCTCTTCCTTCTCTATAACAAGAAGGCGATAAATTAGATAGAATTGTCTTGGAGACAGATGCCCTTTAAGAGAAGAAGCCACTGGATGGGGACTATCTAAAGTGGGAAACCCAATAAAACATGTAATTAAAGTACTAGAACACTAGTACAAAATGTTTAAATACACTAAAGAACATAAGACAATGGAAACTCCATGAATAGTTCGCCCTGGAATGACTTGACCGTAGAACTTCAAGAGATGCAAGACAGCACTAACCAATCAGCTGCTATGTTGTCCTATAAACAAAAGAAATAGAAACAAAAGTTTAAAGGACAACTCCAGCGCAAAAAAGAAAAAAAGTTAAACACAGTTTTTATACTCACCCTCACTTCTGGGTCCATGCCCGTTGTAATCTCCCGCCGATCGCAAGCCCCTTGGGTTCCCGTAAGCGGCGTCTTCTCTCCGGCATTTCCTCATTTTTTGACTTGCAGCGTCAGATGACTGACAGCTTGCTCAGCCAATCGGAGATGAGCAAGTTGTAAGTCATCTGCTGACAACTCACAGGGGGGCCAGCCCACTGTAGAGATGTCGTAGACACAAGATGGCGCTGACTGTGGTCGACAGGGATCAGGTGAGTATGTGTTTTAATAATTGAAGGGGGTTGGTGATAGGGAAGGGGAGCAGAATGGTAATTTAAGCACATTACGAAGTTATATAACTTTGTAATGTGTTTTCATTGCCTTTAAAAAAAAAAGGCATCGGAGTTGTCTGTTAAAGTATATAATAGTGCCAGCTAAAAGATACATCTGAAAAAGCTGAGTGCCATGGGAGAGAACAATCCGAGCAGAATCTATAGGGGTCAGATTCTATTTCGGTGAAGGGCTCTACGTGACTATTTGTCTGTAACAAAAATAGCCATGGATAAGCATTGTCACAGTAAAACAACTGGATGGAAGATTCAATTCATCCAGGAATCACACAGCACAGTGAGCAGGGGGCATTTTATCTGGGGCGGCTTATGCATCCAACTTTTACAAGAGAATGGGACAGTGGTTTTCGAAGAATCCCAAGGTCAAAGGGCACGCGTTATTCTGGTCAGCACATTTTTCAGTCTAATCGTTTGATCCACGGTTGACTTTATGCACAAGTTCCATATAATGTATAAGCCATACAGTGCTTTGTGTATAGCCTTTTTCGCTTATGTGTTTGGACATCCTTCACTTCTATAGTCCTATATATACAATACATGATGTTAGCTTTTGCCAAATGGGTAATTTGCGCCTGAGCTGCCGTTGGCTTGTTTTCATAGAACGTTCTAGTAATGTTACAGTATATTACAAAAGGCTAATGCAAATTTTCACTGCACACCAGTCTTCAGTGAAAAAAAAGTTATTTATCCATACAAAAAAGTGTACAGCACAGCAAAGCGAGTTATGAGGCAACCTTTCGGCAGCCCATTGCAGCCAAATTTAAGCATGAATGGGCTGCCGAAATGTGGCATCATATTTCGCTTTGCTGTGCTGTACACTTTTTTGTATGGATAAAAAAAAAAAAATCGTTTTTTTTTCACTGAACTGAAGACTGGTGTGCCGTGGAAATTTGCATTGAACTGGAATCTATCGTGTCAGCGGTTGGGACACCTTCACAGGCACCAGCACTCTAGGAAGTGCTGCTCACTATCTAACAGTATCTATCTATCTATCTATCTATCTATCTATCTATCTATCTATCTATCTATCAATGTATATGTTTTTACTTTTTTATTTTTTTTAACAGATAGTCATACAGACTGGTATTTGAAATAGTGACTTATATCCAGTGACTCACAGTTGATGTCTTCTCTGATCGGAGTTGCTCACTTTTCTTTTTCTTTTCCATTCAGCCTGAGCCACAAATCTGCCACAGAAACATTTTAGGCTCCTTTCTCCAGCACATACAGTAGTTAGTCCCCTCTGTGCCCCCATATAGCTGTTAAGCCTCTCTGTGAAGATAGGCCCCCAGCAGAAAGTATCCCCCATGCAGGAAAAATAAAACATACTCACCTGCCTTGTAGAGCTGAACTCCCTCGTCTTCTCACTCCGCTCTTTGTGACACACGAGGGACATCACTCATGCGCCGCGCAGAGCTGGGGGAGAGAGCGGCTTCTTGTGGCCAAAGACCAAATGCTGCCTGCAGCCACAAGTTATTGGCATGGTAGGCAACCAATGGCTTCTTTCTCTGCCAATAACAGTTCTGTGTTATTTAGCTGTAAGCGCTTCTTAGGATGAAGCACCCAGTGGCTGGGTTGACCTCGGTTCAATGGGTGTTCACCTTGAACTCTTTGTTGTGTTCCTTAAACCATGACTTTGGTATTGCAGAGTACGGCCTCCATACACCACAATACCAAATTCAATACCCTTTAGTTTCCAACCCTCCGTCCCCTTCCCACAAGAATTGACACCACCACCGTTTGGCTAATAATGCCCACAGCAGCCAATGTTTATTGACATAACTCAAAACATAGAAAACAACGATAATGCTAAAAACATAATTAACTCACTACTGAATGCTATACTAGCATAACCCTCGAGGGAGGTCCTTGTAGCTACATAGATCTGACGCCCACACAAACCAACAGTTAACTCTATTTTGCCCCCAGCCGCCTGCCCGACTCAGGAACACCAAGCCAAATATGGCTACCACCAACTCTCCGGTGATACACCTTCCTTGAGAGTCCAAATGCGCCAGACCGCCCTTTTATTTAACTTCAGAAATGAGGAGGAGGGTCATACCCAGGCTGATCCCCCCATCCCCCCGCCAATTTACCTCCAACTACAAGGACCCCCCCCGCCTGGCTGCAGCGACAGCTTCCACCACTCACCACTCTCCATCTGCTGTGACCCCTAAACAACCCATGTTGCCCCCGCAGCAATTAGGGAGGGAGGGTGGGACTGCTCCGGATCCTTCCCGCCGAATGACTTGCCGCCCAAACCCCCCTCCTTTATCAACTAAGCTCCGCCCCCCCCTTACGTCCCTTGCGTGCCTCCTACAAACCCCAGTCATGCGGGCCTCCACATACTCCTGCGGCCCTGCTCCGGCCCTCCTTTCCTGAACAATTTTTTGCAGTTTGCAAGACCACATTTTCTTGGCGAAACAGGCCACTGCCATTAGGGAATACTGCTGCCGTGTATACAAATTGGCAAATAAAATAATGCACCAAGAAGGAGTTGTTGGAAATATTTTATCTGTCTAAGTGAGTGAAATGATGATATCTATAAATATTTAATATTAGAGCAGAAGGATATATTTATAGGGGTAGTGTACGCAAGTAAAAGGAGGCTCTAGAACCCTGTAAGGCGCCTCTAGACTCGATACAAGATGAAATACGAGGATATGGGTATGGAGGATACAGGTTCCGTATACAGCATACTGATCCCCATAAATCCTCAATTGTAGATAGATTTTAGGCAGCCAAAGAAGTGTTGCAGTCTGGTAGACACTTCCCTCGGAAACCCTTGGTGTGTGTGGGTGACTATCATCCTGCAGGATGGCTGCAGGATGTCTTGTACATCACTGATCTGTGTCCCTCGTACCACCACTAGGGGTGACTGACTGTTGGGCCTTTCCAAAACAAAAGGCAGGAATGAAGCGCTCACCACATGGTGTCCATACTTTTACCCAATCGTCAGCAGATCCCAAACACAACCTGGATTTATCTCTAAAGACGGTACATTTCCAGCCTGTTCTTGTTCACAATAAAACTGCAAATTAAGCTTTGGCTGTCCAGGCATGATGGGAATTGTAGTTTTGAAACAGCTGGAGGGCTGCAGGTTTGACACCCGTGTCCTACCTAATATATGTCTTTTTCACAATAATTGTTCCTGTTGTCCTAGATAACTGTGACAATACCAGTTATTTTTATGGAATCCTACTGTTTTGTATTGTTGACCTCGATGAAGATAACATTTCTTCAGACTTGTGGGTATTAATTCCAGTAAAGTATCTAGGACCAGCTCACCACCACTCACTAAACGTTCTGTAGACTTTACCAAGACTATATCTCCCGTCCTGCAACTCCCTGCTCCTCTTACTTATTGGTGATATCTATGCCTCCCTGTGATTAGCACCCCATTCATTCTTTTATTTTTTTTGAAAACATATTTTTTATTTTCAATTTTTTTTCTTCCATATAACGTACATACAGATCAGGAAAACTGTCAAAAGAAATAATGCACAGAAACATCATGTATAAATACACACTACATCTGCCCTGAGATACCACTTCGGAATGGCGACACCACTTTACATATCTCTGTTTGGTCTAAGAAAGTAACTACCAATGTCTTCCACTTTTTGAAAAAAAAAAAGATTTTTCCCTTTTTTCCCTTGATGGTTCATTATTCAACTAATCCATCCACAGATAATGTTTCATTTGGGCAAGCACATGAGTATTAGTGGGCATATCACTAGAAAGCCACCTGGCCACCCCATTCATTGTTATCACTTGTTTTCCTAAGGAACTTTTACACAGGCCGATTATCGTGCCAAAAACTGTTAAATTTAAGTGTCAGTCTTCTGTTGTAAACGCGGCTATGATCAAACTACGAACAAAAATTCCTTCTTTTTTTTTTTTTGCTACACTAAACCTGGAAGCACTGCAATACCAGGTGAATGCCTGGAGAGGACAGAGCAAGCTCATTTTCCATCTACCTGTGCTAATAATCCATTTAATAGGGGACCTATTAGATCTTATACTGATAAGAACAGATACTACACTTGAGACAAAAGGCTCATATGTTGTTTATCACATCTTTTTAGCTGACCTCAAAATCATTGTTAATCGTTTTCCGGTCTTTGGCTATGTTCACATTATGTAAGACACCGGCCGTTCCGTAACCCGGCCGGTAGGGCCCGAAGATCATCCCGGCCGGTAGTGCCGCTGAATTCTGATGCGGGCGCATCCATGCGCACCTGCATCAGAATTCCCCACTGCTCATAATAGAGTGTGCGGCCGGAGCACTGACAGGGTTTTGTGTGCACTGACAGGGTTTTCTGCAGTCGCTATTCAGTGAATAGCGGCCGCAGAAAACTGAAATGAATCCATTGATGGCAGCACAATGTAAGCTACATAGTAATCATGGCCGTTGTTGCAAATCGTCAGCAACGGCTGTGATTACTACGTAGCTTGCCTAGTGTTAACCTAGCCTTTCAGTGTAAACACTCATCGTCCACAGTATATAATGTAGATAGAAACGCAATTACGAATAAAATCGCTATATTCTTATTCATCGTGATCTTTCAGCGCATCGAAAAAAATTGTTGGTAGTTCAATAATAGTTCACTAATTTGTTTGTGTAATATAAAATAGTTCTTTGTAATAACATGTAAACCGTTCGCTACAAAGTCACTAGTTGTCTCTAGTGATCTATTGTTACTGCGAATCTTTAAACGACAATCGTTTGGCGTAATAGGGGCTTTACACTTTTTTGTTTGTGTTTGATAGGGCACAATTTCATCCTAGTGTTGCACATATTGGGGGACATTTACGAAACTTGCGGCAGGCGCGTACGCCAGGGAGAAGGCGCAGATTCACCCCTTCTCCCTGGTGTACGCCTGCAGTATCCCCTGCTCGCCCGATGGGTGGGCTCGGCAAGGCGGGGAGGAGGTGGCCTCCTCCCACGCCTCATTTATCATGATCGAAATCACACTGGCTCGAAGCTGGTGTTGATTTGTTACACCAGGGCGCCGAGTCGGGCGCCACGTCCAGCCGGATTTACTAAGAGGCGTGTGCCCCTTAGTGAATTTGATCGGGGGGAAAGAGGACGTGGCCTAATTTAAGATCAGCGTACAAGTATGCCGGTCTTCATAAATCCCCCCTATTGTGTATATATTTTGCGATAGCACTATATTCTTTTCCCAGTGTGCTGCTAGGGCAGGCACGCTCAGGATTGCATTCATTACTGTACGCAGTCATGGTATTTATTTTTGCAGGACAGTGTTACCAATAGCAATCGGTGTATGAGGGCTCTTTTCATTGGTTTTATGGGTTAGGACATACGTTTTTTTATTCTATTTTTTGATATTATGGGGGAGATTTATCAAACTGGTGTAAAGTAGAATTGTCTTAGTTGCCCCTAGCAACCAATCAGATTCCACTTTTCATTCTTCACAGATTCTTTGAAAAAAGGAAAGGTGGAATCTGATTGGTTGCTAGGGGCAACTGAGACAATTCTACTTTACACCAGTTTGATAAATCTCCCTCTATATGTCTATTGCTTATTAATAAAGATTATATATATTTTGCTAATATTTTGTGGTGTGCCGGTCAGTTTTCTATACATACTTGCTGTCCAGGTTGTCACCCAGACTATATGTGCCAAACATCTAAACAGAGTATTAGTCCAGTGCTCTGGAGGAGATTATATGATTCCAAACGTTATAATAATCCATAATGTATAATCTTTGAGGAGCACAAGCAAAGAGCTGACACCTTTTCAGAGTTATACATGCTGTTAGAGAGAGTTCAGTACAGATATGATAGCTCTGTACATGGTGTATTACCTCGGATTTATTGTGACATTAAAGCTTTGTAAGCACAGTCATTTTTATGGCTCTACTGTACAGATCTTTAGATGCTCTGTTGCCTCTGGAAAAATGTTCATGCATCTCCTGCTCTGACAATACAATCCTTTACCATCCTTCTATAAATAGTTGCATGGTTCTTTTCTAAAGGTTTTTTAGTATTAGACAGCCCCTTATTTATATAGCCCCATGTTCCACTGCATTTTACAGTACAGAGAATATATATGTATATATATATATATATATGTATATATTTATTCCAAATCAAATATTACATAGTAACAAGCTATTCAACATTTCACACAAGAGTACTGTAACAAAGCAATGGGTGTGGAGCAACTGTGCTATCCAACCGGTTTGGCTTAATGCTACGCTGAGCCGCAGAGTCTTAGTACCCTTTGGGGACATTTACTAAGTGTCTGCCCGAGGCGTACCCCAGGGAAAAGGAGCCCCTTCTCCCTGGCATACGCCACCCGTACGCCCTGCTCGCCCGCGTGCGCCTCTTAGTGAATCCTGCCGGGGAAAAGTGGGTGGGGCCTAATATAAGACCGGCGTACATAGATCCCCCCTTTATGTTTTCATCCTTGGATGTGAAACTTGGACCTCTGCTGCTAGAGGGTACCAAGTCGACTCTAAGACATTCAAAAACACAAAAAAGCTGGAAACAAATGCACATAGTACACACTATAATCCACACCATACTGCAAAAGCTAGGGATCTTTAAAGAGAGGATATCTAATCAGGAACTCCTGCTGTAAATCAGACCAGAGCTTAGCAGTCATGATCAGCTGATCCAGAATAATAGACTAGTTGAACTTGTGTCAGAATGGGAAAAATGAGCAAGCGTCTTCATAATGGCAGGTGTAGTGGGGGTGTCCCTGGTATGTAGGGGTTAGTATCTACAAATAGTGGTCCAAAAAAAGTCAAAAGGATCATGGGGGCCCATATGTATCAGATTCATGGAGGCTGCACCTCAAAACTTACAAGAGATATCAAGACAGGATTTGCTGTTAAAGGGAATCTGTCAGCTCCTGGGCCCTACCCGAGGTGGTGACAGTGTGCTGTAGCTGTCAGTCCCCTAGTAAGCATGGTGCCTTTTGGTAATTTGTCCGTGGTGCGAATTATGCATAATCTCAGATCTCCTAGTGTAATGAAGAGTCAAAGAGGAGTTGTTTGTGCCGCACTCTGGCCGCCTTAACACTGCTATCTCCTCACTCTTCTTCTTGAATAATCAATGCTGCCTGGCCTCCTGCTCGCTCAGCTGTCAGCCAGTGTCTCTGATTGCAGATCAGTCCTCTGTAGGTAGTTTTTGTCTGAAAGAAACATTCAGATATAGTTGAATCTCTGAACCTAAATGTGTTGCAGCTGTGGTCTAGGGGTAACTCACCTGTCTAGAGACCTGCCAGCAGTTCATTCTCTGGTTCAAATCCCTGTTGAAAATGAGTGGATGGCCATCATTTAATGGCAAATAACTGCCGTCATTCTAAATCAACGACCGTTGTTTTGAAATAATGGTCGTTATTTGCCATTAAATGACGGCCATCCACTCAATTTCAACAGTGTGTGAACATAGTCTTTCTGTGTTTTCAATCCACTCCCGGTTTTGGTTGCAAAATACTTAGCAAAAATACTGTGTGCAAACATAGCTTTAAAAATCATACAATAATGAGAAAAAAAGAAAAAAGAAAGACCTATATTAAACTTTCATGAGGGGATTTAAATCAAACAATGAACTGCCGGTAGGTCTGTAGACAGGTGAGTTACCCCAAGACCACAGCTCCAACACATTTGGGCTCAGAGATTCAACTATATCTGAGTGTTTCTTTCAGGCATAAACTGCCTACAGAGGACTGATCTGCAATCAGAGACACTGGCTGAAAGCTGAGCGAGCAGGAGGCCGGGCAGCATTGATTATTCATGAAGAGGAGGGAGGAGGAATGAGTGGTGAGGTATGCCAGAGTGTGGCTCAAACACCTCCTCTTTGACACTTCATTACAGTAGGATTGTACATAATCCGCTGCACGGACAAATTACCAAAAGGCACCATGCTCACTAGGGGACTGCCAGCTACAGCACACTATCAGCACCTTATGTAGGGCCTGGGAGCTGACAGATTCCCTTTAACATCTTGTTGTCAGGTAGCACAGGACACCTTCAGAGATCTTGTGGGTTGCAGCTGTTTTTGGTAGCACAAGAGGAACCTACACAATGTTAGGCAGATGGCTGATTGTTGTGTATCAGCATTACGTCTAATATACATCTGTAGCTGACTTATTTTATCCTAATGATAGGAATACTTTAAGGTAAAGTTGTGCATACGTAACTATCCAAATAAGAAGGAACTGACCCCTCTTTCACTTGTTACTAATCCAGCACTTTGGAGTATCATTCCTGGATTTAATAATAAGGTGCTGGCAGCCAAAGGTATCAGTATCAGATTGAACAAGTAGAAATTAATTGACTCTCCTTGGCTCAATACAGTATACAAAGAGACCTTATGATTACCTTTGTGTGTATACTCCCTCTCCTACCTGAACATGTCCTCCACACTATAAGAACGTGATACTGTCTAGGTGGAGTGCAACATAAATTAAGTTCTTACATACTTGTTTAGGCCGCTCCCTGCACACACATTCTTGGTGCCAAGTGTTGGCATAAATCCTGTATGAGGCCGATATAGTGTTTACACCGTGTTATGTTCTATTTCCCAATAAAGGAATTCTGTAGGACTAGAAAAGTCATCGGACTTCAGCAGTAGATTGGTGTGGGTCTAATCCTTGGCACCCCCACTTATGAGCTGATCAAAGAAACTGTGGCACTTAATCAAACAATAGGTATGGAGGAAAAAACGTTCTCACCAAATTGGTGTCATCTTCAGTTCAGTGGTAGCCAATACGCTCTGTAAATACAGGATACAGTATACTCACACCGTCTTCATGACCCTAAAGGTACTTACCAGCGCACAGGTGGAAAGATGCCTCCGCGGCCATCTGTGGCCTTCCTGATTGGCGCTCCTGCAGACAGTTGTAAACAGGGGTATAGCTAGGGGTTCAGCCTAAGGGATAGGCGAGCGAGTCGGAGTGGGCCCCCGAACGATTATGTTACCCATAGGGAACACTAGCAGGTTATAATGCCTATCTATCTAGCTGGGTGACCACATCATGCTGACTATAAGATGCTGGAAAGCTGGGTGACCTCCATTATACTGACTACAAGATGCTGGGAAAGCTGGGTGACCTTCATTATACTGACTACAAGATGCTGGGAAAGCTGGGTGACCTCCATCATACTAATTACTATACAAGATGCTGGGAAAGCTGAGTGACCTCCATTATACTGACTACAAGATGCTGGGAAAGCTGGGTGACCTCCATTATACAGACTACGATAAATTATTGCTAAAAAAAATCATTGCTAATAACAAATGCCATATAATGTTACTAGGCTAGGAAAGAATCCTTCCACCCAGCAGCATAGTGCAGTAGTATCAGCGCTGAGCACAGGCTGCTGCTGCTGGCTTTGGTTCATAGCATGGGTAATGGTCTGTCCCAGCACACTGAGGGATGTGGCTGCTGCTATCTCCCTATGTTATTCTAACTGCCCACTCCCTCCTGTCCTTGCTTGCTGGCCCTCAGCAGTATAATGGATGAAGACTCTGTGCACTATGCAAGAAGAGAGTCAGTATCCCACCTGCGGTTGGTGCCGGGGGCGAGGCTTGTCAGCAGGGGCGGAGCTTACCGGGACATACCTGGGACATAGCTGGCCAGCCCTGATTGCATTTATGGTCTTATCTACATAGATATTCCTATTGTCTCTTGTAGCTTGATAAAGGCAGGGCCGCCGATAGGGCAGTAAAAGTGGTACTGCCGTATGGGGCCCGGACCCTAAGAGACACGGGGGGGGGCCCGGCGGGCCCGCCGGCCGCCGCCCCCCACCGCTACGCTAGGGGGGCCCGCACGGCCCCCCTTGCCACCTGTTTCTGAGCATCCTGAGAAGCTGCGGCCGCGCAGCTTCTCCGGATGCATTGATCGCTTTGATGTTCCGCCCGCACATTGAGCGGGCGGAACATTGAAACGATCAGAATACAGGAGCAGGACCTGTCAGCGTCCTCCTCCTGTATTCTCTCCCATAGGCTGCCGGCACTTCATACCAGCAGCCTATGGGAGGCCGGGACGTGACCTCTCCGGCAGGCGTGATCATGTGACGTCATCACGCCTGCCGGAAGTCCCGTCCCTGCGGCTCGCAAGATGGAGCCCGAAGAGGAGGAGGAGAGCTGCTGCCTGCAGCCACAGCGCGGATTAGGTGAGTAGGATGTTTGTTTTTTTAGGGGCACCTCTGGGGGCATTATTAGTATATGGGGGCACCTCTGGGGGCATTATTAGTATATGGCGGCACCTCTGCGGGCATTATTAGTATATGGGGGCACCTCTGGGGGCATTATTAGTATACGGGGCACCTCTGGGCATTATTAGTATATTGGGGCACCTCTGGGGGCATTATTAGTATACGGGGGCACCTCTGGGGGCATTATTAGTGTATGGGGGGCACCTCTGGGGGCAGTATTAGTGTATGGGGGCACCTCGGGGGGCATTATTAGTGTATGGGGGCACCTCTGGGGGCAGTATTAGTATATGGGGGCACCTCTGGGGGCATTATTAGTGTATGGGGGCACCTCTGGGGGCATTATTAGTGTATGGGGGCACCTCTGGGGGCATTATTAGTATATGGGGGCACCTCTGGGGGCATTATTAGTATATGGGGGCACCTCTGGGGGCATTATTATTGTATGGGGGCACCTCTGGGGGCATTATTAGTATATGGGTGCACCTCTGGGGGCATTATTAGTGTATGGGGGCACCTCTGGGGGCATTATTAGTGTATGGGGGCACCTCTGGGGGCATTATTAGTATATGGGGGCACCTCTGGGGGCATTATTAGTATATGGGGGCACCTCTGGGGGCATTATTATTGTATGGGGGCACCTCTGGGGGCATTATTAGTGTATGGGGGCACCTCTGGGGGCATTATTAGTATATGGGGGCACCTCTGGGGGCAGTATTAGTATATGGGGGGCACCTCTGGGGGCATTATTAGTGTATGGGGGCACCTCTGGGGGCATTATTAGTGTATGGGGGCACCTCTGGGGGCATTATTAGTATATGGGGGCACCTCTGGGGGCAGTATTAGTATATGGGGGCACCTCTGGGGACATTATTAGTATATGGGGGCACCTCTGGGGACATTATTAGTATATGGGGGCACCTCTGGGGGCATTATTAGTGTATGGGGGCACCTCTGGGGGCATTAGTATATGGGGGCACCTCTGGGGGCATTATTAGTATATGGGGGCACCTCTGGGGGCATTATTAGTATATGGGGGCACCTCTGGGGGCATTATTAGTATATGGGGGCACCTCTCGGGGCATTATTAGTGTATGGGGGGCACCTCTGGGGGCATTATTAGTGTATGGGGGCATTAGTAGTGTATGGGGGCACCTCTGGGGGCATTAGTAGTGTATGGGGGCACCTCTGGGGGCATTATTAGCTCATGGGGGGAACCTCTGGGGGCATTATTAGTATATGGGGGTACCTCTGAGGGCATTATTAACTCATGGGGGCATCTCTGGGGGCATTATTAGTATATGGGAGCACCTCTGGGGGCATTATTAGTATATGGGGGCACCTCTGGGGGCATTATTAGTATATGGGGACACCTCTGGGGGCATTATTAGTATATGGGGACACCTCTGGGGGCATTATTAGTATATGAGGGCACCTCTGGGGGCATTATTAGTATATGGGGACACCTCTGGGGGCATTATTAGTATATGGGGGCACCTCTGGGGGCATTATTAGCTCATGGGGGTACCTCTAGGGGCATTATTAGCTCATGGGGGCACAGCAGGGAATCCTACATACAGGGGGCATCCCACACAGCGCAGTTACTATGGGAGCCTACAGGGGGGAGAAAGGAAAGGAAGTTGCTAGAAATGTGCGGAGCCTAAATTGTTTGTCTCGCAGGTTCTAAGGGGATGAAACGTATCTGGAAGGACTCATCATGGAGGTCTGGGCCGGATGGAGAGGAAAAGGGAAAGTGACGCCTCAGATCAAAGAAGACGTCACCTGTGAGTCACTGTATGACACTTTTTGTAGAACATCATTTAGTAGGGGCGCCCCGAGGTGACAGCTACTACATTATCTGTACTCAGAGATATCACTGTGTTATCTGTTGTGTTACATAGGACTGCAGGTGACTACTACATTATCTGTACTCAGAGATATCGCTGTGTTATCTGTGGTGTTACATAGGACTGCAGGTGACAGCTACTACATTATCTGTACTCAGAGATATCACTGTGTTATCTGTGGTGTTACATAGGACTGCAGGTGACATCTACATTATCTGTACTCAGAGGGATATCACTGTGTTATCTGTGCTGTTACATAGGACTGCAGGTGACATCTACTACATGATCTATACTCTGAGATATCACTGTGTTATCTGTGCTGTTACATAGGACTGCAGGTGAAATCTACTACATTATCTGTACTCAGAGATACCACTGTGTTATGTGGTGTTACATAGGACTGCAGGTGATATCAGGTGATTTCTCCAGGTTGCAGAAGGTCAAACTTCATCGTGCCCTGGTGTGCTGGTGTCTGTATGTCTGTATACATGTGTGCTGGTGTCTGTATACATGTGTGCTGGTGTCTGTATACATGTGTGCTGGTGTCTGTATACATGTGTGCTGGTGTCTGTGTGTGAGATCAATTCTAGAGAACTGGCTCATATACCCCATTTTCCCCAGTGGCTTAAAATGTAACCTCTGTTATACAGTTATAAAATTGTAGAACCTAAAGGTGAACAAGGTGCAATTCAAATAGACACTTACTTGTATAGCTGCCTCTTGTGCTCTGTATGCAATGCATTATATTCACCCTTGCAACGTACCATTTATAGCGTGTCTACAAGCCCAGCGGGGCTCATTATGATGGAGACTAAAACTTATACAAGAGTGGGGTAGGGGTTCCCCTGTATTCAGAATGCTGTTGAGTGCTAGGCAATGCCCCGTCTGGGATTATTGAATTACGAGGGTCTATGCAGAGCAGGATAAAGACACCTCTGCTGCACAAACAGGATCTCCTAGAAAGCGTTCTCACCGCCATGTATTCGCTATCACTGTCTTGGGTGAGCTAAACTAGTCTGCCTAGGGGGGGGGGGGGGGGGGTGATTTGTATATGCTCACTAACATGGAACAGCCTCATTATATTAGCCTTATCAACATATTCTATGTTAGTGAGCATACCCGGGGGGGGGGGATATTGGTGAACATATACAAATCAAACAGCCCCCCAGACCCTCGAAATTCAATAACCCCAAACGGGGCATTGCCTAGTACTCAACAGCATTCTGAATACAGGGGAACCCCTACCCCACTCTTGTATAAGTTTTAGTCTCCATCATAATGAGCCCCGCTGGGCTTGTAGACGCGCTATAAATTGTACGTTGCAGGGGTGAATATAATGCACTGCATACAGAGCACAAGAGGCAGCTATACAAGTAAGTGTCTATTTGAATTGCACCTTGTTCACATTTAGTTTCTACAATTTTATAACTGTATAACAGAGGTTACATTTTAAGCCACTGGGGAAAATGGGGTATATGAGCCAGTTCTCTAGAATTGATCGGAACCAAATTATACCTCCCAGCAAGGCGTGGGGCGAACACACTATTTTTTTTTTTTTATTAATGTGGGGGGCCCAGACACTTTGGTTGTATGGGGCCCCGAAATTCCTGATGGCGGCCCTGGATAAAGGGCTCAGACCTGAAACATTACAACTGTGTCCGAGATACTAATATGTGCTGCCTCACAATATCCTAACTGCATAAGATACATGGAGCGACGGGCAGAGGTCAGGACACAGTGGCGCTTTCCCTGGGTGAAGTCACATGGGGGTATTCCATCCTATGGGAGAAATGAAGTCTGCCCCTGTAAGGAAGAATGATAAAGGGGTTGTTTGGGGAACTGAAGATGGCTGAAGCCTTCTGCTCCTCAGACAATCCATTTAAAGAGTGAGGACTGACTAATGTGGTGATGTGCCTTGAAGTATCCCCATTTAATTGTATATCATCCTCGGTACACAAGGCCATACTGTAAACCCAAACAAAGAGGAGGGTAACCTGACACCAGACAGGGATCGCGTCAAGCCTTTAAGTGGCAGTCTGAGTGGCAACGTGCGCTGCATCACGTCAGCCTGTCTGGAGAAAGTCCTGCTCTCTTTTATACGCGGCTGAGATTAAGTATTGTGCTTTCACGCTAAGCGCCCATTAAATTTCAATGCTTTTTATGAAGCTTCCTGAACCAACAGTAGACAAGTTTATGAGACTTAATGTATTAGGCCTTAGCATCACATTTATTTAAAATGTACTCTTCCGTAATCCGGGACACAGCATCTTGCTCAGTTTCATGGGGTTGGATGGGGTTCAGGTAAGGGACATAAGGATGAAGGGGCCCCTGTTTTTCTTCATTCTACTCCTCCATTATAGCCAGTACTTTCTACTTGTGCCATGAAGACTCCATCATAAGGATAAACATCACTGCTACCAAAAGCATGTCATGATTTTTCAAGACATTTTTTCATTGAAGGTCTTTCCTCAAGATATCTGATCATTTGAGGCCCAACACCTGGCACCCCTGTAGACCAGCTGCTTTTCAGAGCCATGAAGCCAGCATACACAGAGAACAGAGCCAGAAGCAGACTCCTCCTTACATTGTGTAGTGGTTTCGCTGGGTTACTGAAGCTCAGCTTCCATTGAATGATGCTGCAGTAACCCATCATGGCCACTATACAATGTATGGAGCTGTCTGTTTCTGGTTGTTCTCTGTATATGTATGCAAGCAGTCAATAGGGGGAATGACAGGTGTTGCACCTCCAATGATCACACATTGATGGCCTATTCTTAGGGTAGACCAATGATTATACAGTCCTTGATGGATTCCTGTCATATACTGCACATTATTAGATCAAGTCATAGTAAGATTAAAGATCTTGTGAAGATAAATACTGGGCTGTTCAGATGATGTTTGTGATCTACATCGTCCTCCTGTGGTATAGCTCTGACATAGGGCCACGATGATTCCCATTGTATCGATATACAGTGGGACACATCACCTCTAGAACCCCATTTTGAACAAATGTTTACTGCACATTACTGCATTTTTTATGTCTTTTATGTTCTATTTGTTTGAACAAAAAGTGACTCAAGAGGTAAAATCATTAATTTATCCTGAGCCACATAAGAACTTAACTAAAGGTGGATATAAAGCGTTACAATGGCTTAAGTCCAGGGATGATGTCATTGTGAAACCAGCAGACAAGGGAGGCAACATTGTCCTCCTTAAAAGAGAATATTATATATGGGAAGCTGAACGTCAGCTTAAAGATACAGACACCTACGTGAAGTTACAAAAGAACCCATCAATTGAGTATTTGGCAAAGGTTAAATCACTATTACGGAGAGGTGTTGAAGATGGTCTGATGTCTAGACGGTTTGCGGAGAAGCTCATCATTGAGAATCCCTGCAGACCGTACTGGTATTGGATTCCGAAGTTACATAAAGATATGGTTCACCCTCCTGGACGCCCTATAGTGGCGGGTACGGGCTCTGTGACCGAGCCGATATCCAAATATCTGGATTGGGTCCTTAGACCATTACTACAACAGGTACCGTCGTATCTACGTGATACAAAAGAGCTTCTATTGATTTTGAAGGATTTTGTTTGGGGGGAGGGTTGGTCGTTGACCAGCATCAATGTTGAGAGCCTGTAAACTCGCATCCCACAGGATGCAGGTGTGCAGGCTATCCGGCGTCGATTGCTGAGGATGGGAACCATAGAGGAAAATTTTGTTTCATTTTTGTGTAAACTGCTGAGCTTTGTTCTCCACCATAACGCCTTCCAGTTCGCTGGTCAGTGGTACTGCCAGCGGGCTGGAACGGCGATGGGGACTCCGGTCGCCCCAACTTTCGCAAATTTGTTCTTGGCGGAATTGGAGGAGGAATTAATTTTTTCAATAAAAAATAATGCTTTTTATGCGTTATAAAGATGACGTACTTATAGTCTGGTCCGGGACGAATGAGGAATTCCAGCAGTTCATTACATATATGAATGTGAACAATTACAATATGAGGTTCACCTCCCACTTTGGTGGAGATCAGTTAGACTTTTTAGATGTCCACCTGCAGATGGTAGATGGCAGTATCCAGACAAGCGGTTATCGCAAACCGACAGCCACTAACATGCTATTAAACTATACAAGCGACCATCCTGCACATGTTAAACGAGCAGTGCCGTATGGACAATTCGTGCGGCTACGTCGTATCAACAATTCAGTTGAGTCATTTGAACAACAATCTCGTGAGCTGTGTGATTGCTTGTATAAAAGGGGCTACCCACGAAGGGAAGTCAGAGAAGCTATGGAGAGGGCAGGCAACTTAGATCGTAATGGGCTGATCCGGAGATCTAGTGGACGTAAGAAATCAGATAGGTTTGTGTTCACATTTGGTCATGGACCTATGGATAATGTGATTAAGGCAGCAATCTTCAAACACTGGCATGTTCTTGAGGGTGACCCAACTTTGAAAGAGTTAACCGACACACGTCCCATATTTGCTTTCCGGCGCTGTAAAAATCTCCTAGATGAAAGAGGAAGATTAGAGGAGAAAGCGGAGGAAAAACGCACATGGTTAGGACGAACTAAAGATATGCAAGGTAACTACAAGTGTGGCCGTTGTAATTATTGTTCACAATTGAATAATGTACAGGAAGTGCAGCTAGGGGGTAACAGGTGGAAAGTACGTGACTTTATAACATGTAAAACTCCCTTTGTAGTCTATGTTATTATTTGCAGCTGTGGACTTTATTACATAGGAAAAACTGTACGCCCTATGTATGTGAGATTTGCGGAACATGTCCGATCGATTAGGACAGGTAAGGGTTGCCCGAAATTGATCGAACATGTACGCTCGGCCCATGATGGTAACAGTTCAGACTTGCGTTTTATGGGATTGTTGAGATTGCAGAGTTCACCAGCAGGGGGGGATAGACATACCCAATTGTTGCAGAAGGAAACAGAATTAATCCTGAGAATGGACGCATTAGGTCCGCTTGGATTGAATGATCGATCCTCAATACATGGTACCTGTTGGTGATATTGTGACTATAGTATGTAAATATGTATTGTATATATATATTGCAGACGGCAAGAATGAAGTAATCTCTCTAATTGTAAATATGTATGTAATGTTTTTATGGTAATGGACACTTATGTGTGACGTGTATATAAAGGGGAGGTATACGTGATGACGTTGTGGCTGTGACAAAGCACGCTGTGCCGTGCTAAACAGCTGTTGCCTGTTATCTGTCTGCATCCGAAGACCAGCTAGTCGGCTGAATAAATTACTGTTGGTTGGAGCAAGAAGAGTGCTCCTATCTTTGTTTCTTTGTTTTATACTACACTTGAATCATCTTGTCTTTATGCTGTGAGCACCTTCAGCAAGCGGGATCAATATACGGTGAGTCCGAGTGCCGTGGTTCGTCTATGGCTTGAGTGGTGCGGGGAAACCGTTCTTAGTGAGCTCAATTCTTTTATGTTCTATAGCAAAGCTTTTGTTTTTTTGATATACAGGTTTCAAACTCGGTTCCATTGAACTAAATGGGGCTTAAAGAGGATGTACCACCAGGTGCATCCTTCTTTAAGCTGAACCCATGGATTGAACGGCGCCGTCACGTGGGAAGCCGGTGCCGCGATCCGTTTTTCGGACCGCGGACCCGTTCCCGTGCACGGCGCCGTTCTATGCACCAGAACCGTCCGTCGCTCAAGCACTGGAGGTCGGCCGGCCCGCCCCCAGTGGGAGGGAATTCCCTCCCCTGTATGACGCGGCTCCCTTAGAATGAATGGAGCCGCGTCATACAGGGGAGGGAATTCCCTCCCACTGGGGGCGGCTCGGCCGGTTCCGGTGCATAGAACGACGCCGCGCACGTGAACCAGGCCACGGTCCGAAAAATGGATCGCGGCCCCGGCTTCCCTGTGGCTGCGCCGTTCGATCCGTGGGTTCAGCTTAAAGAGGATGTAACTGGTGGTACATCCTCTTTAATTGCAAACCAAACTTGAACTGGAGACAAGAGAGGGGGGAAAGGGGGCCATGTTTTTGTAGCGCTGGATAACCCCTTTAATGTAGCTTTATGGATACACTTATGTATATGGCAGGTGATTTAGGGTCCTATTACACGGAGCGATTTTTAACGACTAACGATAAACAATTGCAAACGAGATTGTTTATCGTTAACCTGAAATCGTCCACCATATTACATAGAGCTAAAATCGTTAGTTACGATAGTTATTGCAATCGTTACTATGATCGTTTATTCCTTCTGATCCCAGCAAAACAATGGGCAATGTGCAATTACAGTGAACGATTAGTGAAAAAACGCGAAACTTGAGCCAACGAATGTGGAATTACAGCGAACGATTAACGATAATTTTAGGTTCAGATCTAAATCAATGATCAACGACATACGAACGATTTTTCAATTGTTGGCTGAAATTACACAGAACAATTATCGTTTAAATACGATCGATTTAACGATTTTTCGCACGATAATCGTTCTGTGTAATAGGTCCCTTACTTCAGTGTACATACGTTGTGTGGTCTTCTGGGTTATATACAGCATATCTCTCTATATCTATCTATCTATTGATCTATCTATCCAGTATCTATCTCTCACATTAAAGAGGTTGTCCAGGAAACAACTATTCATTCCTATGGAGCGATGGGAAGAGCCAAGTACGCCGGAAAAGTGCTGTACTTATCTCTATCGGAACGACTAGAGCCACGGGTAGCGTGCCGTACCCGCGGCTCTATTCATAATAAAGTCGGTGGGGCCCGATTAATCCCCATCTATCTACCTATCGATCGATCTATCTAAATTAAATTTCAAAAGTCCACAGCACACAGCGAAGAAATTGGGTGCCAGCTCCTAAACCTGATCCAAGGTGCAGTAATATATATTCCAAAAATTGAAAATTTTAACTTTTGATCACTTCTATCTATCTATCTATCTCCTATCTATCTATCTATCTATCTATCTATCTATCTATCTATCTATCTCCTATCTATCTATCTATCTATCTATCTATCTATCTATCTATCTATCATCTATCTCCTATCTATCTCCTACCTATCTCCTATCTCTCTCTCTCTCTCTCTCTCTCTCTCTCTCTCTCTATCTGTCTCTCTATCTATCTCCTATCTCTCTCTCTCTCTCTCTCTCTCTCTCTCTCTATCTGTCTCTCTATCTATCTATCTATCTATCTATCTATCTATCTATCTATCTATCTATCTCTATCATCCATGTGTAATTGTATATGTCTGTATGTATCACTGTCATCCAACATGCTGGCTGCTTAGCAGATTTGATGAGTGTTTGCAGACGACATGACAATCTGGTAATTCAGTCTGAGCTCTCTCCCGCTTTCCTGATTAATTCACAGGTTTCAGTGGGGAGGGGAGAGTCTCCCAAATGCACATGCCTTCCCTCACGTAGCACCGCAGCCACTTGGAGGGTTTGCTCAGTGCACGGTTGCTGTGGTAACAGCCATACATCTCATCCTGCCTTCTGGACAGATGTAGGAATGTGTAACCTATAGGAATGCTGCCCCGGCCTAATGATACGTCCACATACAGGCCCTATTTGGTTTTATTATAAGGTTTTATTTTTTTGGTTTTATTATAAGAATTGAAAGACAAAGGGATAATAATATAACTTTATACACTGACTTCTTTATACCCTGGAGATTAAGTTTATTAAAGGCAATAGATTAAGAATGCCGGCATCATTCAAAACACGTGAGCTCGCAATTCAGGGTATGGTTGAACAATGACAATTTTACTGTATTACATCCAATTTTTGTGGATTGTAATATGGAGCTGTATGGGGCAAATAAAATACACCCATTTAAAAAATACACCATGCAATAAGTTTATTCATTTTCCGGATGCAAAACACCTTTTAAAATCTATGGAGAGGGATTACAACCCATATGCATCTGTATGTGCTCCGTATTTCATCAGTATTTCCTCTGTATTACATGATTTCATAGTCTGGTTCAGCTTCCTGCCCATTAGTATTTACTGTACAGGAATGTAGATGCAATAGTCAAGCAATACTCATGACATTCTGAGGCCTTTTCATCTTTCATAAGTCTGTTTTTTTTCTTTTTACAGAACTATTTTATTAATTTTTTTCTACGACTTGAGAAAAAGTGCAGTCTGTGCAAACAAACGATGTAAAACATTATTCTGCCCAGAAAACCTAGGTATATTGTGTGTACATGATTACCTATAAATGTGCCTGTGTTTCAATTGATTCTTTTTCTGATCTTCTCTAAGGTGCGGCATGTGACTGACATCTTGTAATGAAGTCATTTGCTGCATCACACTTATACACCTTCCAACATTAGAAAATTGCTGATATTCACACTCCCTCCCCATGCAGAATAGTAATGAAAAGCCTATTCTGGAGCATGAAACCATAGAAACTCCCATGACAGTGCACGCCATCCAGAGATCGAGTATTATAGAGTAACATAACGCATTACTTACCTATCTATCCCTATCTATTCCAGACATGTCAATTCTTTGGCCGGATTCTGCTAGAAAAGTCTAATAGAAGTCATTGGGGCTTTGAATTTGCACTTTCCGCTCGAATTCTGCACCTATTTTGCACAAACTCCGCACAAATTCTGCCCCAACTCAAGAAGACAAAATTCTACTCAGAAAAATTTCCTCTTTAATTCCTCTCCTATTCCTCAGTGTGAACATACTCTTAGACTCTGTTCCCACATACATGCAAACATATGCCTCTAAAATCATGCCCCCTTGTGTTCTTCAATGACCATGCAATGACAACATCACTCGGGGGCTTGGTTTGAGACACGTGTTTGCATGCCTGTATGAACAGAGTCTTAGGGCCCTATTCCACAGGACGATAATCGCTCGGATAATCGTTAAATCATTTGGAGCTAAGCAATAATGGTTATGTGTAATAGCAGTTAACAATTAAACGACGAACGAAAAATTGTTGATCGCTTAATAAGACTTGGACCTATTGTTATCGTTGATCATTCGGTGTAATAAAACATCGTTTGGTCGTTCCTTGGTCGTTAGTGAGTGCGTTCACCAGCTTAATAGTGCAAATCACCTACTTGAACGATAATCTGTTGTTCATCGTTCCGTGGAATCACTCTGAAGCGAACGATCAATGAGGTCAGGACGACCGCAAGAACGATTACAATTAGGGTATATTCACACGAACGGGCTCGCAGCGAGATTCTCGCTGCGAGCCCGGCAGGTCCTGGCAGTTCCCATAAACTACATACTTGCTGCGGTCTAAACGACCGCAGCGAGTATGTAATTCTGCCGCCCTTAACCCCTTCTGCTCCCGGCCGGCTCCCCCGCTGTAAGCATACATTACCTGTCCTCGCTGCACGGGTCCGGCGTCCGGCTCTCCCGTCCGGCCAATTAGTGTGTTGCCCAGCTGCAGCCACTGATTGGCCGGACGGGAGAGCAGGACGCCGGACCTGTGCAGCAAGGACAGGTAAAGTATGCTGCTTACAGCGGGGGAGCCAGCCGGGAGGAGAAGGGGTTAAGGGCGGTAGAATTACATACTCGCTGCGGTCGTTTAGACCGCAGCGAGTATATAGTGTGTGGGAATTGCCAGGACCTGCCGGGCTCGCAGCCCGTTCGTGTGAATATACCCTTAAAGACAATCGTTCCGTTGGATTATGAGAACAATCTCAAGATGCTTGCTAAAGCGGTAGTTTAAAATCGTTTATCGTCAACGATTATCCAAACGATAATCATCCTGAGGAATAGGGCCCTTAGGGTTCAATTACGTGGCCCACTATAGGGAAGTGCATGGATGCAAGGATACTTTGCAGTGCCTTTAGAAGGCATAATTAATTGTGCATCCAGGTCGCATGAACAATCACTGTATCATTCGTGCGACCGTATAAATCTATTGCTTTTAGCCTGAGCCAAAGCTTTAGCTGTCCAGGCATGATGGGAATTGTAGTTTTGCAACAGGTGGAGAGCAGCAGTTTGGCACCTGTGCTTTATGGGGTCTCAGGTGCACCTTTTGCCCTCAGTGCAGGTCTCTCCTGTAGCCCCAGCTCAGTACTTACCCAAGATGTCACCTGGGGCTGCTGCACTGTGATGTCCGGATAGCCGGAACACTGAAACCTTTCTGAACCTTTTCAATTGAGCAAATTCAATCTGACATCCACTGAATAAACAATGAAGACATTTATAACTATACTGACACAACCAGTTTACTTACATAAAGACACAGTATAGCAAATGACTCAGACCTTACAGCTTCTATATAAGTTGTTCATTTGCATATATATAAAGGTCGAAACAGCTGTTCCTCTCCACGGTTTCTTGGCAGCCTCATGAAATAACTGTAACATGACTGCTACATCTGAATATACCCTAAGGCTAGGGTCACACATAGCTGAAGTGCTGCCGCCTTGACTAAAGCAGTGAAGTGGGAGAAGCTCAAAAAAATCTCAGCCGTATGCTGCAAAAAAACGTCTGGATGACATATGTAAAGGGAGTGACGTCAAATCTGTAGAATGTAAGTTATGATGCTGGACATGCTTTGGATTTATTGAAGATTTTCCCCTTTGAACTCAATTTGGAAGTGAAAATTCACAGTGAATCTGCAGTTTTGTAAGTGAAGATACACAGAAAAGGCCCGATTTTTCCTTCAGAAAGTGGTGTATTCTTCCCAGGCTGACACAGTGCTCCCTGCTGCCACCTCTGTCCATGTCAGGAACCGTCCAGAGGAGTAAAAAATCCCTATAAAAAAAACTCTCCTTCTTTGGATGGTTCCTGTCATGGACAGAGGTGGCAACAGAGAGCACTGTGTCAGACTGGAGAGAATACACCACTTCCTGCAGGACATACAGCAGCTGGAAAACTTGCGATTTTTAAAGAGAAGCACATTATAAATTTGTATAACTTTCTGGCACCATTTAATTTGATTTTTCCCCCCTCCGGAGTGCCCCTTTAAGGAATGGCTACAGCTATTAAATCTGTTAATACCATTTTTTTGCAATTCTTTTTTCCCCTCTGCAGTATAACAAGAAAAAAAAAACCTTACTTTGTGAACCTGTTCACAACCTATGTTCAGATAGACCATAAAACAAAGTTAAAATACGGCTCTGTTATCAATATAATGCATTTCATTGAGGTCAAGGGAAAATTGACCAGCAGTGCACACACCGTATAGAATAACGTCCGTGTATTGATTGTAACCGTCCAGACATGCTCATTATTTATAACCCGCTTTATCACACTATTGTTTTATTTTTACTCAAAATGACAGCCATGTTTAGCTTTTATGTTACTGCGTGACCATAAACTCAACAAAAGTGTGCCCTGTATATACAATACTGCTGTCTATATGCTTATATACATATAAAGAACACAGAAAGATCAATGAAGATCATGAACATGCTGGACACATAAATAGCTCAAACATAGTGGGGGAGATTCATCAAACATGGTGTAAAGTGAAACTGGCTCAGATGCCCCTAGCAACCAATCAGATTCCACCTTTCATTCCTCACAGACTCTTTGGAAAATGAAAGGTGGAATCTGATTGGTTGCTAGGGGCAACTGAGCCAGTCTCACTTTACACCATGTTTGATAAATCTCCCCTATAGAATCTCTTTATTGACAATAACACCAAATATTAATAAAACCACCCACAGAATATAAAATATAAATGGAAGCGGTACAATACACCAGGACCCATAAACAGTCACATGTTTAGTACATGGTGGGCATGCCGCCATATGAAAATGACCCTCAATTCTATAGATTTACGTAAATGAGGCACAAATCAAAGTCCAGCATTTTCACGACCTTCATTGATTGTTCTATGTTCTTTCTCTGTGTGTGAACATAGCCTAAGGCAGGGAGGCGGCCATCTTGTAAAATAGACGGCCACTGATAATGATCATGATCATTATGATCATCGGTTTTAGATCACATAGGTTGTATCCCTCTTTTCCTGGCCGCCCTAGGGCCGGCACTCAACTTCTCCAAACACCAGGAGTCAAATGCAGAGCATTAGGGTTCGGAGAACATTGCCTATCCAGAACAGTTTCACAGGTCCGCTCATCACTACTTACAGGGGAGTATTTGTAGCCATATTTTAGCCATTTTTT
This sequence comes from Dendropsophus ebraccatus, assembly GCF_027789765.1. NCBI lineage: Eukaryota > Metazoa > Chordata > Amphibia > Anura > Hylidae > Dendropsophus > Dendropsophus ebraccatus. The sequence continues at coordinate 190,831,284 of NC_091454.1, read as the reverse complement.
AGGCTGTAGCATTAAACTTTACATAAAAAAACAACTGTTTGGAATTAGGCCATTTACTGCCTAAAACATGTGCTGAAAAACTCATTTTGCATCTTAAACATCCTAGCACATTATCTTACAGCCATAGACTTGATAAAGAGAAAAAGATTGGGCATGCTCAATTTTAACCCCTTGAAGACCGGACCAATTTCAATTTTTGCGTTTTCGCTTTTTCCTCCTTGTGCTTAAAAGGCCATAGCAGTTGCATTTTTTCACCTAGAAACCCACATGAGCCCTTATTTTTTGCGCCACTAACTGTACTTTGCAATGACAGGCTGAAATTTTGCATAAAGTACACTGCGAAACCAGAAACAAATTAAATGTGTGGTAAAATTGAAAAAAAAAAAAAGCATTATTTTATTTTATTTTTTTTTGCTTTTACGCCGTTCACCCTGGGGTAAAACTGTCTTGTTATATATGTTCCTCAAGTCGTTACGATTACAACGATATGTAACTTGTAAAACTTTTATTTTATTTGATGAATTAAAACCTTTTTTTAAAAATATATGTTCCTTAAAATCAGTCTATTCCCATACTTATAACGCTTTTATCCTTTGGTCTTTGGGGCTGTGTGAGGTGTCATTTTTTGCGCCATGATCTGTACTTTCTATTGGCACCTTGATTGAGCATATGCAACTTTTTAATCGCTTTTAATTACAATTCTTCTGGATTTGATGCGTTTACCGAGCGAGATCAGGAAATAAATTAATTAATAGTTTGGCCGATTACGCACGCGGCGATACCAAACATGTTTATTTATTTTTATTTATTTATAAAATGGGAAAAGGGGGGTGATTCAAACATTTATTAGGGGAGGGGGATTATTTATTAATAATAAAACACTTTTTTTTTTACACATATACTAGAAGCTCCTCTGGGGTAATGGTTATTCCCCCTGGGGTTAGGGTTATACCCCCTGGGGGACATCTAGTGTAAGTACACTGATCTCTCACTGAGATCTATGCAGTATAGTAATACTGCATAGAGCAATGAGATAGGCGTTCTATTGCTCTCGGCTGCTGCAGCCGAAAGCATTAGAATGCCGAGCCGGAATCAGCGCAGACCCCAGTCGGTATAAGACGCGGGGATCGCTCCTCCGCGACCATGTCGAGGGGGGGGGGGGGGGCGTTCACCCCCACTAGACACCAGGGAACCGAAAATCCTGCATTTTAAATGCAGCTGTCAACTTTGACAGTTGCATTTAAAAAGCTAATTAGCTGCACGGCGATCGAACAGTGCCCGATAATAGCCGCGGTCTCGGGCTTCAGAACGCACCTGGGATTGCGGCAGTTCAGAGCGGGGTCGCCGCGCGGCCCCCCTCTGAACTCCCTTAACCCCTTAGCGTCCCATGACGTACCTGGTATGTCATGGTGCCGCGAGGGGTGTTCAGAGCGGGGTCTATTAGCCGGCGCGGGTCCCGTTGCCGCGCCGGCTAATTAAGCACTTCAATGCAACTGTCAAACCTGACAGCTGCATTGAAGTGCTTTGTACTGCACGTACCTGGTGTCTAGTGGCACGGATCTCCCCCCCACGATGCGATCGCGGGGGGGGGGACCCGTTCTTCTGGCCGGCCCGGGTCTCAGCGTTGGAATGGCTCGGCAATAGATTGCTATGGCCTGCAGCAGGCCATAGCAATCTATCACCGATTGCAATGATCTTTGCTGTGTATATACACAGCATTGATCTCTATGAGAGATCAGTGCTGTCTATATACAAGTCCCCCAGGGGGACTTCTAGTTTATGTAAAAAAAAAAAAGTAAAAATGTGTTTTAATCAATAAAAAATCCCCTCTCCTAATAAAAGTCCAAATCACCCCCCTTTTCCCATTTTATAAATATAAATGAATAAATAAACAAATAAATAAACATATTTGGTATCGCAGCGCACGTAATCGCCCGAACTATTAATTAATCACATTCCTGATCTCGCACGGTAAACGGCGTAAGCGCAAAAAATTCCAAAGTGCAAAATTGCGCATTTTTGGTCGCATCAAATCCAGAAAAAATGTAATAAAAAGCGTTCAAAAAGTCGTATTTGCGCAGTCAAGGTACCAATAGAAAGAACACATCATGACGCAAAAAATGACACCTGACACAGCCCCATAGACCAAAGGATAAAAGCGCTATAAGCCTGGGAATAGAGCGATTTTAAGGAACATATATTTGTTAACAATGGTTTGAATTTTTTACAGGCCATCAGATAATATAAAAGTTATACATGTTACATATCATTGTAATCGTAACGACTTGAGGAACATGCATAACAAGTCAGTTTTACCATAGGGCGAACGGCGTAAATGCAAAACTCCACGAAATCAAAACAAACTCCTTTTTTTTTCAATTTGACAGCGCAAATGATTTTTTTCCGGTTTCGCAGCATATTTTATGGAAAAATAATGCCTGTTATTACAAAGTACAATTGGTTTCGCAAAAAATAAGCGCTCATATAAGTCTCTAGGTGAAAAAATGCAAGCACTATGGACTTTTAAACATAAAATGGAAAAAGCAAAAGCGCAAAAACGAAAATTGGCTTTGACCTTAAGGGGTTAAAGACCACAGGGCATAAATATACGCCCGTGGTCGTTAAGGGGCTAACTGCTACTACTACTAATATTTATTTGTATAGCGCTAACATATTCTGCAGCGCTATCAGACTACCAGACTCTATCAGATTCTTTTGTTTTCATGGAGTTAATGGGATTATCCAGGCTTATAAAAATATGTCCGCCTTCCTCCAGAAACCTCTCTTTTCCTTAGTTTGGGTGTGGGTTTTGCATCTCGGTTCCATTGACATGAATTGCAATACCACTCACAAACTGGTGGTGCTGTTTTTGCAAAAAAGTAGCTGTGCTTTTTTTTAATCCTTGATAACCCCTTTAGGTTATGTTCCCACTACTGTATGTTACCAGTAAAATCACGGCCGGTATTATGAAACAACTGTATTTGCCATGAAAATGACAGCAATTTTTCCTCTTTTCCTGAGAACACGTGCACGCTTGCATATGTGTATGGGAGGATTAGGAAACATATCTGTCTTGCCAAATGAACATTCAGCCAACAGCTTTTTCATGTGTATATTTTGCAGGGAAATGATGGAATCAGGGATTTGATCATATGCCAGGAAATGATGAAATGACCGCGCCGTTCCATCATTTCCCTGAAGAAAGTCAGGGATTTGATCAAATCCCTGACCCCTTTCAGGAAAATGATAAAACAAAACGAGTCAGGAGTCGCCCGTCTCTATGTTTATTTATTAAATAATATGACAATAGTCGTTGAAACGCTAATTATTTATTCAAAACTAATTAACAAAGGAAATAGGTAGTTAAGCTGATATTTTTACCAAATGCGATTAATAAATAATCACGTTCATTCTTTTTTTTTTTTTTTTTTTTTAATTAAAACACCTTGTTGATTTGTGGCATCTTGATTTGCAGAGTACCTAACCTTTTTTTTTACCTGAGTAAGTAAGTACTGGAAGAATTTAGATTTTTAAATAGAAGTAATTTACAAATCTATATTAAAGGGGTTGTCCATCGAAAACATTTTTCTTTCAAATCAACTGGTGTCAGAAAGTTATATAGATTTGTAATTTACTGCTATTTAAAAATCTCAAGTCTTCCCATACTTATAAACTGTTGTATGTCCTGCAGGAAGTGTTGTTTTATTTACATTCAGAAACAGTGCTCTCTGCTGACATCTCTGGAGTCAGGAACTGTCCAGAGCAGCAGCAAATCCCCATAGAAAACCTCTCCTACTCTGGACAGTTCCTGACTCGGCCATAGATGTCAGCAGAGAGCACTGTTTCTGAATGTAAATAAACAACACTTCCTGCAGGACATATAGTAGCTTATAAGTATATCTATACAAATCTATATAACTTTCTGACGCCAGTTGATTTAAAAGAAAATAATTTTCGCTGGACAACCCCTTTAAGTTGGGGTACCAGTTGATTCAAAAACATTTTTTTTCCCACTGGAGTACCCCCTAAAGCCAAAAATGTTCAAAACTTTCTGCAGTGGCAAATATGCACCAAATCGTACAGGTTTCGGTGCGGATTAACCACTCAGTAGAGGTACAGGAGCTACTGAGTATCTCCATACTTCCTAGTCATGCACAGTACTGTATGCATCGCTGCTCACTACATTGACCAGACCAGGTATGAATGTATACCGGGCATATATATTGAGCAGCAATGCATACAATATTATACATGTTATATCCAACCCAGCGAGTGGTATGTAAGCAGTGACACACACAGTACTGTCTGCACCTCCCTCAATACTGCTGAAGTAAGCAGCGATGCATACAGTATTGTTTCACACCTGTCCTCGAATGTTTCCAGAATCCCCATGTCAGTCCATGTGCAGCGTCAGGCAATGTCTCATCCCAGTCATGTAGTGCATTACCTGACACAGCAAAGAGAGGGACCTGGAGCAGCTTCTGGAAATATCAGACCCTTGTTCTAATCCTATGCAACCCTTGCAAGAATTTTGTGGTACTGTGCAAACGCTTTGACAATAGCAGGTTGACCTGGCCTGGAATCTCCCAATGTCACTGTGACCCCTCTAAGGGCAATCAGGGGAGATATATTAATATCCTGTTGCTGCCCGGCTTTAGATTGGATCTCTTAAGCTTTCAGCTAAAATTAATTCGGCTAATGAGCTATGGAAATGCATGGGATTTTCCAGTCTTAGGTAACATTAGGCATTCTTACCTATAAGCAATGTTTATAGGAAAGAATACCTGTAACGTGCAGCATGAAAATATGTATATATACCATGGCTCTATAGGCTACAGACACACGGAAAGGTTATAGATGTTGTTTATAGACCAGCTGATGCAGGGCAAAGCAAGGACAGAGACAAAAATCAGAAACCAATACGATACCAAAGCCGGACGGCGTCAACACAGGAGGTAGTGCAATACACAGTCACAAACTGGAAGCAGGGGGCAGGCACTGGGACCCCCATTTATTTGATCAGTAGGGTTCCCATTGTGGACCCTTATCACTTATCTCCTAGGGAAGTTAATAGAGGGTGATGTGAGTAATCAGGGGGCAGAAGATAGAGCTTTCTTGGAAAAGTGCTATGGTTTTCATATTGCAGGTGAGGTGGCATATCCTGACAGTCTTAGTGTTTAGGAGTCTGAGGCAGCAGCATTCTTCTACCCCTATTAAAGAAAGGCACTTCGTTGACTTATGGAAGGGGAAAGCTTTAAGCCATGTTCACACAACGTATGTTTAGCATAAATCATGGCCGTTGTTGCAATTTGCAACAACGGCCCTGATTTATGCTAAACATACGTGGTATTTGAATGAATGAAATCCTGGCCAGAGCATATACACATAGCATACGCTCCGACCGGGATCCCATCCGGCCACATGAAAAACTGACATGTCAGTTTTGTGCGGCTGCTATTCATTGAATAGCGGCTGCACAATACATGTCAGTTGACAAAATGGAGCGTGCTGCTCCGGCCGCACACTCCATTGTGTGCAGCGGTGAATTGCACCTGCACCCAAATTCACCAGAAATAAAGATCATCCGGCCGGTACTGCTGGGTTGATAATAATAATAATAATAATAATAATAATGCTTTTATTTGTATAGCACACACAGACTCCGCAGCACTTACATAGTTTTGCCAGTTATTGCTCTTTCAGTGTACTCTGATGTCTACAAAGTGGATGACGCCCAGCAGGTACTCCTTAACACACAAATGTAGCAGAGCTGAGTTGGTCAACTGATATGACAGTGACTTGTCTTTGGTAACCTAACAATGCTAAATTACGGTATATAATACATAGATTTAAATGACAAATTCAGCTCAGCTAGTTCTTTAAAGGCTTTTGGGGCACAGACAACAAATCCTCTATAAGCACTATCGAGGGGAATACATCGTACATCATTTTCAGTGAAGGGTATTTTAATTCTTTTGCAGTTTTCCATAGGACATTGGGAATTTGTATACATTTGTTTCTATTGCAGTATAACTCACATATGTTCTATATGTCTCTTCTTCACCCTAGTTGTTGTACATAAAGCAATGCTTCAATTTTGGTGAATGTATGGAGAATCAGCCATTGCCTCCTATACCTGTCACATCCACATTGCTCCATGCAGAAGCAGTGTAAGGTGATTGGATGGGTGGAGAAGTATCCCACGTATACAAATGATGTGTTAAACATCCCTTATATATCCTTACAACTAAAGAGGCTCTGACTTCGAGGGATGAACTCCACAAGACCCCTGAAGGTGTCCTGTGGTATCTGACACTATGATGTTAGCAACAAATCCTTTAAGTCCTGTAAGTTGTGTGGTGCGGCCTCCATGGATCAGCCTTCATTTTCCAGCACATCCCACAGATGCTCGATTAGATTGAGAATGGAGAATTCTGGGGTTCAGGAATGTTTTGTGAAATATGACATAGAGATCAATGTTTTTGCAGTATGGTAGGATGTATTATTCTGCTGAAAGAGGCCACTGCCATTATTAGGTAGGTGGTATATGTCAAAATAAGATAAGGACCCAGGACCCAAGGTTTCTTCCAGAACATTGCCCCGAGCATCAACCAGTGCGTCCTAGTGCCATCTCATTCCCAGTAACACACTAATCTGGCCATCCACCTTCTCCCATTGCTGTATGGTCCAGTTATGATGGTCATGTGCCCATTACAGGCAATGTCAGTGATGGACAGGACGCTGACCAGTCTCACTACAGACCTCATAGGAGAGGTGTGCCTTGTCTCATTTGGTTGCTACTAGTGATGAGCGAACATCCCGATCTTCGGTCCGGATCCAGAACAAAAACATTAAAAAATATTGTCGTGATCGGTTCGTGTTTGCCAAACATTCATGAACAAATATTGAACATACAGTGGAAGCATTTCGGTCTACGCACATGTGTACAGATTATAGGGTGAAAAGTGTAAATTACGCAGTTGCGTACGTTCGCAAGTTCGAGTATGTTCCAAAAATCGTTATAACCATTCCAATCATCAAACAAATTTTTCGTGATCAGCGAACACAAACAATTAGCGTCATGTTTGTACGAACATGTTCGCACTAGTAACTACACCACAAGACCATCACATGAAGAAGACATTTATTTTAATAGGAGGCGATAAAGCAGAAAATCTAGGAGAAAGCCGTCTCTTCTGATACAGTAAGGATACACAATCTGCCTTAGGTGTGTATAATAAAAGCAGCCCCCCTTTATAATAATACATATAGGCCATGTTTTGTAACCAGATACCTATATTAAAGCTGCTGGGTGGGGATAAAATTATGACTGATGGCGACTAGAGGATTGTATATCACTATTTCATCCCTTGCTGCAATATATACATATGCAACCTGAGAGCCCCTTTCCATTGTGATCACTGTCGTCAATTGCAGTTGTACAGAGGGATTGCATCAGCTACATCCTGTATGACTACACATTCCTGGTGACATTGTAGAGCCCAACCCATGGCCGAGCCTCCAGCACGCTGACAATGACACAATACATGGTGCGCTGTCCTGGAAACACTACATATATTATCCCCACAACTCTCCTGTCTCCTGGCCATTAGACATACCATGTGATATAGTATATAGGACACTGACTGCGCTTAGACCCTCCTATCAGACCCCACTGAAGAGATGGCTCAGGTCATAGTGGGAGAAAGTTCATGTTTTGGGTTATTAAGTGGCAGGGTATTGGGGTACATGGCAGAAATCGTGGAGATGATGATATAAGAACTAGATAGATAGAGGTATCGTGAGGATTACATGAGGAGGTCAGGTCAGAGGTATATGGAGGTTTGGAGGGACACGAGGCGGTAGGCCGCAAAAGTGGTACTTGAAGACAAAGCCTTACATAAGCTGTCCCAGGCCAAAGTATAGGTGAAGGGTAGAGGTCCCAGGACAAAGCTTGAGGGTATTATTAGCTAGATAAGATAGCTATTAGCTACTGCATATGAATGTGGTTATCAGCTGCTGTTACATGGGACCACACCCCAACTGGATATGTAGATTCACCTTTAGTGAATCAGATACAACCACCCTCAATGATTGCTTTAGGATATTTGTGTTTTTTAGTTACTGATCTGGACAGTGACCACACATATGCACTGACCTTTCTGCTAAAGCCTCTATTACACAGGACGAGGAGAGGGAGCAAGCGAGCGCCTACCTGTCAGGCCATCGCTCGCTCCTCGTTCCCAGCTCGCTGCCGGTGCTATTATATATGTCGGCAGAGAGCGATTAAGAGCCGGAGGGGCAGCGGGGAGCTGCAGGAGGGCTGCCTGGGCAATCGCTAGATCATCGGGGCAGCCCATAGAAGATAGTGGCGGTCTGCTGCTGCAGCTGCTCCTATTACATGGAGTGACTGCAGCATATTGCTGCTAACCTCATTGTTGATTTTTGAAATCAACGATCATTGATCAATCATTGATCATTGTCTTCTATTACACAGACAGATTATTGGCCGTAACGGTCGGTATTGGCTGAATACGGATGAAAATCGCTTTGTGTAATAGGGCCTTAAGACAGTGAGACATTTGGGGCCTAGCCAATCAATGTCATAAATGTGTGTTTCGGAAAGAAAAAATAAACTTTAAAGGGGTATTCCCTTCTCAACTAACATAGCTAAACTATGGTTTAAACTGACAAACTATGGGTTTGTCAATTTAAATATTTTGGCAAATACATTCATTTAGCAAACTTGCCTCCTCCCCCTGATACGCTGCTCTTTCCCTCCCTGTGTTGACAACTCGTTGTCTAGGTTACCAACCACCACTCTGTTCTAAAAGCAGTGGTCTTGCTAGTATATATATATACTTTGGTTTAAGAGCGTTTTGGTTTAAGAGCTTACAGTTTTTCAAAATTGTGACTTGGTTTAAGAGCATTGCTTTGGTGTAAGAGCTCCCTGTACTGGGTGGGAGGGGGAGTGGAGGTGGGGCATGGTCTGCATAGCGGGGTCTACAGCACTGTACTCTGACCCAGGAAGTCTCCCTCACCTTCCAAATCATAGCAGATCCACTTCAGGCTGGGGCTTACATCAGGGGACAGGACTGTGGGGCTAATCTCTTCATAGCTGTAACCCCTCTCTCCCCGGACAGAGAGAGCTGCATGTATGTGCCCACATCTGCCCTGCTCATCCCTTCATACTCCTTGCAGTCTCTGTTTGCCCTTGTGTTTCCTATCCTCGCCATTGCTGTTTCTGAATGTTTGTTTCATCTGTTTTACATGTTATTCAGGATAATAAATCATTATTTTTGGGGTGTGGAACCAATTGTCTGCCTTTCTATGATTTCTTATGGGAAATTTGCTTTGGTTTGAGAGTGGATTTGGATTACAAGCACGGTCCGGAACGAATTATGCTCGTAATCCAAGGCCCCACTGTATATACATTATATTGTGTATATTTACTCACACTACATAGCTATACATCTACGCTACATCTATATACAGTATCTAGATTATTCCAACCACTGCTTTTAGAGTAGATTGGTGGTCGGTAACCTAGACAAAGAATTGTCAACAACAGTATTGAAAAAGCAGGTTACCAGGAGAAGGAGACATATTTGGTAAATGAATGTATTTGTAAAAATATTTAACTTGATGACCCCTACAAGTATATGCTCATATGGGAATACCCCTTTAAGAAAAACATTTGTAGACTTCTTTTCTGAAGAAATCAGATCACAGAGCCGGCCAACCTTATTCCCCACAACTACCCTGTGTCTGCCAGGCCATAGCATGGCTACAGCCTTGTGTGCCAATTCCCAGGACCTACTGCTTTATTATAAGATTATTGCAACTCTTAAAGGAGCAAATCTGATAATTATCCTATTTACCAGATCTGCCAAATTTGCAGCTGTCCTTACCGATATGACACATGTCACGCTGTACGGCCCTCACACTGTGTACACTCCTACCTGCAGCAGTTTGCATACATAAGAGCTAAAGCAATCAATCTCCTTCTTCCTCTTCTGCAGATGAGAGAGTGACAGCAGGCGGCTTTCTAGTCGCTGTGGGAGACACTGTAACTTTCCCTTGTGTCTCTTATAAATGACTCCAGGTGGGTCCACAATAACAATAGTGATGGTTATCACATGGGGACTGAAGATTTGGGAATGCTTATCTGGTTAATAATAGAAGGTCGGCAGGTGACGGTGACCTTTGTAATAAGGAACAGGTTACACATGACGTGTCTGGAGCCGCAGGCACAAGCTCCACCAGACATAGCTCAGAGGAGAAGTGTCATGTGCTGCAGTGACATAAATCTTTTAGTCTTCTCTAGTATGTAGATGGTATGTACAGTGTGGAAGTGGACGGCTCCGGTACTCTCTTGTAGGCTCAAGTGTCATTCTGAACTCCACTACCGGTCAATACCCAGATAATTATAGTATGGAGAACTTAATGGGCCTATTGCTGGACTGGTTTGCTGGAAACTAGGATTGCTGGAATCCCAACCCATTACTAGAATAGGGGTCTCCAATTCCCCTATGCTGTTACCTGAATGGCCATGGTAAAGAGGGGCATACTCATACTCTGGAGGAATGCTCAGTGTCCCTCCAGTGCCCTGTGTCCCTCAGTGTCCCCCTGCCATCATCCTCTCCCGCAGCCACAGCCCGCACAGCTCTGGGAGTCGGGTCGTGACATCACCATGTGATCCAGGAAGTGACATCACCATGTTATCCAGGAAGTGACATCACCATGTGATCCAGAAAGTGACATCACCATGTTATCCAGGAAGTGAAGCCTTGATGCAGTAGTAAGTGCAGGGAAAAAAGCACTTTATAAGCATTTCCCGTAATAAGTGTATATTGTTGATTTGTATAACTTTTGGGGGAAATACAATACTTTAATAAAAAAATTTGCCGGCCTTCTCCTTTAATTCTTTATATTGGTTGGATCCCCATCATCAAATCCGCAGCAGATTAAGTATGTGTGAACTAACCCTTAAAGTGTCTGTCCAATAAAATAACGCTCATCAGTATTTTATATTAGGGTACACAAACCTCATAGGATACCACTGTATTGGAGGTGTTTTATACCTCGTAGCTGCCGCTATGGACTTGTTTACCGTAGTGGCTTGTGAAGGTTAAGTGACCTCTTGTTGCCTTTTCTATGTCCGAGTCTCTTGTGTGCCCTTTCCTCTCTGAGTCTTCTGCTTCTCTCTCCTTTCCAATCTTCTCACCTCTCCCTCTGTCAAATACAGTCCTTACCCACCTCTTACCATCTTCCTATATCTTGCCCTATTCTGTGCCACACACAGCACACATGGACATGCAGAGTAATGGCGGCCTCCAGCCCAATCCTCTCACCAGGCTGGAGATCTGACAGCAGACTTACTGCAGAGTGTAACGGCAGTAACCACAGCCAGGGTGGAGCTGGGAGCAGAGCCGCCATGTGCCATCCACTTAGTTACATGGACGGTAAAAGACATTCAAAGATTTTAATGGAAAAGAGAAAGTGTATTTGTCTGTTGCTGACACTTACACTATCACCCATAGGGTTCCCATAACACTATCACCCATAGGGCTCCCATAAAACTATGACCCATAGGGCTCCCATAACACTATCCCCCATAGGGCTCCCATAACACTATCTCCCAAAGGGCTCCCATAACACTATCCCCCATAGGGCTCCCATAACACTATCTGCCAAAGGGCTCCCATAACACTATCACCCATAGGGCTCCCATAACACTATCACCCATGAAGTTCCCATAACACTATCACCCATAGGTTTCCCATAACACTATCACCCATAGGGCTCCCATAACACTATCACCCATAGGGTTCCCATAACACTATCACCCATAGGGCTCCCATAACTCTATCACCCATAGGTTTCCCATAACACTATCACCCATAGGGCTCCCATAACACTATCACCCATAGGGTTCCCATAACACTATCACCCATAGGGCTCCCATAACACTATCACCCATAGGTTTCCCATAACACTATCACCCATAGGGCTCCCATAACACTATCACCCATAGGGTTCCCATAACACTATCAGCCATGAAGCTCCCATAACACTATCACCCATAGGGCTCCCATAACACTATCTCCCAAAGGGCTCCCATAACACTATCACCCATAAAGCTCCCATAACACTATGACCCATAGGGCTCCCATAACACTAGGTGTGCCAAGGTGTGGAGACACAGCCCAGGATAGAATCCTTGAAACCTCCGGCTACGAACCAACCACCAGTGATGATCCAAGTCTACTGTATGCTCCACGGATGTCAAATGGGGACTGATAAGGCTGGGTGATATGATTTTACCTACTTGCACCGTACTTGTGGGACTACACCTATATATATATATATATATATATATATACACAGACCTCTGAATTAAAAGATGCGTGATCAGAGGGTAACAGAAAGATGGTCTGAAAGAAGGAGGGGAATGCTGGCAGCACGCCTGTCATGAATGTGCCTGTGCTGAGTTCCGTGCGCCCAGGGCCGCCGATAGGGCAGTACAAGTGGTACTGCCGTATGGGGCCCGGACCCTAATAGACACGGGGGGGGGGCCCGGCGGGCCCGCCGGCCGCCGCCCCCCGACCGCTACGCTAGGGGGGCCCGCACGGCCCCCCTTGCCACCTGTTTTTGAGCATCCCGAGAAGCTGCGGCCACGCAGCTTCTCGGGATGCACTGATCGCTTTAATGTTCCGCCCGCACAGCGGGCGGAACATTAAAGCGATCAGAATACAGGAGAAGGACCTGTCAGCGTCCTCCTCCTGTATTCTCTCCCATAGGCTGCCGGCACTTCATACCAGCAGCCTATGGGAGGCCGGGCCGTGATCATGTGCCCCTCCGGCAGGCGTGATGATGTGACGTCATCACGTCTGCCGGAAGTCCCGTCCCTGCGGCTCGCAAGATGGAGCCCGAAGAGGAGGAGGAAGAGTTGCTGCCTGCACAGCGCGGATTAGGTGAGTAGGATGTTGTTTTTTTTTAGGGGCACCTCTGGGGGCGTTATTAGTGTATGGGGGCACCTCTGGGGGCGTTATTAGTGTATGGGGGCACCTTTGGGGGCAATATTAGTGTATGGGGGCACCTCTGGGGGCATTATTAGCTCATGGGGGCACCTCTGGGGGCATTATTAGTGTATGGGGGCACCTCTGGGGGGATTATTGGTGTATGGGGGCACTATTAGTGTATGGGGGCACCTCTGGGGCATTATTGGTGTATGGGGGCACCTCTGGGGGCATTATTGGTGTATGGGGGCACCTCTGGGGGCATTATTAGTATATGGGGGCACCTCTGGGGGCATTATTAGCTCATGGGGGCACCTCTGGGGGCATTATTAGTGTATGGGGGCACCTCTGGGGGGATTATTGGTGTATGGGGGCACCTCTGGGGGCATTATTAGCTCATGGGGGCACCTCTGGGGGCATTATTAGCTCATGAGGGCACCTCTGGGGGCATTATTAGTGTATGGGGGCACCTCTGGGGGCATTATTAGTATATGGGGGCACCTCTGGGGGCATTATTAGTATATGGGGGCACCTCTGGGGGCATTATTAGTGTATGGGGGCACCTCTGGGGGCATTATTAGTTCATGGGGGCACCTCTGGGGGCATTATTAGTTCATGGGGGCACCTCTGGGGGCATTATTAGTTCATGGGGGCACCTCTGGGGGCATTATTAGTATATGGGGGCATTATTAGTTCATGGGGGCACCTCTGGGGGCATTATTAGTGTATGGGGGCACCTCTGGGGGCATTATTAGTATATGGGGGCACCTCTGGGGCATTATTAGTATATGGGGGCACCTCTGGGGGCATTATTAGCTCATGGGGGCACCTCTGGGGGCATTATTAGTATATGGGGGCACCTCTGGGGGCATTATTAGTATATGGGGGCACCTCTGGGGGCATTATTAGTTCATGGGGGCACCTCTGGGGGCATTATTAACTCATGGGGGCATCTCTCGGGGCATTATTAGTGCATGGGGGTACCTCTGGGGGCATTATTAGTTCATGGGGGCCACCTCTAGGGGCATTATTAGCTCATGGGGGCACAGCTGGGAATCCTACATACAGGGGGCACAGCAGGGGATCCTACATACAGGGGGCATCCCAAACAGCGCAGTTACTATGGGAGCCTACAGGAGGGAGAAAGGGAAGGAAGTTGCTAGAAATGTGCGGAGCCTAAATTGTTTGTCTCGCAGGTTCTGAAAAGATTAAACATATCTGGAAGGACTCATCATGGCGGACTGGGCCGGATGGAGAGGAAAAGGGGAAGTGACGCCTCAGATCAAAGAAGACATCACCGGTGAGTCACTGTATGACACTTTTCTTATTTTGTAGAACATCATTTAGTAGAGGTGCCCCGAGGTGACAGCTACTACATTATCTGTACTCAGAGATATCACTGTGTTATCTGTTGTGTTACATAGGACTGCAGGTGACTACTACATTATCTGTACTCAGAGATATCACTGTGTTATCTGTGGTGTTACATAGGACTGCAGGTGACAGCTACTACATTATCTGTACTCAGAGATATCACTGTGTTATCTGTGGTGTTACATAGGACTGCAGGTGACATCTACATTATCTGTACTCAGAGGGATATCACTGTGTTATCTGTGCTGTTACATAGGACTGCAGGTGACATCTACTACATGATCTATACTCAGAGATATCACTGTGTTATCTGTGCTGTTACATAGGACTGCAGGTGAAATCTACTACATTATCTGTACTCAGAGATACCACTGTGTTATGTGGTGTTACATAGGACTGCAGGTGATATCAGGTGATTTCTCCAGGTTGCAGAAGTTCAAACTTCATTGTGCCCTGGTGTGCTGGTGTCTGTATGTCTGTATACACGTGTGCTGGTGTCTGTATACACGTGTGCTGGTGTCTGTATACATGTGTGCTGGTGTCTGTGTGTGAGATCAATTCTAGAGAACTGGCTCATATATCCCATTTTCCCCAGTGGCTTAAAATGTAACCTCTGTTATACAGTTATAAAATTGTAGAACTTAAATGTGAACAAGGTGCACTTCAAATAGACACTTACTTGTATAGCTGCCTCTTGTGCTCTGTATGCAGTGCATTATATTCACCCTTGCAACGTACAATTTATAGCGTGTCTACAAGCCCAGCGGGGCTCATTATGATGGAGACTAAAACTTATACAAGAGTGGGGTAGGGGTTCCCCTGTATTCAGAATGCTGTTGAGTGCTAGGCAATGCCCCGTTTGGGGTTATTGAATTTCGAGGGTCTATGCAGAGCAGGATAAAGACACCTCTGCTGCACAAACAGGATCTCCTAGAAAGCGTTCTCACCGCCATGTATTCGCTATCACTGGCTTGGGTGAGCTAAACTAGTCTGCCTGGGGGGGGGTGTGATTTGTATATGCTCACTAACATGGAACAGCCTCATTATATTAGCCTTATCAACATATTCTATGTTAGTGAGCATACCGGGGGGGGGGGGGGGGGATATTGGTGAACATATACAAATCAAACAGCCCCCCCCAGACCCTCGAAATTCAATAACCCCAAACGGGGCATTGCCTAGTACTCAACAGCATTCTGAATACAGGGGAACCCCTACCCCACTCTTGTATAAGTTTTAGTCTCCATCATAATGAGCCCCGCTGGGCTTGTAGACACGCTATAAATTGTACGTTGCAGGGGTGAATATAATGCACTGCATACAGAGCACAAGAGGCAGCTATACAAGTAAGTGTCTATTTGAATTGCACCTTGTTCACATTTAGTTTCTACGATTTTATAACTGTATAACAGAGGTTACATTTTAAGCCACTGGGGAAAATGGAGTATATGAGCCAGTTCTCTAGAATTAATCTGAACCAAATTATACCTCCCAGCAAGGCGTGGGTCGAACACACAATTTTTATTTTTTTTTATTAATGTGGGGGGCCCAGACACTTTGGTTGTATGGGGCCCCGAAATTCCTGATGGCGGCCCTGCGTGCGCCCCTCGGCTCGTGCTGTGCGACTGATACTCAGTGTTTTGTATGTGTTGTGCTGTAACCTGAACCCTGTCTGAACACTGGCCTGTTTCTATCAGGATGTTCTGCCCCACCCGTCTGCTGTGTGCTCTGGCCATGTAGGAGTTACACTGCTCCAGTTCTGTGCACAGGTGATTCTGTTTTGAACCAGGAGCCTTGTCCAATAGGGCTGGGAGTTTCCCCTTATTCCCTATAAGTGTTTGGCTGAGGCTCATTCTGGTGCCGGTTATTGAGCTTGTCTCTGCCTGCTTCTGCCTCTGTTTAGCTCTGTGTTTATTCTGACTATTTTGCCTTGTATTCTGACTATCCCTGCTTGCTGCCTGCCCCTGACCATATTGCCTGTTTATTGACCTTGCTTTTTGGATTGTGTTTTTGTACTGCGCTGCCCGATTGTTGTGACCCGGACTGTCGACCATTTTTTATTGTGTTTTGTCTGTCTGTCTTGTCTTTGTGTCCCACCTAGCAAGTGCAGGGACCGCCGCCCAGTTGCTCGCCGCCATCTTAGGGCGGATTGTGGCAAGTAGGTAGGGACAGTGGGCGGGGCTGAGCTTAGGGCTCACTGTCTCTGTGTGTCTGGTGTCACCGGTTCCTGACAACGCTAATGAGCACAGCTCCTTGAACTTATCATTGCAGCCACAATATAGAAGCAAGGGAGACACTGATATATAAACAATTTATGGTAAACAAGACGTTGTGCCAGCTTGACTGCGCAGGACAGGAAACTGCTGACCATCTATGGACTGACCTGAGAGTGTGACGTGTGTGTCTTGTGATATGAAACCCCGCCTGTATTAAATGTTTATGTAATTCATGTGAATACACTTCGCATGAGTAGTACCGCCCCATATTCTGTCTATAAAAGTTAACACAAATCAATAAAGGGGGCGCTTCCCAAGCTTACGTTACTGATACGTACATCAGCTGTCTGTGTCTGGGAGGACCTGTCTGGAAAATAGTACTTGTATTAGTTTCACTCCCTGCTTGTACACTGTTGATTGGCATACATGACACGGATCAGTGGATCCGTAGACGATTCTCGTCTGCTAGGAGGACAGCAAGGAGGGAAGGCATCCTGCTGCAAACTATGGGAAATTGAAGCTAAGGAAGATAGTTAGCGATGGGCATGTAAAGATGCTGTACAATATCTAGAACAGATCTTGAGGAGATTTGATATGAAGGCAGACACATGCCTTAGCCCCACCAACCTCTGGCTCTCTGACCAATACCTGGGAGACTCTTCACACTCCTGTGCGCAGTATCTATGTTATTATAACTTACATAGTTCTATGTAACTTTGGGTAAAAAGTCTTTATATACATATATATATATATATATATATATATATATATATATATATAAATAAAACAAAGGTAATCCGAGGTGGCACTCCAGGTATAAAGTGAATGAAAAAAAGTTTTATTCACCCATAAATGTGCAAAGTTTCGATCTCTCGTTGAGATCTTTTTCAAGCAAGAGATCGAAACGTTGCACATTTATGGGTGAATAAAACTTTTTTTCATTCACTTTATACCTGGAGTGCCGCCTCGGATTACCTATGTTGTGGATCTGGAAGCCTAGGTCTGGCTACCAGAGGTTGTGCACCCACCTGAGCCTTGAGCCTGCACAGCGCCGTCCTGCAACCCTTTCTTCTCTTATATATATATATATATATATATATAAAATTTGCTTAGAACTTATTAGGATATATATATATATATATATATATATATATATATATATATCCTAATAAGTTGTAAGCTATTTTTTTTTAAACTGAGGTATAATTGTGTGTCATTGTCTGGTATTTTTATTACACAAGATTTTCGAAGAAGTTTGCACTCTTATAATCTATGATTTTACTTCTCACTGTTCAAGGTTAGAAGTGAGATTATGGGGGCTATAGCTGCTGTGTATTGTGTGATTAGCTTTTAGATAACAGCGCAGGTACGCTAAAGATGTTGACATACTGTATATATCTAATTTACATTACATTTTCAAGGTGTCTTGTATTTGATTTATAGCAAAAGAAGGTCAATGTGATACTAGCTGAGTGTAACATGTTTTATTATTTTTATTTTTTTAGGGATAACAATTTTGTGGTGATTATAGCAAACTAATATAATACAATAAACCCATGAAAAAAAAAAGTTATTACTTAGTAAAGGAAATATTAGAAACTGAGAGTTTATAGAGTAGTCTACCTAAACACCTTCATTCCATGAAGTGATTTTATTTCTGTTTTCCAATGTTGTTACTAAAGTTGTATAGTTTTATACTTGGCACAGGGCCCCTTACCCCAGAAGGACATGATGGCACAGGTCCTAGTGAGGGCACCTTCACCCTGGAGGAGAGGATGGCACAGGGCACGTTCACCCCTGAAGGAGAGGATGGCACAGGGCATCTCCCCCTGCAGGAGAGGATGGTACAGGGCATCTTCCCCCCTGCAGGAGAGGATGGCACAGGGCCCCTTCCCCCTGTAGGAGAGGATGGTACAGTACATCTTCCCCCCTGGAGGAGAGGATGGTACAGTACATCTTCCCCCTGGAGGAGAGGATGGTACAGTACATCTTCCCCCTGGAGGAGAGGATGGTACAGTGCATCTTCACCCCTGGAGGAGAGGATGGTACAGGGCACCTTCCCCCCTGGAGGAGAGGATGGTACAGTACATCTTCCCCCTGGAGGAGAGGATGGCACAGGGCATCTTCCTCCTGGAGGAGAGGATGGTACATCTTCCCCCCTGCAGGAGAGGATGGTACAGTACATCTTCCCCACTGAAGGAGAGGATGGTACAGGGCATCTTCCCCCCCTGGAGGAGAGGATGGTACAGGGCCCCTTCCCCCCTGCAGAAGAGGATGGTACAGGGCCCCTTCCCCCCTGCAGGAGAGGATGGTGCAGGGCACCTTCCCCCCCTGCAGGAGAGGATGGTACAGGGCCCCTTCCCCCCTGCAGGAGAGGATGGTACAGGGCACCTTCCCCCCTGCAGGAGAGGATGGTACAGGGCCCCTTCCCCCCTGCAGGAGAGGATGGTACAGGGCACCTTCCCCCCTGCAGGAGAGGATGGTACAGGGCCCCTTCCCCCCTGCAGGAGAGGATGGTACAGGGCACCTTCCCCCCTGCAGGAGAGGATGGTACAGGGCCCCTTCCCCCTGCAGGAGAGGATGGTACAGGGCACCTTCCCCCCTGCAGGAGAGTATGGTACAGGGCACCTTCCCCCCTGCAGGAGAGGATGGTACAGGGCCCCTTCCCCCCTGGAGGAGAGGATGGTACAGGGCATCTTCCCCCCCTGGAGGAGAGGATGGTACAGTACATCTTCCCCCCTGGAGGAGAGGATGGTACAGGGCATCTTCCCCCCTGGAGGAGAGGATGGTACAGGGCACCTTCCCCCCTGCAGGAGAGGATGGTACAGGGCATCTTCCCCCCTGGAGGAGAGGATGGTACAGGGCATCTTCCCCCCTGGAGGAGAGGATGGTACAGGGCATCTTCCCCCCTGGAGGAGAGGATGGTACAGGGCATCTTCCCCCCTGGAGGAGAGGATGGTACAGGGCATCTTCCCCCCTGGAGGAGAGGATGGTACAGGGCATCTTCCCCCCCCTGGAGAGGATGGTACAGGGCACCTTCCCCCCTGGAGGAGAGGATGGTACAGTACATCTTCCCCCCTGGAGGAGAGGATGGTACAGTACATCTTCCCCCTGGAAGAGAGGATAGTACAGTACATCTTCCCCCTGGAGGAGAGGATGGTACAGTGCATCTTCACCCCTGGAGGAGAGGATGGTACAGGGCACCTTCCCCCCTGGAGGAGAGGATGGTACAGTACATCTTCCCCCTGGAGGAGAGGATGGCACAGGGCATCTTCCTCCTGGAGGAGAGGATGGTACATCTTCCCCCCTGCAGGAGAGGATGGTACAGTACATCTTCCCCACTGAAGGAGAGGATGGTACAGTACATCTTCCCCCTGGAGGAGAGGATGGTACAGGGCATCTTCCCCCCCTGGAGGAGAGGATGGTACAGGGCCCCTTCCCCCCTGCAGAAGAGGATGGTACAGGGCACCTTCCCCCCTGCAGGAGAGGATGGTGCAGGGCACCTTCCCCCCTGCAGGAGAGGATGGTACAGGGCCCCTTCCCCCCTGCAGGAGAGGATGGTACAGGGCACCTTCCCCCCTGCAGGAGAGGATGGTACAGGGCCCCTTCCCCCCTGCAGGAGAGGATGGTACAGGGCACCTTCCCCCCTGCAGGAGAGGATGGTACAGGGCCCCTTCCCCCCTGCAGGAGAGGATGGTACAGGGCACCTTCCCCCCTGCAGGAGAGGATGGTACAGGGCCCCTTCCCCCTGCAGGAGAGGATGGTACAGGGCACCTTCCCCCCTGCAGGAGAGGATGGTACAGGGCACCTTCCCCCCTGGAGGAGAGGATGGTACAGTACACCCTCCCCCCTGGAGGAGAGGATGGTACAGGGCCCCTTCCCCCCTGGAGGAGAGGATGGTACAGTACACCCTCCCCCCTGGAGGAGAGGATGGTACAGTACACCTTCCCCCCTGCAGGAGAGGATGGTACAGTACATAATCCCCCCTGCAGGAGAGGATGGTACAGTACATAATCCCCCCTGCAGGAGAGGATGGTACAGTACATAATCCCCCCTGCAGGAGAGGATGGTACAGTAGATCTTCCCCCCTGCAGGAGAGGATGGTACAGTACATAATCCCCCCTGCAGGAGAGGATGGTACAGTACATAATCCCCCCTGCAGGAGAGGATGGTACAGTAGATCTTCCCCCCTGCAGGAGAGGATGGTACAGTAGATCTTCCCCCCTGCAGGAGAGGATGGTACAGCCCCTCTTATCACACGGAGATGCTGCCCGCAGGATGCTCATGCCCTGCACGTTCCCGTATATGACACGCTCAGGGGGCGGGGCCAGATAGCGTCATCAGCGGGGGAGATTCCACGACCACCAAGACACATAGCCCCGCCCACAGCCCTCAACATAACCAATCTCAGCGCAGCATCTCCACACACCCCATACTCAGCCAATCGCCTGCCGTGCCGGTGTTAACCCCTTCAGTACCTGTTAGGGATGCTGCGGTTCTCTATGGGTACTGATATATAGGTATATAGGGTATATAGGTAATGTACAGCGCTGCCCCGCGTCCCCTCTGTCAGGAGAAGGGTGTCACTTCCCATAATAAGTCATTACCGCACGGCGCTGTACAGACGTGAATCACCCAGACAGGAGGATGCTCGGGACGTGCTGGCGGGAGGGCAGGGGTTAAAATGTGCGTGACGTCAGCGGGGGCTTGGCTGCCGGGCATCAGTGAATGAAGCACATTGTAAAGAGAGACAGCGGGGAAAAAAGCCGGCACTGCTGGAGAGGAAACCGCGGCGGTACTGCACCTCATACACCGGGGGAAAAGCCGGCACTGCTGGAGAGGAAACCGCGGCGGTACTGCACCTCATACACCGGGGGAAAAGCCGGCACTGCTGGAGAGGAAACCGCGGCGGTACTGCACCTCATACACCGGGGGCAGCGGATAGACCCGGGACACACCGAGACATGATCGCGTCCCATCTACTCGCCTACTTCTTCACCGAGCTCAACCATGACCAAGTGCAGAAGGTGAGGAGCGACCTGCCGGGACCTGTAATACTTACTTACCGGATACACTGATAGAAGTACCGCCATATATAACAACTATATTATCCTGTATACTCCAAACACTGCACTCTTATATCCTATATACTCTATACATTGCACTCTATTATCCTATATACTCCATACATTGCACTCTATTATCCTATATACTCCATACATTGCACTCTATTATCCTATATACTCCATACATTGCACTCTATTATCCTATATACTCCATACACTGCACTCTAGTATCCTATATACTCTATACATTGCACTCTAGTATCCTATATACTCCATACATCCTACTATAGTATCCTATATACTCCATACATTGCACTCTATTATCCTATATACTCTATACATTGCACTCTAGTATCCTATATACTCCATACATCACTCTGATATCCTATATACTCTATACATTGCACTCTAGTATCCTATATACTCCATACATCCTACTATAGTATCCTATATACTCCATACATTGCACTCTATTATCCTATATACTCCATACATTGCACTCTATTATCCTATATACTCCATACATTGCACTCTGATATCCTATATACTCCATACATTGCACTCTAGTATCCTATATACTCCATACATTGCACTCTAGTATCCTATATACTCAATACATTGCACTCTGATATCCTATATACTCTATACATTGCACTCTATTATCCTATATACTCCATACACTGCACTCTAGTATCCTATATACTCTATACATTGCACTCTAGTATCCTATATACTCCATACAATGCATTCTTATATCCTATATACTCCATACATCACACTCTAGTATCCTATATACTCCATACATCACTCTGATATCCTATATACTCCATACATCAAACTCTAGTATCCTATATACTCCATACATCACTCTGATATCCTATATACTCCATACATCACACTCTAGTATCCTATATACTCCATACATTGCACTCTGGTATCCTATATACTCCATACATAGCACTCTATTATCCTATATACTCCATACATTGCACTCTAGTATCCTATATACTCCATACATTGCACTCTAGTATCCTATATACTCCATACATTGCACTCTAGTATCCTATATACTCCATACATTGCACTCTAGTATCCTATATACTCCATACATTGCACTCTAGTATCCTATATACTCCATACATCGCACTCTGATGTTCTATATACTCCGTACATCACACTCTAGTATCCTATATACTCTTACGCTAGCCTCAGTTATTGTACTAGAATGCAGAATAATAAGGTATAAAGGATATTAAGGAGTGTAAGGAGATAGAAGTGATACTAGACTGTAGTGTAAGGGGTAATGGATACTGGAGTGTAAGTAATAGTAGATTGTACTAGAAGAACATAGAAAGCTGTCTGTCTATTAGATATTAGATTTGTCTGTGGCTCATATACTGGCGTGTGCAGTGTGAGGGGGCAGATAGATCCCTACCCTATAGCCATTGTGGTACATTATGCCACATGTATACAGAGTGTACAGAGTATGGTGTGTGTGTATATATCACAGCAGTGTAAGGATGAACTGTCACATGTATATAGAGTATACAGAGTAGGGGGTGTGTATATTACAGCAGTGTAAGAATATACTATATCACATGTATACAGAGTAGGGTGTGTGTATATATTGCTGTGGAACCTTTATATTGCCCCCTACTGTCTGGAACATCTCCACGTGTCGGGCAGGGCAGGTGGCAGTCGGGGCTGTCAGGTCAGGAGACATGGAGGCAGCCTGTACAGCTGTCTGTGACTCTGTGGCCATTCATGCAGAGCTTCCAGGAAGCCGCATCCCGCTCAGTTTCTCCACTTCCATCCATTCTTCACCAGGGGGGCAGGCTGCCCACGTGGAGCCAGGAGCCGGGGTAACGCTGAGTGGGATTTCCCCAGTCACTACCTCATAACGCTGCGTTTCCTCATCCCCATAGCTATGACTACACCATGGAAGATAGAAATTCCAGCTACAACAGGAAGTTTCTTTAGTTGCCTGGAAATCGCTGTGTATCAGTTTTAACTCTTTCCTTCCTTTTTGATACCATGAGTTTCATGTCTCGTTGACATTTCCAGACCTGACCCCAGATCTGCGGTCGGAGCTGTAATATTCACCGAGAAATTTGTTTAGTAGCCACTTAATTTTTCTAGAACCATAGACGTCCATAGGAAAGAATGTAAAATCTTGGACGTTGGTTTTCTTATCTCATCCAGCTCCTCTTCTCCCTAATCATTGTCCGCAGATAATAGGTTCTCCTCCATTCCGTACACTGATATATAGTCGTATATTGGTTGCCATGGAGTTTCTTGGAGAATTCCCTGAGTAAGCCACCTTGCTGATGAGAATCCTTATAGACAAGAGGATGACCTTCCAAGGTACTCCGCACTCCCAAGGTCAACACTGTTTCTATGGAGAAATTGCAGTCAATGAAATAGGAAATCTATGGAAATCTGGCTGTAATACGTATTAGAATTTATTAGCCCCCTCTCTATAACTGGCCGCCATCTCTACAGGAATATGTGAGACGGGAATCCGGCCAATACTTTGGTTAATTCCCCAGCAGCTGCTTTTTTTTCTTTCTTCCCTTCTATACAGCGATACATGACGGCGTATATAGGATATTAAACGTCCACCGTGTGATTGGATAAAAAAATGAGGTCACTTTAGCTGTAGCATAAGGCTGGGTCCAGTATACAGGCAATCACTTCTCATTTACTGATACAAGAGATGAGCGCCCCCTGCAGGAATCTTTTGGAAGAGGTCACATATTTTAGCCTGGATCACTGCTTCATAGTATAAGACTACCAGGCGTCTGTACGTGCCTAACATATACTCCCCTTGCATATACGCTATGGATATTTAGGATCTTATATAGGGTTTTCCAAGAGTTTAAAAATCCGAATCCGACTATACAGAGCAGGGGCAGGGAACCTTGGCTCTCCAGCTGTTGCAAAACAACAACTCCCATCATGCCTGGACAGCCAAAGCTTTAGCTTTGGCTGTCCAGGCATGATGGGAGTTGTTGTTTTGCAACAGCTGGAGAGCCAAGGTTCCTTACCCCTTATACAGAGGTATTCTTCACTAGTAATAGAAAGAATATCTGTTCATTCAGCTAATAATCATAGGCCCTGTGTACGCTATGCTATGTGCATGAGACATAAACGAACCAAGAATCTGGATTCCATGAAAATTTTACATTTTTACCCTTACGTCCATTCGGCGTCACCATGCCATACCTCATTGTGTTGCAGTCTATTGCTTTCTAGGAATTCATCAGAATTGCCCTTGCTGCTCAGTTTTGGAAACCCTGGAGATAATGCACCGATTTGTAGACAGGAATGCAATGAAAACACATCTGCGTGGGAATCTTCAGACGGAAATAAAAATAGTGCATGCTATATATAGGGATGGTGACTAGGCAGTGATCTCCATTGGGAAAAAAATATGAAATACTAAAAAAAAAAAAATGAGCATGTAGTATTTACATCAGGAAGAATATGGAATACTCAGTGGTATTAGACCCCCATGCAGCCCCCCATCTGCTGTGTGACATTTATAGAACTGCTGTGACTGAGGTGACATTAGTCTGCCTGGAGTATCAGCCGTGCCTGTCTGCAGCCTATAGCTATAACATCAGTCCATATATATATATATATATATATATATATATATATATATATATATATATATATATATATATAATATAATATAATTAGACTCCTGGTGGGATTCCCCACATAGATGCACAGTCCTTCACCGGGTTGACCCGTACCCAGTGCTTCGTCCAGAAAAAACCGCAATTGAAGACAGTGTTATTTTAAATATCAAAAATGTTTTTTCTTTACTTTGCCATATGCGTACAAAAAAACAACGAACTTTCGGCCTTTAAAACATACTGAGCCTTTCTCAAGTATGAGAGGCTCAGTTTCCCCCTAGCAACCAATCAGATTCCACCTTTCATTTTCCAAAGAGTCTGTGAGGAATGAAAGGTGGAATCTGATTGGTTGCTAGGGGCAACTGAGCCAGTTTCACTTTACACCAGTTAGGAGATTTATCAAACATGGTGTAAAGTGAAACTGGCTCAGTTGCCCCTAGCAACCAATCAGATTCCACCTTTCATTCCTCACAGACTCTTTGGCAACTGAGCCAGTTTCACTTTACACCATGTTTGCTAAATCTCCCCTCATGTTTCATAAATCTCCCCCACTGTCTTCAATTGCGATGCAGGAGATGAGTCATAGGAGATCAGTGTGACCCGGGTCTATAGGAAGTACAGAGATGAGACATCACTAAAGGCTACGTGTAAAATGTGTCGGAGCTGTATGCAAAGTAGGAAGCACTCGTGAGCGCAGTAATATCAGTTCCCTATTATAAATTACTAGGGTTTTTTGCATCAAATAGAAAGCTGTTTGGTTACATAATAACACATTGTGTGCGAAACGCTTTTAATACTGCACAACTCTGACCCGAGACGATGTCTTACAGGAAAAATTTTCAAAACAGCCCCTATATTTAAATTAGAATAATTCTATCATCCGTCTATCTATCTAATATTTTTGTATATATAACCTAAAATTAAAATATCCACTTTAAGGAGTAGACAAGCGTCAGACTTTACCCAGAGAAGTAGTATGGGTGCAGTAGTAGTGGATGAGGTCACGCCTGAAACTTTTATCTGACACACCTACAAATCCCTTTTTCCGAGAAAACCCCTCAGTACTTTAGAGAAGTTCTGCCCCCCCACCTTTACGCACACAGGGCTGAAACCAGACACCCTCGCTGGAGGAAGCTGACTCATTTCTTCATACTCCTCAGGCATTGCTAAAGCCACGCTGCTGCCGCTGCTGGAACCATGATGAAAGCAAAGCATGTGATGTGCAAGTGGCGGAGGCATCATTTGTTTAGAGAGCGGACCAGTTCTGGAAGGTGTGGCGGAGGGCGCTTATAGAACGTATAATTTTTTATTGTATTACCATGAAGAAAGTCAGGGCTCATCTTATAATAAACAAGGACGTGGGATCATATAATTTAATAAGACACATTGGGGTCTATAGAGGCACATATAGAAGTCCTGGATCCTGTTCACATTGACATTTTTCTCTACAATATTTTGTTCCCTTATGTTTATAGAGAGGAGCTTCTATTAAATCCCCAGTTGATTTCCATGTGCAAATTCCTTCAGTTTGCATCGGCTTTGCATGGAGTGAAGCAATATCTCCCAATGAGCGTTCGCTAAAAAGATTGTAGTAATAATACACAGTGACGGAGGATAATTCCAGACCGCCGCAAAATAATTGACTTGCTAAGGGACAATAAGCTAGAGATGCATAGGAAACTTGAAGATTATTGTTTTAACTCTTATATTGGAATACCATGTATAGGACTCCTATGTAGAAGAAGTGAAGGCGCTCCACTGTAGAGGAGCCATATGAGGCTTAAAGGGATTGTTGGTGATTAGGAAAATGGACTTCTTACCATGGGCTTCATGTGGTTTTGCAACTTGGGTCACTTACGTGATGAGTTACAATATCGCATACAGCTTAAAGTGTCACTGTCGCTATACATTTCAAAATCTAAATCAACACTAGATGTGATATAAAGCAAGTTTGCAATATACGTTCATTATTTTTGTTGTTATCATGCTGTAAAACAAAGCTGTACTTACCAGAAATCCAGGTCCAGTCTCCTGAAGGCAGATTTTCTGACTTGTGCTAACGGACTAAACACAGGAATTCCGGCCAGTACAGAGAGTCACGGCTCAATGTGTCCATCAATTACATGACTGTTTTTCTCTGTGAGCGCTCAGATGGCCTGGGATACACAGGACTTCCTGTTTTCTGACACTATCCTCAGAGAAAAAGAGTCAGAAAACAGGAAGTGCCGTGTTTTTTATGATAACTAAAAAAAGAATGTAAGTTGCAAACTTACTTTATATCACATCTACTGTTGATTTAGGTATTGAAAGTTATAATGACAGTGACACTTTAAGGACTACAATGCTTTTTTGGGGAGGGGAAAATAACCCCTTTAAGGAGCTTGAATACTTTAAGGGCCTTTTTTAAAAAAAAATCTGTTCAATAAGATCCGTAATGAAAATCAATTAAAAAAGCAATCGAAAGACGTAGGTACCAATACTAAATGTACAGTGCGCTGGTGTCCACGCCCAGCACGTGGCCATACCACGAGATGAGGTCACACTGACCTATATTATAAGTGATCCTTCTATTTTCTATGAGCATCACCACAAGTGCTTGGCGGTTTATGTCTCAGGCGGTTTATATCTCAGGTTGAATCTATCACATGCTGTAGGACCAGCTCGACATTAACGTCTTTAAACCACAGCTAGATCCTGATCTTAAGATGTTACGAGGAAGCTGCAGCTGCTGATGTCATGGAGGAGTCTCTTGTCAGGCTTGATGGTGTCGGACTAAGGTTACTTCTTCATTATTTGAGGATTAAAAAGATCTCTGAGTTTTGGCTCTGCGACATCCTGGAGAAGTCGGAAACTGTGACTGGTTATTATAGGGAGTACAGTGACATT
This sequence comes from Dendropsophus ebraccatus, assembly GCF_027789765.1. NCBI lineage: Eukaryota > Metazoa > Chordata > Amphibia > Anura > Hylidae > Dendropsophus > Dendropsophus ebraccatus. The sequence continues at coordinate 190,803,076 of NC_091454.1, read as the reverse complement.
ATACTGTAATTACAGCCTTACAGGAGTCATTGTATTGTGTTCTTAACCACTTCTGGATGTCAGTGGATAAAAGACATTGTGGATGTCTTCTGGTTTCTACTTGTCGACCAGCAATTAATTTTTATAGGTAATAAAGTAGCACTAACAGCACTCATACTGACGTCTTTGTGTGCCTTGAGTTTCTCTTTGTTTTAGAGGTCCCCTGTGTACCAGTCATGTGGTCCCCCCCATGTACTGGTCATGGGGTCACCCCTGTGTACCAAGCAAGAGGTCACCTCTATGTATGAGTCATGTGGTCTCTCTTGTGTACCAGTCTTGAGGTCCGTCCCCCTCTGTACTGGTCATGTGATTCCCCCCCCCTCGTGTACCAGTCGTGTGGTCCCCTCTGTGTAGCAGTCATGAGGTTCCCCCCCCCCCCCCTGTACTGGTCAAGTGTTCCCCCTCCCCCTCGTGTACCGGTCGTGTGGTCCCCTCTGTGTGGCGGTCATGAGGTTCCCCCCCTGTACTGGTCATGTGGTCCCCCCCTCGTGTACCGGTCGTGTGGTCTCCTCTGTGTAGCGGTCATGAGGTCCCCTTTGTGTACTGGTCATGAGGTCCTCCCCCCCCTGTGTACTGGTCTTGTGGTTCCCCCTTGTATACCAGTTTTGAGGTCCCCCCCCCCCCCCGTGTACTGGTCATGTGGTCCCCTTTGTGTAGCAGTCATAAGGTCCCCCCTCTGTGTACAGCTTATGTGGTACCCCTGTTATGTGCAGGCTGAGGCACATGGTGGCCCCATTCAACATCATGGAGCAATAGCAAAGAACCTAGGGGTTCTTCATTTCCATCTTCTTCTCCTGCAGATCGTCACCACTGTTTTTGTCTTTGTTGTCTTCACAGGTGGACAAGTACCTCTACCACATGCGCCTCTGCGATGAGACGCTCCGGGATGTATCAAACAGATTTAGCAAGCAGATGGAGAAAGGACTTGGGGCAGAAACCAACCCCACCGCCTGTGTGAAGATGCTGCCCACCTTCGTACGGTCCACACCTGATGGAACAGGTAAGGGAAACATTGTGAGAAGTAAAATGTAATAATGTGATGAAAATGATCTGGGATATGTTACTACCAGGGGAAGTATTCATTTAAAGAAGTCCGGCGATTGCTAAAAGCCATCAGCCTGCAGGGGGAAGGGGGAAACAGATGGCAATAAGGCACTTACCTCTCTACCTGTGTGTGGTATTGCAATTCAGCTCCATTCACCTTAATGCAACTGAGCTGCAAAATCCCCACCCAACCTGGGGACTAGATTAGTTCTGTTTCTGGAGGAAAGTGGCCATGTTTTTCTAATGCTGGACAACCCCTTTAAGGTAAACAATTAGATGATACATCCAGCTCTATCTGAGAACAGTATATGATAGAAGAAGCAGAGCTCTGCTATATATGGTTTATAGGATTAAAGGAGTAAATCTGGACAGGACTCCTAGGAGAGACAGTGAGAGTCCTGCTGCCCCGCCCACATTCATTGATTGACAGCTTTCCTTCTATCAGTGCATGTACAGAGAAAGCTGACAATCAGCCTATGTGGGAGAGTTATGGTGCGTTTAGTTGTAACGATTATCGTGCGAATTTGCGCGATAACGATCGAATTCTAACGATAATCGTACGTGTAAACGCATCGAACGATCAAACGGCGAACGAGACATCGTTCGTTTTGATCTTTCAACATGTCATCAAATCGTCCGTCGGTCGCGAAAAATTCGCCGATCGTTCCGTGTAAACAGTCGTCGCGCTATAGTCCGGCCGCCCGGCCCCCCGCTCGCAGCCTGACCCCCCCCCCCCCCGCGCTTATCCGCAGCCCCCTGCGCCGGCTGCAAGGCAGCACTGATTGGAATCAGAGCGGCGGCGGCAGGTGGCGATGAGAGCGGCTGGGGTGGCGATCCAGCCGGCGCGGGGGGCTGCGGATGAGCGGGGGGCCGGGCTGTGGGCGCGCGATCGCAAAACGATTTTTCCGTATGATATATCGTACCGTCTAAACGCTGATCGTTATGATAAAAAAAAACTTTACTTCGACATCGTTAATCGTACGATCGGGCCAATTATCGTTTCGTGTAAACGCACCATAAGGCTCTGTTCACTGTTTAACACCTGTCCAGCAGATCCAAAGATCTCAGACATATACATCAGGGTTTGCGGGATGGAGTAGCAGAGATTACCACACTATTCCATCCAGCTGGATCCTGTGCAGTATACATTTCTTTTAACCTGGGTCCCTATGTATGACAAATGCTTTAGCTGACCAGGTATGATGGGAGTTGTAGTTGTGCAACAGCTAGAGAGCCAAGGTTCCCTACCCCTGTGTTGTATATTTTGGGCATCCCCCCCCAAAGTATACATCTAATGGACACTGTATACTTGTATGTAAATCAGAGGGTTCAGAGCGAGGTATCTGTCAGCAGAACACATCTTAGCTGCCAGCAGTCTTATCAGTGCGGCCACCTTATGGTTTGCCCAGCTCTATCCTATCATACGTGGTTGTGAGATGTTCCTGGAACAGTTTCTATACATATGATTTATATAGCATTGCAGGGTGACTCCTATATAGAGGGTGCATGGCAGGGTGCCTCCTATATAGTTACAAGCTTTAATAAGAGCCATGAGTATGAGACATGCCACAGCCTGACATCTTGGCAGCTGTCTCGATTATGCAAGCACAAGAATGTCTCTGGGCAGCGAAACTCTGTCTCTTATAAAAACATGTCTTTGTGCTAAAACACTGCAGGGACTGTAGTGAGCGACTCTCAACCACGCTGGCATAGCGTGTGGCTGCCACGTTGATAAGATATCCTGCTATCACAGCCTCATATCATGTTATTGCCCTTGTAAAGGACATCGGAGTGTTTACTAGAGCTGTCTAAAGGCCCTATTCCACGGGTCGTTTAGAGGAGCAATATTGTTCGTATTCAGCCGATAACGGCCGCTACGAACGATATTCGTCCCGTGGAATAGAGTGCAACGATCAGCCGACATCGTTCATGTCGGCTGATCGTTGCAGTCGCTTGTTTTTCAACATGTTGAAAAACAAGCGACTGATATAGCAGCGATCTGCTGCCGTCTCTCCGTTGAATAGGACCGTCGGCAGCAGATGCTGCTATATCCTATGGGCTGCCCGGACGATCAGCGATCCCCCGGGCAGCCCCCCCAGCAGCTCCCCGCCGCCCCTCCAGCACTCACCCGCTTGCTGACGCCGCGTTGAATAGCGGCGGCAGCGAGCGGGGAACGAGGAGCAAACGAGCGCTAATAGCGCTCGTTTGCTCCTACAAACGACTCGTGGAATAGGGGCATAAGTGTGTTAGACCGGGGTAATGTTTATTATTGTAGGATCTGGAGAAAGACTCAGTGGGGGCATGTTGTTACAAAATTTATATAGGTAAGAGTTTCCTTAAAGGGATGATGGGAATTGTAGTTTTGCAAAAGATGGAGGGCCGGGAGTTTGACCCCCCTGATGTAGAAGGAACAAAGCTGTCTCTCTAGCGCCATCTACTGGAGGCATCTACTTGACTCTTGCAATTTGACCAGATTGAGAGAGAAACCAAGATTTCTCTTCTATCGGGAGATAGTGGAGGAAAAACAGGAGCATAGTCAGATTGATCCAAAGCAATATTAGCATTACATTCTTATTCTTATCTTAATATTAACCTATTTCTATCCTGTACGGCTACAAACCACTAACTATACGAACTTTAATTTATTTTTACATTTCTTTTCATTTACCTTTTAGAGGTTAAAGTATTACTGTCACTTTAAAAAAAAAACTTTTGACATATAAAAACCTTTGATCAGTTTGAGTCTGGGAGTTCAGACCCCTATGATCCCATGATTGCTATATAGAGCCAGGAGAAGTCCATGGCTGAGTGCTTAAGCCCTTGGCACAAATGCATCAGTTTTTTCATTAGATTTTTTGCATAAAATAGATAAAAAAAAACAGACTGAAAAAATGCAGTGTAAACACAGCCTTAGTGTCTTCACTACAACATTTGTAATACACAAGGACATATGAAATGAAAATGTATGATCTGAGCAATCGCTTTAATGGGAATCTGTTATCACTTTCATGCTGCCTGAATCAAAGTGGTCCCCACCAGCTCGTCCCCAACGCGCTGGCCTTGATTGATGGATATACAGGACATACAGGAAGAGAGAGCTAGCAGTCAAGGCTAGTGGGACAAGGCCACCCAGATGGCTTGTGGTTCAGGCAGAATGAAAGTCATGACAAGTTCCCTTTAAATCAGAATCTCTAACAGTGGAATGAATAATCCTGTTCTCAGATCATGTATCAACCAGTCTTATATCTCTCTCAATACTCAAAGATGTTAAGTGCAATTTCCTCCTCGTGTTGGATCCCTGTGCAGATCGGGCATGAACAAGCTGGAACCCGCACTGCCTGATAACCTATTGTAGCAAACAAATCCTTCCTTCTGATCTAAATGCAAATCACAGATACCATAGTGCAGACCACAGGACAATCCAAGCAAGTTCTTTTTTATTTACACACCAAACGTGCAAAAAAACACCGCACTAACAGCGCTTCACAATGTAACATCCCCCAGTCAGCTGGCACACCCTACGGGTTTCACTGCTTACGGCTTCATCTGGGGCCTATTTGCCATTAGTCCACATCATTTTGAGGAGAGTCTCACAGAATTTAGTATTCTAGAAGCTGACACTGGGGTAATGCTGTTATGTAACTGCCAGCTGATTGTTATGTGAGTGCTTGTTTAGTATGAGCCGCCATGTTTCCGCTCCACAGCTGTGCACATAAAGGAGCAGGTCGGGTTATTGGGTTCCTTTGTATTGACACAGGTTGGACTCCCATTGTTTAAACACTTCAGGCAGGTGTAATGTATGATCTCCTGAAGAAAGAGCTGGGCCTGACGTAGAAGTGGGACGTCAATCCACCCGGACAATGGTTTATATCACGGCAGATCACAGGACTAGCTATGTAAACATATATAGACAGATGATAGATATAGCATAAATATGAGATACCTAGATAGATGATAGATAAATAAATAGATATGAGAACAATAGATATTATATACTGGTATGTATTAGATAGACCAAACATGGTGTAAAGTGAAACTGGCTCAGTTGCCCCTAGCAACCAATCAGATTCCACCTTTCATTCCTCACAGACTCTTTGGAAAATGAAAGGTGGAATCTGATTGGTTGCTAGGGGCAACTGAGCCAGTTTTACTTTAGACCATGTTTGATAAATCTCCCCCAAGATGTATATATATGAGACCGATAGATATTTGATGTATGTTAGATATTAGATGATACTCTACCCCGTCAATATGAAAGGCGACAACCGCCCAATGCCTCGCTTCTGTGTCTACATATAAAAGTAGTGGCAGTGAGCAGTATTACTTTTGCTTCTTGCCAATATCCGCCTAGAGGCAAACACTGTAATGGATTACACATGGACACCGCTATAATTCCGCTACATATGGATCTCATCTAAATTCTACCTTTAACCTACTTACATAAATCACTAGGTCATGTATAAAAACTAGGACAGAGAAAAGGAGGACTTAGTGACCGATGGGATCCTGCTTGTCATTACCACAGCAGTGATATTAGGCTAGGTCCACACTACGTTTTTTCAATCCATTTTTTGCAAAAAAACGGATGCAACTGTGTGCATCCGTTTTTCCATTAACTTCCATTATAAAAAAAAAAAAAAAAAAAGGATCAAAACAGATGGTTGACACATGGTTGACCACGTTTTTGTGTCCGTAAAAAAAAACTGATCCGTTTTGATCCGGTTTTTTTAATAATGGAAGTCAATGGAAAAACAGATGCAGACAGTTGCATCCGTTTTTTATCAGTTTTTTGCAAAAAACGGATTGCAAAAATGTAGTGTTAACCCAGCCTTAGGTAAACACGAATCCTTTTGTCCCTGTCTAATAAGGGATATTCCCATCCCTGCTAATATAGTTATACTTGTAGGACTCGTCTTGTAAATACAATCATTTAACAATCTTGTCACCTTCTCCTGATATGGCTGCTCGTGTCCTCCCATTGTTGACAGCTTGTTGTCTAGGTTGCCGACTACCACTCTGCTTTAAAAACATAGAGCATATAGCAGCCAGAGCATTGCTTTTAGAGCAGAGTGGTGGTCTGTAACCTAGACAATGAGCTGTCAACAATGGGAGGGAAAGAGGAGCCATATCAGGTTGATAAATGAACAGATTTAACTTGTCGAGTCCTACAATCATAACTATGATAGTGGAGATGGGAATACCCATTTAGTTCTGAACAGTGAGTACAGTTTCATCACACTTTTGCCATATCATAGTGACAAATCAGTCATTTTCATGGTGGAGACTCAGGTGCAGAGATCCACAATGACTGAGCAGAAGTCTTGTATACCTTAGCTTCCATTGTGTATACTCTGCTCTCTTTAAAAAGTGACTTGTCACTATAACAGATCAAAACTTTGATGACGTTATAGTATGTGTGTTATTATAGGCCCCTATAGATAGGTACTACAGTCACATGGCTCACACACCCTCTAGGCGGTGGAGGCCTCAGGGCTGGATTACGTAAGCAGGTTTTTCTGTTAAGTAACTAGGAAAAGTCACCTGTGACATATACTTGACTAGCAAGTAATATTAGTGTTAGCATTAGCATTAGAACAACGTGGCAAGTTTTTTCCTCTTTTCTCTGGCATTTTGGAAGGTCTAACTGGCTTCTGATGTCTATACAATGCTAACCTTTGACTTAAAGGGGTACTCTGGGCAAAATGTGTTTTTAACTATGTTGTTACATAAAGAAAGTTATACAAATCCCTAATATACACTAATTATGGGAAATGCACATATTCTGCAATTTCCCTCACTTTAGTAGGTCAGGCAGGCTCACTTCCTCAAAAACAAATGTGACGTCACGTCTCAAGTGTATGCAGCAGCAGGGGGTGCATGTAGAAGTATAGAAAGGGAATAGACGTCTATTCTCCATCCCTCCCTGGGCTGGTAATGTCCCACCCCCCTGCCCGGTTCTATTATACTTGCTGCAGTGGCTCACCCCAACTAGCTGCCCCCTCTGAGCCCATCTCTCCCCTGGCCCGTCCCCTGCAGGAGCACTCACCCGCTGCCCCGTTCCGGCGGGGTGAGAGCTCCTGCACCTACCCCCAACTTGCCGCCCCTCATCTGAGCACTGTGCCCTGTCCTTTGCACAAGCGCTCACCCGCCACCCTTCGGGGTGAGCGCTCATGCACCTCCTCCCCCGAGTCTGCTCCCCTCCATCACAGCCCGCCACCTGGCCCCGTGCAGAGCGCTCACCCGCCGCCCCGTCCCGGCGGGCTGAGCGCTTATGCACCTCTTCCCAAGCAGCTGCACCTTCTCCCAAGCAGCTTTCTTCACCGTGCACGGAACCGGGCGGCCGGGTGAGCGCTGAGACTGGCTCAGATTGCTTCATCTCAGCGCTCACCCGGCTGCCCGGTTCCATGCACGGTGAAGCAAGCTTCTTGGGAAGAGGTGCATAAGCGCTCAGCCCGCCGGGACGGGGCAGGCTGTCTCTCTTTGGCTGCCCAGGAATAATGGGAATTCTAGACAGGGCCACTTTTACCAGAGGGCAAATGGTACACGTGCACCGGGCCCACTGGTTAAAGGGGCCCACCCTGAGCAGGGCCAGCCTTTGCTCTGTGCAACCAGTGCGGTCGCACAGGGCTCCGACCGACAGCCTGTGACATCCATGGTGCCCCCTGCAGCCCCCCCCCCCCTCTGCACTGTAACCACCTTTGTTCTATTGCCACCTATAGATATTTACCTGTGAGTCAGTGTTCCCCAACCTGTGGCTCTCTAGCTGTTGCACAACTACAACTCCCAGCATGCCTTACATGCCAGCCTTACACAAGGTTTTATAATGGATGCTCATGTGCTGTATAGTATTAAAGGGGTACTTTGGCAAAAATCTTTTTCTTTCAAATCAACTGGTTTCAGAAAGTAATATAGATTTGTATTTTACTTCTATTTAAAAATCTCAAGTCTTCCAGTCCTTATCAGCTGCTGTATGTCCTGCAGGAAATGGTGTTCTCTTTCCAGTCTGACACAGTGCTCTCCTCTCGCTGCCACCTCTCTCCGAGACAGGAACTCTCCAGAGCAGTTGCAAATCCCCATAGAAAACCTCTCCTGCTCTGGACAGTTCCTGTCACGGAAAGAAGCGGCAGCAGAAAGCACTGTGTCAAACTGGAGAGAATATACCACTTCCTTCAGGACATACAGCAGCTGATAAGTACTGGAACTCTGGAGATTTTTAAATAAAAGTAAAATTACAAATCTACATAACATCCTGAAACCAGTTGATTTGAAAGAAAAAGATTTTCGCCGCAGTACCCCTTTAACAAGTAAAATGATAAAATCTGGAGATATTCCTAGAAACCGTGTGTCGTGGGTGGAATTCACCAATTCATTTGCAGAGAATAGGGGAGAAGGGTTTTGTACATTTTGTTTGAAAGCTTTGAAATAGATATATCCGGTGCGATCAACAAATGTTTCCACGCAGCAACCTGCCTTTAAAGGGGTTAAACCCGCTGGCACTGTTGTGGGTATGGCCGTCTCATTGTATGAGCACAATGGTTCTGGGCTGTGTAATCCTGCACAATGCAGCCAGCACAGCAGAATCATTGCCTGGTGTAGAGGGCTCAGAGAGGTCATCCCAGGTCTCCTAGGCCGTACCACTCAGATGCATCGGAATCCCACTACCAGAGACATTGCCCCACTTTTTATACCAGCAAGTTGGCACGCAGGCCACTTGTTACATTACTGTTGAGGATCGATTAGTACATTTCCATGGAGGCTCCATTATATAACTGCTCAATGGGGATGGGTGAACTTAGTCTACTTCAATAACTCTATATACAGTTATATTACCGAATGCAAGAAGCTGCAGGAGACAATGGGTGACTCTCCAACCTGTAGAGGTGGGGTTCTTCTCTAAAAGAATGCATGAGGTTATGTTCACACATACATCCATGAACCCCCCTTATTATAAGACATTTTGTCACTAATCCTAGCCCAGAGACCTGTCATTCCCTATCTGGGTTGATATTTAAAGGGGTTGGCCAGGGGTTAGTTTTGTACTAGGGCAGGGGTAGGGAACCTTGGCTCTCCACTCCTATCATGCCTGGACAGCCAAAGCCAGCCAGGCAGATTCTTCTCAATCTACATGGACCTTTATCGGGATCGCACTATCCCTGCGACTTTATTTTGAATCCCTTGAAAGTTTGGACTCTACCTCTGCACATGGTCTCAGTGGTTTCAGGTCTCTACCTGTTCTTATATGCAGTTCCTCTTTTCTCTAAAGCTCATAATGCTAAGTGTCAGCTTGGGTGATGTGGAAATTTCTTTTTTTTTTCTTCTCGTCTTTAGAAGATGGAGAGTTCCTGGCTTTGGACTTGGGAGGAACCAATTTTCGAGTCTTGAGGGTAAAAGTATGTGACAATGGAATGAAGAAGGTGGAGATGGAGAACCAGATTTATGCCATCCCAGAAGACCTGATGAGGGGCAGTGGATCACAGGTAAGGCCTTGTCCACACTACGGTTAGACCCTTTATTGGTAGTTCCATCAGGTTTTATAGGAAGAACAACATGTTCCACTCTTCTTCCCATTGAAAGGACTGACCTTATGCTGGAACCTGATGGACTACATATAAGTCATGGGGGTCCATTAGGCATAGTTTGTATCCATGTATATAAGACAATAGATGTGTATATACACTATGCACCCCCACCCCCAATATGTAGGATGAACTTGGCAGGGGTGGCTGGAAGTCATGCAGAATGGAGGCAGCTTTAGAATTTGCCCTCCTCAGCATTCCCGCTGCTCCTGGACGCCGCACGCCGTTCCCCTTTACACACAAGTAGAACTTTTCTGCCAGCGAGTGATTTCAGGAATAATAACACACCCGCTCCATTACAATAACTTGCACAATCCCAGCTCCGCTGTGCCCGGCTCCTGCCATCGTTAATGCTGTCAGTCACTTTGACGTGTTTTGTCCTTGGCTTGGCAAAGAAAACAGTGAAATAAAAAGTGCCTAGCCTGATATTACTGAGCAAGCTCACAAATCCAGCTGTCCGGCAGTGTCTACAGTCAGAGGGTGTTCTATTATGTACTGTATATGAGCCCAGTATTATGTACTGTATATGAGCCCAGGATTACGGACTGTATATGAGCCCAGGATTACGGACTGTATATGAGCCCAGGATTACGGACTGTATATGAGCCCAGGATTACGGACTGTATATGAGCCCAGGATTACGGACTGTATATGAGCCCAGGATTACGGACTGTATATGAGCCCAGGATTACGGACTGTATATGAGCCCAGGATTACGGACTGTATATGAGCCCAGGATTACGGACTGTATATGAGCCCAAGATTACGGACTGTATATGAGCCCAGGATTACGGATTGTATATGAGCCCAGGATTACGGACTGTATATGTACATGTTGGAGACTTAAGTGTTCAAATCCCCATTGATCACTAGGATGAGTTGGGAAAGAAGCGTGTAGCTGAGCACTTCTCTCTCTGTTCTCTGCGACAGTCCCATAGACTTACATTGGGAGTCCGTCTCGGTCAATTGGCACAAAGCTGAGAGAGAGCGCTCTGAGGCTATGTTCACACATCATCAAAATTATGGAAGTTTTTGTTGGCCGGCCATTTTTTAACAACAAATAATGGCTGTTATTTTTAAATATATGAAGGCCATTGTAAAAAAACGGCTGTAATTTCAATGGTGTGTGAACATAGCCTTAGGGTGCAAACACACAGGACGTATATGCAGCGAGTTTCTCGCTGCGTAAACGCAGTGAAACTTGCTGCATTTCCCATCCCTGTGTAGTCAATGACAGGCAAAATCGCAGCCGGGATGAACATCCCTGCTGCAAGTTTGTCTGCAGCCCGCCCTTTTAACCCCCTGGCCGCCGGAGCGTATACTTTACCTGATCCCGGCTCCGGCGGTTCCCGGTGTCTTCAGCAAGCCGGAGCGGGGACCAGGTAAAGTATATGCTCCAGCCAGCCGCCGCCCGCAGCCTCCTTAACACATCCTGCAGCCCCGATCGTCCCCACGAGCGCCCGATCGCCCGCCCGCAGCCCTGATCGGGGCTGCTGGGGGGGGGGCGATCGGGGCTGCTGGGGGGGGGGGGGGGGGCGATCGGGGCTGCTGGGGGGGGGGGGGGGGGGGGGGCGATCGGGGCTGCTGGGGGGGGGGGGGGGCGATCGGGGCTGCTGGGGGGGGGGGGGGGCGATCAGGGCTGCCAGGCGGGCGAGGGGATGATCGGGGCTGCAGGGTGTGTTAAGGACTGGCAGCGGCTGGCCGGAGCATATACTTTACCTGGTCCCCGCTCCGGCTTGCTGAAGACATCGGAAACCGCCGGAGCCGGGATCAGGTAAAGTACACGCTCCGCCGGCCGGGGGGTCAAAAGGGCGGGTTGCAGACAAACTCGCAGCAGGGGTGAACATTTTGCCTGCCATTGACTACACAGGGACGGGATATGCAGCGAGTTTCACTGCGTTTACGCAGCGAGAAACTCGCTGCATATACGTCCTGTGTGTTTGCACCCGGGGGCTGGGTTCACACTATGTATATTTGAGGCTGTATTTGGTCCTCATGTCAGGTCCTTATAGCAGCCAAAACCAGGAGTGGATTGAAAACACAGAAAGGCTCTGTTCACACAATGTTGAAATTGAGTGGATGGCCGCCATATAACGGTAAATAACTTCCATTATTTCAATACAACAGCCACTGTTTTAAAATAACAGCACATATTTGCCATTAAATGGCGGCCATCCACTCAATTTCAACATTGTGTGAACAGATCCTTTCTGTTTTTTCAATCCACTCCTTGTTTTGGTTGCTATACAGCCTCAAACATACAGCCTCAAATATACGTAGTGTGAACATAGCCAAAGTGTGCATTTTCCTCAGTAATAAATACATTCACCTAAGTAATAGTACCAAGCTATATATACATTCACCTCAGTAATAGTACCAAGCTATACATACATTCACCTCAGTAATATTACCAAGCTATATATACATTTACCACAGTAATGGTACCAAGCTATATATACATTTATCTTAGTAATAGTACCAAGCTATATATACATTTACCTCAGTAATAGAAAATCATCCGGCTATCACCTATGGGTAGTAGCACAAATACTTTGCTTTTATTTAGCCTAAACCGTGAATGGATACTAAAGGAGGTAAACTTTCTGCCTCCCTTCTTTATTTTGGATCCGGTCCCAGTAAGAACAAGTCCTATGGGAGAAGCACAGGTTAATAGGGCTTCCCACCACATTGGCGTCAATGCCAGCACTCTCAGCATGTCTGCTTGCATAGTGGCTGCAGCTGGCAATGGTTTGCTTTAGCTGTGGATATAAACGTCTCCTAGCCAGGAGTTATATGAGGTCAGACAAGTTTCTGCTTCTTATTTTACACTTTTCTTCTCCAGCTGTTTGACCACATCGCTGAATGCCTGGCCAACTTCATGGACAAGCTGCACATCAAGGACAAGACGTTGCCCTTAGGATTCACTTTCTCCTTCCCCTGCCACCAGACAAAACTGGACGAGGTGAGTGCAGAATGACAGGCACCTCTTTACCATGTGCCATGGAAGGGCAGGTTATATATCATGCTGGCAGCCTGTAATCAGCTTGTTCCATGAAAAGGGCGATGACAGATAAAGCCATCCCAGGCTTTGTTGATTGACAGTTCCTATGGCTAGGAGCAGTTGTCGCCTGATCTTTCCCAAGCATTCGGAATTGTCATGTCCCATGACCTCGTTCCTTATTATATAACTTAGGTACACTATAGACCTTACATAAGCATATTCTGGATAAGACATATACAGGAATAGCAATGCAAAAGTCATACATTGCCCTTTAACCATGTGCACTAAATACATGGGGTTCTTGATCCCAGTATAAGAGGATGTAGAGATCCTTTATTGCATTTGACCCATACATATATAGATAGATATTGATATATGTTATTTTCCCACAATCATGATCTCTCTAATAATCTTTCTACAGAGCATCTTGGTGAACTGGACTAAGGGATTCAAGTCCTCCGGTGTGGAAGGAAAAGATGTGGTTACTCTGTTAAGGAAAGCCATTAAGAAACGTGGGGTGAGCAGAAATTATATATTACCCATCTGTTTATAGGTCCTATGTGATTTATATATGCAGGAAATGTTGTTTTCTTTTCAGTCTGACACAGTGCCACCTCTGCCTGTGACAGGAACTGTCCAGAGCAGTACCAAATCCCCATAGAAAACCTCTTCTGCTCTGGACAGTTCCTGACACGGACAAAGGTGGCAGCAGAGAGCACTGTGTCAGACTGGAAAGAATACACAACTTCCTGCAGGACATACAGCAGCTGATAAGTACTGAAAGACTGGAGATTTTGTAATCAAAGTAAATTACAAATCTCTATAACTTTATGACACCCATTGATTTGAAAGAAAAAGATTTTCGCTGGATAACCCCTGTAATAATGCAGGCTGAGATGGTGAATGACAAGTGATTGCTGCCGTGCCATCCATTTAGCTGCCTATTCATACCAGTGCATGGACCACCCCTTGATCCACACTTTCTGTATTGTTAATCGACACTTTTCTTTCTGTTCTTCCAAAGCCGCCGCTACTACTGAAACAGAATATTCCCCTCTTCTTGTTCTAGGATTTTGATATCGATATTGTTGCTGTAGTAAATGACACAGTGGGCACAATGATGACCTGTGGATATGACGACCATAACTGTGAGATAGGACTTATTATTGGTAAGTATAATATATATTATTGGTATATGGACATCTATACATCTGGTATAATCTCATCAGTATTTCTGGGTTTTATTTCCCCCCAGGTACTGGTACCAATGCCTGCTACATGGAAGACCTGCGTCACATAGACCTTGTAGAAGGGGATGAGGGGCGTATGTGTGTTAATATGGAGTGGGGAGCTTTTGGGGATGATGGATCATTGGATGACATCAGGACTGAGTTTGATCGAGAAATTGACATGGGATCCTTAAACCCCGGGAAACAATTGTAAGTATTTCTATGTAGCCACCTTCCAGTCTCTGCTTCTTGTATACTTTCAGCTCCTCACCTTTTCCAAAATATGCTTGGATTTCAACAACAGTCCTTTCATTCGTATCACAAATCAATAACACCAGAGGCTATGCTCTGACATACACTGATTTGGAGCTCCCGGCATCATAATGAATCATGATGCCAGGAGTTCTGTGATTCCCATCCATGCACGGACTGTAGCCACGGGCCGTGTGAATGCCCCCTAAGACTGATCAGTGGGAAGCAGTGTGATCTCCAGTCTCATACACCTTACCTGCCTGGAGCATAGAGAGATAAGATAGAAGTATGTGCAGCTGATCTATAGGCTCACAGAGGATTGCCAGGACTGGATAAACTTGTAGCAGTCCCACAGCTGTAAGACGTGTTTGGTCTGTTCAGGTTTCCAGCCTTCAGACATTAGCAAAAATTCTTCCATTTATTGGTAGCAAACAGAAACCTTGGAAATGCTAAGAAATGTAAACTCCAAGTATAGCAGCCAGTCGCTGCAGCCGGAGAACTTGTGATTGTGTCTTTATCATGTGACTGTCTCGCATCGATTCCAGGGACAGCCTGTTCTGCAAGTTGTGTCATTCTGCTCCTCCATTGTGCAAGTCCATTGTTCTCCCTCAGTATCAGATTGTGAAATAAGTCTCGCCCTAGCTATATGATTTACATTAGAGTCAGCCTATGGTGTAACATACAAATGTGTGTGAATAGACCCTGAAATGGACACTTATCTGCTGCACTTTGGCTAAGCTAAAGTTTTTTTTTTTCGCTGTATAAATCTTTTATGTAACACTATGGTTGGCAGAGTTTCAGTATAAAAATGCCATGTCCAGATGCAGCAGTAGTTTTAGTGTTCTTGCATAAGAGCCAAAACTCCATCCCTGTGTGCCAGAGCAGAGTTTTAAAATTACAACATTGCCACCTGCTGGTTGTATTGGGTAATGACATGTCTAATCCTATACTTCAATGTTCCCCCCCATATTAGAGCTTATACCCGCGTCCCGGGCTCTGCGCATGGGAAACGCCTGTAATGGAGTGTTTCCCTGCCCGGCATGATGTATCAATATCATGCCGGGAACAGGGGAAATGTTTGAATCTCTGTGGCACTGTAATGACATTGCTGCACAGCTCTATCGCTACAGTTCTGCAGAGATTCAGTTTCCCCGCTCCAGGTATGATATTGAAACATCATGCCGAGCAGGCAAGCACTCCATTACATTTCTCCGTCTGTAACCTCTGTAATATATGGGACATGGGAATAAGCCCTAAGGCCTCATTCACACATTCAGTAAATCTTCAGGACCATATATTCTGTCCGTAATCGCCGTCCACAATCGGCAAAACAAAAACGTCCATAGTGCATCTGCAATAATAATTAAATTAATCTGTATTTTATGTGACCAATAAGGTTGTAGTATCTGTAACGTCCACAAAAAATGCTGATCCCATAGACTTCTATTAGCTGATTGTTCTGCAGTTATGGTCCACACTGGGACATGTCCTTTTTTTGCTGATCTGTAAGACTACGGATAATGTGAATAGCCCAATAGAAGCTGTTCCTAATCTACAACTCCTATTATGCCCTTACATACTGGATATTGTAATGACCAAGGTGTCTTACGCAGAGGATCTTTTATTAGCTGTGTTACCTACCATAGAATAGGTAGACGCTACTGACATGCAGTTCTTACCCATCTAATGGTGACCGTCTCTTTCAGGTTTGAAAAGATGATCAGCGGGATGTATATGGGTGAGCTTGTGCGTCTCATCCTAGTCAAGATGGCAAAGGAAGATCTGCTCTTCGGCGGGAGGATCACAGCTGATCTTTTGACCACCGGACATTTTGAAACCCGCTTTGTCTCCGAGATTGAAAAGTAAGAGTTTTAAACCAAAAGTTTTGATCACTTTCTCTTCTCTCTGTGCTATGTGGCCAGCACAAACTCCCAATGTAAGTCAATGGATTATTCTCAGCCACATAGAGCAGGGAGAGAAGCACTCTGTCTCACACTTCTCTCCCCGCTCATTCTGGCAATCGATGAACACCCAGACCCTGACCAATATCTGCCTTGTAAAGGGTTTAGCTCTACGCTCTCAATTATTATTTTATAAAATATTATATTTCATATTATATTCTTTATACGTCTACTCACTCGCCACATTCTCCTGCACTTACAGAGACAAAGAAGGGATCAAAACAGCCCATCAGATCCTAAGCAAGCTGGGGCTGGAGCCCTCACATGAGGATTGTGTGGCCACGCATCGGATCTGTCAGATCGTCTCGTCTCGGTCTGCCAACCTTTGTGCCGCCACGCTCGCTGCTGTCCTGAGACGCATCCGAGAGAACAAAGGGGTGGAGCGGCTGAGGTCAACGGTTGGGGTAGACGGCTCCGTCTATAAGAATCACCCACAGTAAGTCAGTGAGAATAGTCTGGATTAAGGAGTCATAATGAACCTTCTTGTTTTCTGGATAGAGGATAGACGTAACCATATCCTGATACTGAAGAATTTGTTATATTCCTAATAAGCCGCCCAAGATCTCAGACATACCTACAGCATTTTCCTTGATTTCTTTAGCTTTGCACGGCTCCTTCAGAAGACTGTCCGCAGACTGGTGCCCGATTGTGACATCCGATTCATCCGATCAGAGGACGGCAGCGGTAAAGGAGCCGCCATGGTGACCGCTGTAGCCCACCGCTTGGCAAACCAGCGGCGTGAACGGATAAAGACACTTGAAGCCCTCAACCTTAGCACCGAGCAACTTCTAGAAATTAAGAGGATTATGAGAGTTGAGATGGAGAGAGGCCTGAACAAAGCAAGCCATGAGGAGGCCACAGTCAAGATGCTGCCGACGTATGTGAGGTCAACCCCTGATGGTACAGGTAAGAGGAGGTCTCCGATGACCTTGTTAAGAAAATTTTGTCAAAATTTTTTTACTGACTGATTTCAGGGGTTCTTATGGTTATATTAACATAAGCTATCCAGATATTCTAGAAAACTCTTTAATACTTGGACCAAGCCATTATGATATACCGTATCCTGACAGCATCACTTTGTAATCTTTCAGAGAGAGGCGACTTCTTGGCATTGGATCTGGGGGGCACAAATTTCCGCGTTCTCCTGGTTCGTGTCCGCAACGGTATGAGACGTGGGGTGGAAATGCACAACAAGATCTACACCATCCCCCAGGATATCATGATAGGAACCGGAGAGGAGGTGAGAACTGCTGAATATTGGGACCCCATATGCAAATATACTGTAATAAGTCCATAGATAATTCAGGCTATATAATTCTGTAATCCTGATATATTTCCTTATGTGTTATAAATAATTGACTGTATTTTATCCGTCATTCATTGCAGCTGTTTGACCACATAGTTCACTGCATTGCTGATTTCCTGGAATACATGGGCATGAAAGGAGTCTCTTTGCCCCTTGGCTTCACCTTTTCCTTCCCGTGCCATCAGAACAGCCTGGATGAGGTAATTGGAGGGGATCGTAGTATTTTCTGATTGGTTGTAATCCATAATCTGGTCACTGGTCTTAAACTGTTTTCTGTACTTATCATGAGTCCAATATTCACTTAAAGGGGTTTTCCCATTAAGATCTATCCCCTGTCCACGGTATAGGGGATAACTGTATGATTGATGGGTGTCCAATTACTAGGATGGCCTTACAGTTTTTATAATATGGAATTGAGTCTTCTGTCAGAGTGCACCACCGCTCCATTCATTCTCTATGGTAGCTGCTGGAGATCACGCTTGGCTATCTTCAATAACTCCCATAAAGAATGAGTAGAGCGGTGGTGGTGTGCATTTGTGGCTGATGCTCCACTGCAATTTGGAGAATTGGATCCATGTTCTTAAGATTCCAGATTATCCCGACAGTTGGACCCCCACAATCATACACTTACCCACCATGCTTTGCATAGTGGACAAGTCTTAACTGTGGAAATCCAAAAAAGTCCAGTGATCACAGCTTCTAAAATCCAATCTGATCTTTATTTGGGCATTACAAAAACATAAAAAACAAAAACAAATATGCTAAAAAAACACGCCAACTGTGGAAACCCTTTTAAGAGAGCCCAACACGTCCAGTCCCCCCACATACATACTCTCAGCTTGGCAGAGCCGGCATGTATACTAAATGGGGAGAAGGGAGGAAGCTACTGCCAGACACCCCTAGTGGCGGTGTATCCACCTGGAGAGGATTGGACATGAAGAAATGTAGCAACTGGAGGGTTATCCAGGTTTAGTAAAACATAGCTGCTTTCTTTTGTCTTGTGTGTATTGCAACTAAAGGCCCTATCACACAAGTGATAGGGCCTTTAGCTGGGTGTAATAGCTAGGTGTAATAGCTACTGTTGAAAGGCAACGATCAGCCGATATGAGCAATGTCGGCTGATCGTTGTCTTTTCAACATGTTGAAAAATTTGTGAACAATGATGACTGTCTGCTGGCCGTCGCACCTTGTAAAAGAAGCAGCAACCGCAAACTACCATCATCTCCTATGGGCTTTCAGATGATCTAAAGCCCCTCCTGCAGCTCCCCGTGGCACCCTCACTCTTACCCACTCGCCTGTGCTGGGAATGAGGAGCAAGCGAGCGCTGACCTGATTGGCCCAAGTAATAGCGTCTTTATTGAACTGGTGCTAATGTGAATGGAACTAGTGTGTCTGAAAGAAACCAGCTATGTCTTTCTAGTGGTGGATAACCCCTTTAACCCCTCATACTCCTGACATCTTTCTTTAGGGGGAAACTCTTCCTCAACTATATTTTTCTGCTTTAAAGACTATAGCTTGCCATACACATTATTGTCAACTCAATCCACCAGTATCAATCAGAGGGGCCAACCAACTAATGTGACATTAGTTGGTTGGCCCCTCTGATTGATACTGGCGGATTCAGCTGACCATAATGTGTATGGCAAGCTATAGTCTTTAAAGCAGAAAAATAAAGTTAAAGAAGAGCTGCACATCCTTATGACCTGTTTCTAAGGTTTACGATTATTCAAGCTCCTTCCTCAGAGCCTTATCCTGTCGTGTTCAGTAGCTTCGTACAGTAATCGCTGCGGATTAGACAGACTTTAAAGTGATCAGAGATTTTCCTTAAGTTCCAGTAGTTCAGTTAAGTTCATCTGAACACAGAAAGTGAGTAGGGGTCTAGCTGTGTATTATAGCTGGAAATGATATGGATATTATGGAGGAGCATCTTAGTGACTCTCTTAAAGTGTTGCTGCTCTAGTATTATTCCTGCTTATAGTCCATCCTGCAGATTTCCGATCCCAGACTGAAGCTTGTGTGTATGTTTCCCCATAGGGCATTCTCCTGAAGTGGACCAAAGGGTTCAGAGCATCTGGATGTGAAGGGGAAGATGTTGTAAATCTCCTAAAAGAAGCCATCCACAGACGGGAGGTGGGTATTCATTCTGCTTTACTCCATATAGTGCACTATTTATTCCTTTATTATGTTAGGCCAGGGTAGGGAACATTGACTCTACAGCTGTTGCAAAACTACAACTCCCATCAAACCTGGACAGCCAAATCTTAAGGGGGGGAGACAACTTCACAAAAAAATTTTTCTTTCAAATCAACTGGTGCCAAAAAGTGCCAGAGATTTGTAATGTAATGTTATATATAAAAAAAAAAATCTCAAGTAGTCCAGTACTTATCAGCTGCTGTATGTCCTGCAAGAGAGGTTTTCTATGGGGATTTGAGGTGTCAGCAGAGAGCATTGTGTCAGACTGGAAAGAATACACCACTATCTGTTGGACATACAGCAGCTGATAAGTACTGGAAGACTTGAGATTTTTAAATAGAAGAAGATTACAAATTTCTGGCACTTTGTGGCATTAGTTGATTTAACCCCTAGACGACCCTGGACGTAGGGTTACGTCATGGAAGTCTGTCCCCAGACGACCCATGACGTAACCTTACGTCATGGGTGTTATTCCCGCTATGAAGCGCGCTCCGGAGCGGAGCGCGCTTCATAGGAGGTGGGGGCCGGCTGCAGTGAGCAGCCGGGACCTCACCGGTAATGACACGCTGCAGCGATCGCGCTGCCGCGTGTCATTAACCCCTTAAACGCCGTGTGACTGCGGGGGTCCCGATCGGTAAAACGGACTGCCGGAGGTCTCTTACCTGCCTCCATGCGGTCCGATCGGCGCTCTGCTGCACTGAGCCTGCACAGGCAGGCTCAATGAGCAGATCGCCGATAACACTGATCAATGCTATGCCTATGGCATAGCATTCATCAGTGTAAAAATCAAACTAGTGAATGTAGAAGTCCCCCAAAGGGACTTCAAATGTGTAAAAAAAAAAAAAGTTCAAAACACTAACACACTACCCCAAAACCCCTCCCCCAATAAAAGTCTAAATCACCCCCCTTTCCCATTATATAAATAAAACATATAAAAATGAATAAATAGATAAACATATAATATACCGTAGCGTGCGTAATTGTCCGATCTATTAAAATATAACAAGCGTCATTGCGACCGGTAAACGGCGTACACGAAAAGAGGGGAAAAAGTGCGCAGATTACCGATTTTATGTTACATTATATATTAAAAAAAATCAATAAAAAGTGATCAAAACGTCCGATCTTCACAAATATGGTATTAATAAAAACTAGAGATCATGGCGGAAAAAATGACACCCCATACAGCCCCATAGGTGAAAAAATAAAACCGTTATAAGCGTCACAATAGTCCCATTTTATTAATATTTAATTGGCAAAAAAACGGATTTCATAAAAAAAAAAAATATATAACATTAGAGAATCTGTGTAACCTGCATATGGTTGTGTTCGGACTGACCTATAGAATAATAGTGTCATGTCGCTGTTACCATATAGTGCATTACGTAGACACAGGAACCCCCCAAACGTTACCATATTGCATTCTTTTTTGCGATTTCACCAATTTATATCTTCATAAATAATATATTTGGGATTCTGTCATACATGTTATGGTAAAATGAATGACGCCATTACAAAGTACAACTATTCCTGTAAAAAAGAAGCACTTACATGGCTTGTAGATAGAAAACTGAGAGTGCTAGAGCTCTTAGAAGGGGAGGAGGGAAAAACGGAAACACTAAGATCAAAATTTGCGCGGTCCACTGGGTCATTTTGGGCCTGGTCCTCAAAGGGTTAATATATATATAATATATATAATTTTTTTTTTTTTTTGGTGAACAACTCCCTAAGCCCCAATTAATATTCATCATTCGATAATCTTTCATTATAGCGTCATGAAATCTTTTTTTTTTTTTCTGGTTTAGAGTTTGTTTACTGCATAACCAAAAAGTGAGAGAATAACATTTATGTCTACAATTCCAATGTAGTCCTCTAGTGTCCACTAATCTGTTTCGCTCTCTGTAGGAGTTCGACCTGGACGTAGTGGCCGTTGTGAATGACACCGTGGGGACTATGATGACATGCGGCTATGAGGACCCACATTGTGAAATGGGACTGATTGTCGGTAAGACAGAACATTAACCTGTGATCATAAATGGCAGACAGCCATCTGCTGGTGTATAGTATAAGGGTGATCATGAGCCAACCGCCCTGTTGTCCTAGGTCTCAGCATTGAGTGTTTTCCCGGCCCTTCCTCTCAGCTCTGAGTGACAGCTCTGGCAGTCTTCTGATTGGACACCGGAGTCATCAGTCAGAGTTGAGAGGAGCGGCTTAACAATGAGAGAGATTCAGTTTTCTGGATCATGCAGATTTCATGACCATAACCGGTGGTGTGATTCCACTTCTCTCCATGTGATCTCTGTAGCGCTGTCTGCAGGTTTCAAGACTCAAAAATGTTGACAGGCCCCCTTTAAAGGGGATTTGTCAGCAGTTTTAAGCTGATAAAACTACTGACAGCCCAATACAGAAGTCAGAGAGGGAAGTATCTCTCTGGTATGAAGGGGTGTACAACAAAGTTTTGTAGAACTCCTCACCCTGTTATATTGCACCCCGTGGACAGTGTAATTCCTGTCACATTATAATGTTAAAGGGGTACTCCACTCATTTTTTTTTTTTTTTCATTTCAGATCAACTGGTGTTAGAAAGTTATACAGATTTGTAATTTTACTTCTGTTTAAAAATCTCAAGTCTTCCAGTACTTATCATCTGCTGTATGTCCTGCAGGAAGTGGTGTATTCTTTCCAGTCTGACACAGTGATCTCTGTTGCTACCTCTGTCCCTTTCGTGAACTGTCCAGAGCAGGAGAGGCTTTCTATAGGGATTTGCAATTGCTTTGGACAGTTCCTGCAATTCCATGGAGAGAGGTGGCAGCAGAGAGCACTGTGTCAGACTGGAAATAATACACCACTTCCTGCAGGACATACAGCAGCTGATAAGTACTGGAAGACTTGAGATTTTTAAATAGAAGTAAATTAAAAATCTGTATAACTTTCGAACACCAGTTGATTTGAAAAGAAAAACATTTCACCGGAGTACCCCTT
Organism: Dendropsophus ebraccatus; assembly: GCF_027789765.1. NCBI lineage: Eukaryota > Metazoa > Chordata > Amphibia > Anura > Hylidae > Dendropsophus > Dendropsophus ebraccatus. The sequence goes on along the minus strand of NC_091454.1, from coordinate 190,780,494 downwards.
TAAGACATTCATTGACAGGTCTTCAGCCACATGTATGTATATAGTTAGGAGTCACGTGGAAACTATGGGTTTCATTTTCACTTTTTTCCCATCTGTGCCTCTCAGGTACTGGCAGCAATGCTTGTTATATGGAAGAGATGAGGAACGTGGAGCTAGTAGAAGGGGAGGAAGGAAGAATGTGCATCAACATGGAGTGGGGAGCGTTTGGTGACAATGACTGCCTGGAAGATTTCCGAACAGAGTTTGATAGAGCGGTGGATGAATTGTCACTGAATCCCGGCAAACAGAGGTGGGTGGATGTGTACAACAACAAAAAATAAAAAAAAAACACGTCTGTCCTTAATGAACTGTCATGGCATCCCACAGAAATTGTGTAAAGTAGAATCTATTATACTGCTGGCACTGTGTTCTTACACTACGTCATTTGTGTCATACTGTGCATGGAGAAAGGTGCAAGATTAAAGGAGCCGCCTGTACCTGAGACATGTCAGCCTTAGTCCTGGGCTCTGTATCGTGTCAGGGATTATGTACTCTATGGACATGCACAACAGGAATATTGTCACTTTTTATTAATTTAGCATTTTCTAGCCAAAACATTTGGAACTATACTATAATAGTATATGGGGTTGGGAAATCATTTTTGCACACTTTGTTTCCTGTTGGGGGCAGCATTTCTTCTATGGTGTAGTGTTATCTAAAGGACTTGGGCATTGCAAGAACAACACAGTGAAAGATAAAGCTCAACCCATCAATTTCCAGTGAGTCCCATATTAAGGGTACTACTCTACGAAGCGATTTTTCGATGATCAACGATTAACGATAAACTAACTCAAAGGACTGCAATGGCGAACGACCTGAAATCGATCACCCAATTACACGGAACGATTATGGTTACTCGTTAGTCGTTTAATCGTTGTCTGCTGTTACACTAAGCGATTATCGTTCAAATCCGAATTATTTAACGATTTTTCGACCGATAATCGCCACCCTAAGGGCACAAAATACCGCAGACCTGCAGGGAATCAGCAATCTAAAAGTCATGAAGATCCAGCACTTGCAGCTAGAGTTGCTTCTTTATTCTTATCACATTAAGTTTATATATACAGTGTATATAACATAGCAGAGTGGTGGTCGGTAACGTAGACAATGAGCTGTAAACAATGGGAGAGAAAGAGCGGCATATCAGGAGGAGGAGGCAAGTTTGCTAAAATTTGAAAAAATATTTAACTTGTCGATCCCTACGAGTATAACTATATTAGTTGGGATGTGAATACCCCTTTAAGGCTTCACAATGATGACTGCCTACCTGTGGCTCTAGAGCTGTTGCAAAACTGCAACTCCCATCATGCTTTGGAAGCTGAAGGCAGTCAGGACATAATGGGAGTTGTAGTTTTGTACCAACTGGTAGAGGAACACTTCCCTAAAGTGTTCCGCCATATTTCGGTATTGCCCAGTTGCCTTTTGGCTGTGTAAGAGCAATGCAGGGGGTACACCTTACTTTTCAGGATTCTGCTTTAAGTGTAACCATTTCTTCCTAGAAAACATCCCACTAATAACTAAAATCTCGGTCTGCACACAGGTATGAGAAGATGATCAGCGGCATGTACCTGGGGGAAATAGTAAGGAACGTCTTGATAGACTTCACTAAACGGGGACTGCTGTTCCGTGGAAAGATATCCGAGAGGCTGAAGACCAGGGGCATTTTTGAAACCAAGTTTTTGTCTCAGATCGAGAGGTGAGGGAACCTGTTGTCTACATGACTGTAAGCTCCTGTGACGCATATGCCATAAGTCCTTACTTTATATATTTCTCATCCTATCTTGGCAGTGATCGCTTGGCATTGCTTCAGGTCCGCTCCATCCTCCAACATCTGGGCTTGGACAGCACGTGTGATGACAGTATCATTGTCAAGGAAGTGTGTACGGTAGTGGCAAGAAGAGCCGCCCAGCTTTGTGGTGCCGGAGTGTCCGCCGTTGTTGACAAGATCAGAGAAAATCGAGGGTTGGATTTCCTAAAAGTCACTGTGGGCGTGGATGGGACCCTGTATAAACTTCACCCTCAGTAAGTTATGGGGGGCATTGATATGCTAGACCATAAACAGCGGCTTTGTTTTGGGGCATACTTTGTTAAGACCAGCTTCACATATGTCACTAATAAAAGGGTATTCCCACAATCTAAAGTTATCCCCTATGCTATGGTGATCTATTATAACTAGGTGATCGATGGGGGTCGGACCACTGGGAAAAGTCTCCTGCAATACAAGGAGTAGATCACACTGTGTGGCAAGTGCTCAGTTCCCGGTCTAATTCACTCATCACTTTTTGGCTTCTGAACCATGGAGAGAGCCACTCCATAGACAATGAACTTATAGACAATGAGTGCTAGCCCTGTACGCACAGTCTGCTGCTTTAATTGCCAGGGACACGTTTGCTCTTTTCTAGTGATCAGTGGGGGTTTCAGTGGTCGAATTGTGGGAGTACCTCTATAGGTAAAGGTCTGTTGGCATATGATGCACACATGTATTAAGAGAATCTGTAGCGGCCTCTGTTGTGAGCGGAGTAGATTTTTCTGCATAAGTTATGTTAAAGGGAACCAATCACCTCCCTGATGGAGTGTAACCTGCCCCCAGTACCTTATAGCTGCCGGGAACAGCTCTTTAACTCTATGCCCATCAGTCTCTGGCAGGGTGGCCCATGCTAGTTACCAGGCTCCTGGGCTGAGCATGAAACATGGATTTTTCTTGAATTGCCGCCCTGCCAGAGTGTTGAAGAGCTGTGCCCGGCAGCTGTAAGGTGCTGGGTCCAGGTTACACTCCCTTAGTGAGGTGATTTGTTCCCTTTAAATCTTCCCGGAGGCCGTGCCCATGCCTCTGCAGATGAAAACTTTGGAGACAAATAATGCCGCCATACAGTATGCATCTATAACACCTAATGCAAATAATACCAAATGTACTAAATAATGCATATGTTCTAGAGACATCTGAAAAGTCTTGAGCACTCAGGGTTTGAGTGGAGAGACAAGCAGTCACTTTAATCTATGGGTTTTCATGGTTCCATTGAAACTATGGAAATCCTAAAGGATGGAACCTACCTTATCACACAGACACAACACACTTATTATGATATATACCTAAAAATGCTGAAAACTAAAAATCTTTCCCCCCCCTTTTTTTCCTGTAGTTTCTCTAATATCATGCACGAAACCGTAAAGGAGCTTTCTCCGAAGTGTCAGGTGACATTTGTCCAGTCTGAAGATGGCAGTGGAAAGGGAGCTGCCCTCATCACCGCCGTGGCGTGCAGGATCCGAGAGGCAGGCCAACGTTAAGGGAAAGGAGCCATGGGATTTCTGTTTTTTGAGCGCATTCCTTTACAAAGACTCAATCCAGCTCCTTACATCTATTGTCTCCAATCCTTGGGAATGGTTGGAATCCCTAGATACAGTTTTGGTGTCCCGGGAATTGGCATATATTCACTCTTCCATACCTGGGAAATGTAAATAGGTCAATGTATTTTATTTTTTATAGGATAGATATGTGGAAAAAGACTGAAATGGAAACAAGCCTCCCTTCTCGGCGTCATTCAGTTGTCCTGGATATGTAGCCAAGTCTCTTTTTGTCAAGGTCCCACACACATAAATGTTATCGCATCTCCACACACAATGTGTATTCTGTAAAGCCGCTTTACACAACCTGTGGTTTTTCCATTTATTGCCTCTGGCTGTCCGGGCATGATGGGAGTTGTAGTTTTACGACTGCTGAAAAACGACAGGTTGGCAAAACACTGCTGTTAAGTTATGGTACTTCAGGTTGCTTAGCAACCGCTTAACTTCCTGTTTAGGTGACCACTTTATAGTATTTCTGGTTGCCTAGCAACCACGTAACTTCCTGTGTACCAACCACTTACAAATATGGTCACAGGAAGTTGTTTTACCATAGACTGCCTCTCCATTGGGCACAGACTTATTTTAGGTTCCCCTGCAATGGTTTAAGGGTATGCAGATTTTATAAAGTAACTTAAATATAGGAGTCAAAAATCTGCAACATGTAAACAAACCCCAAGGGAGACAGCAGTAAATGGCGTAAGGCTTTTTTTTTTTTTTTTTTTAACATGGCTTTAATATGGCTTTAACATTACATATTCAAACACAATATTAGGTCATGTTGCATGGGACGGCAATGCCTTAATCTATGTTATAAGAAGTATTTTCCCCCTATGGATTGAGTTCTATTAAAACCGGTTTGTATTTTCCAACTAGTCTTATACTATATAATATACTGTTATTCTGAATGTGTAAATGGATGTATATGAGTAGTCAGTATATCCTGCAAGACTTGAAAACTTCATCCAAACCTTAGTACTGTGGGTGACTATTGGAATAACGCATAGGTTCAGCAATAATTCATCTCTGTAGGGCGAGCAGTCTCCTATCGGACCCTGTACTTGTCTTTTTTTTTATTGTAGAATACAGGTAGATTGTTGTTGTTATTATTATTATAATTATTATTGTAATATTAATTTATGTTAAGCCTGCATAGAATGCTATAGAGATACCTTACTGGTGTGGAACACCTTGTAACCCTTTGAATGCTGCTCTTGATGATTTGCCTTCCCAAAGAATAGCAATATAGGAACCGTCAGACTGATGCTACATATAGAGAGTCCATGTATGTACCGGACAGACATATATTTCTACAGACAGGTGCAACCTCTGTCATGCACATAGTGTTTAATTTTGCTACCTATAGACCTAACTATATTTTGTAGGTACTGTACAAATATGTATGTATAAATCTCCTCTATGCAGACGCACTAATGTTCTCATAGGTTTCTGCTGTTATGCTCACATGTAACATGCTCGGGGCATGTGACTTCTTCTAGGTCGCTGGTTTGGGTCTGCTGGTAATGCACTGTATCATTGTCTGTCTAGCAAACTACAGGCGTCAGTGTCTTGTACAGTTATAGCTGTGTTTTATTTATATTTGCTATTTTATTGGCTTTCTGTACCTGTCAATGGATAAAAGTTGCTGAATGCTTTATAGAAAGATGAAATATGGCTGTGTTTGTCTTTTATTTCTTATAAGACTTAAATGTTTTTTTTTGGGACATTTTCATTGATTGGTTTATCCTCTGAATTGGCCACCAGTGTCTGATCAGTGGGGATCCGACACCCATGACCTTGTGGATCAGTTGTTTCCTAGATGAGCACTCAGAGCAGGACCTATCTACTCAGCCAATCACTGGCTGAGATGGGATGGGATATGGCCAGTGATTGGCTGAGCAGGCAGGTCTGCAATGTCTCACTCTGTCAGGTGCAGGCAACTCAAAGTGCAGCTTTCATAGCCACAATGAACACTAGGCTCAGCCCAAAGCCCAGATGGGTCCTAGAGAACAGCGAGGCACCTCTGATGCTTCTCCTCTGCCCCCTGAAATTCCTTTCCATTAAGAATACATGAGGAATAAATGAAACACCAAAATAGGCATTGAAACAATAGTTTGCAGTGTATATTTACATTTCAACAGGAAATTCAGTTGTAGGAGTACACTCACCGGCCACTTTATTAGGTACACCATGTTAGTAACGGGTTGGACCCCCTTTTGCCTTCAGAACTGCCTCAATTCTTGGTGGCATAGATACAACAAGGTGCTGGAAGCATTCCTCAGAGATTTTGGTCCATATTGACATGATGGCATCACACAGTTGCCGCAGATTTGTCGGCTGCACATCCATGATGCGAATCTCCCGTTCCACCACATCCCAAAGATGCTCTATTGGATTGAGATCTGGTGACTGTGGAGGCCATTTGAGTACAGTGAACTCATTGTCATGTTCAAGAAACCAGTCTGAGATGATTCTAGCTTTATGACATGGCGCATTATCCTGATGAAAGTAGCCATCAGATGTTGGGTACATTGTGGTCATAAAGGGATGGACATGGTCAGCAACAATACTCAGGTAGGCTGTGGCGTTGCAACGATGCTCAATTGGTACCAAGGTGCCCAAAGAGTGCCAAGAAAATATTCCCCACACCATGACACCACCACCACCAGCCTGAACCATTGATACAAGGCAGGATGGATCCATGCTTTCATGTTGTTGACTCCAAATTCTGACCCTCCCATCCGAATGTTGAAGCAGAAATCGAGACTCATCAGACCAGGCAACGTTTTTTCCAATCTTCTACTGTCCAATTTCGATGAGCTTGTGCAAATTGTAGCCTCAGTTTCCTGTTCTTAGCTGAAAGGAGTGGCACCCGGTGTGGTCTTCTGCTGCTGTAGCCCATCTGCCTCAAAGTTGGACGTACTGTGCGTTCAGAGATGCTCTTCTGCCTACCTTGGTTGTAACGGTTGGCTATTTGAGTCACTGTTGCCTTTCTATCAGCTCGAACCAGTCTGCCCCTCTGACCTCTGGCATCAACAAGGCATTTCCGCCCACAGAACTGCCGCTCACTGGATGTTTTTTCTTTTTCGGACCATTCTCTGTAAACCCTAGAGATGGTTGTGCGTGAAAATCCCAGTAGATCAGCAGTTTCTGAAATACTCAGACCAGCCCTTCTGGCACCAACAACCATGCCACGTTCAAAGGCACTCAAATCACCTTTCTTCCCCATACTGATGCTCGGTTTGAACTGCAGGAGATTGTCTTGACCATGTCTACATGCCTAAATGCACTGAGTTGCCGCCATGTGATTGGCTGATTAGAAATTAAGTGGTAACGTGCAGTTGGACAGGTGTACCTAATAAAGTGGCCGGTGAGTGTATATTCCCAATGAAAGCCATGGTACACACACTGCACAACTTTTTTTTTGCACCCTTTTGTGTATGGCCAACCTAAGGCTATGTTCACACTACGTATTTTTTCATAAAACTACGGCCGTTGTTGCCGATTGCAACACTAGCCAGGGTTAATGGGAAAAAATATGTTACCTTGCTGTCTATGGAATCCGGCCAGGATCCCTAGCGGCACTGCAAACAACTGACATGTCAATTTTCTGCGTCCGCTGTTCACTGAAAAGCGGCCACAGAAAACCCTGTCAGTACACACTAAGGAGTGAGCGGCTCTGACCGTACGCTCCATAGTGTGTAAAGGAGAGTTCTTTGCGGCTGCAAAGATCATCCGGATGGTACTGCAGTACCGGCTGGAATTATCTTTTCGGAGAGCAGGCGCTCAGTGACCGATTTTCCAGACAGACAAGATTTTCCAATGCAATTATTGAAGCCAAAGCCAGGAACAGACTATAAACAGACAACAGGTCATAAAAAAAGACTGAGATCTCTCCTCTCTCATTCCTGGCTTTGTTTTCATCAATTGCAACCAAAAATCTGTATGTGAGAACACACCATTAGGCTATGTTCACTCTATGTATAAACAGTGGGCGTTGTGTGACATCTTCCTGCGGCTGATATTACCATATTGGCTGCAGGAACATTTTATTTTAATTGGGCACATTTGGCCATACATGGTGTACACAAAGCGGGAACAACGGCCGTTGCATGAGCTGCTACAAATAATTGACAAGTCAATTATTTTTGCGTCTGTAGGCGAACAACAACAGCCACTGTTGTTCCCATAGAGTCCAATGCAGTGCATTATTTTAAGGCAAGAATGGCTGTTGTTTTAATCGCCAACAACGTCCGTTATTGCCATAAAAATATATACTCTGAACATAGCCTTATACTACTGTACATGACATCTGTAGTATACTTCACCCTAGATGATAATGTGTTTGCGTCTTTAATTTGGCCTACGGGGGGGGGGGGGACTACCTCGAATGACTGCCCAGACAACAGTAAATACAACCAAATGCACCTACAAATTGCAATGTGATAAGTTTTAATGATTTGTTTTGCACCAGGTTATTGGCAGAAGAGATTAACTAGAATGACTTAATGGCTGCCGGGTACAGAAAAAAAAAAACTTGAGTGGAGATGGAAATATTGCTCATTACTCCGGACCACTTCTGTGTTAAGCGGCTAATGAATTGCTAATTAAATGTAATAATGTGATTTCTTGGATGCATGTTCTGTACAGAGGATTTCAGCTCGATTATTACCAACCAGCAGAGGATAATCATCATCATTAATGTGGAAGCGTCTCACCGGGGGGGAACTTGGCCCACATCTACCCTTCAGACTATTTCAGTGCATTAAATAAAACAATGCAAGTATTTCCCAAGTGCGGAGCGGAGGCAGAGCCAGATCTGTCTGCTGTATGATAACATGTTCTTAAGAAGAGCGATGGGCAGGAAACGGACCCTCTCTATCAGTAGCGGATTATAATAGGTCCATTTCAGGTGGTACCACAATTTTGTCATTATCTATTCTGTTCTATGAACACCACGCTAGTGCTACCATAGTTACAGTGGAGTGGGTGGGAGGCAGACTTGGTGAACAGCCCAAGGCCTATGGTAAAGTTAAAGGGGTTATCCAGCGCTACAAAAACATGGCCACATGGCCAATTATTGCTCCGTGGAATAGGCCCCTTACTCTAGGTAAAGCTATTCAAAATGCATAAAAACGAATAGATAAGAAGGTGTGCTCATCCAACCAGCAAATAACCGCAAACCGGAAGAATAGAAAACAAAATGTCAGCTGTCAATCAGCAGCTGGAGGGGTGTGGCCAGAATTCTATTTTCCTGCATATTAGGAGAAAGGCTGAACAAAATGATGTAAGCAGGCCTGCCATATTAACAGCTGCTGCTGCCGTAGGCACTAAACGCCCCACCACAGGATTGGTGGATTGGTAGGTAATAGCTCCAGACCTGACCAATACTGCCATATTATGACTGGATAACACCAGTCTCCCTCACTCTTCTCTGTAATCACGCCTGTGCTTCCCTCCCCTCCCCCCAAAAGACACCAGATGTACTGGCAAGTCGTAAAGGGAGGTGGGAGTCTACAAAAATAAAATAAAAAAAAAAAGCTGATTTCTACCCCCAGCTCTCTGGGGCTGCCCCCCTGCAAGGTGCTGCCCTAGGAACACGGGTGCCTAGTGGTAAATCCGGCCCTGGATGTAAGTGATACACCAATCTGTTCAGCATTTCTGTCACTAGTTTATGCTGCCCTCATTTAAGGCAGCATAAACCTAGTGACACTTTAAGGATATCAGCTATGTATAATCCTAATGTAGTCACCTTATATAACATTTCTACCAAATACAAGGTTACGCATGCCCCCCCCCCATCCACATTTTGTGCAGTGCCTTAATTCTATAGTATGAACATGTAAGACTTCTTTCTCTAAGCTTTTCCTGACACAGAACTAATAAGCGGTGAATACCCGCTAATCTTCCATTACTTGCCGCACAATGCGATGTTAATAACGCTTTGAATAATCTCTTATTTAAAGAACTGTCTATACTGTATTCTGGTTCATGTATTAAATCTACAAAAGGTTGGAAAGTAACTGGTATTAGCTCGGTGAACTGTGCGGAGTGCCCCTGACTAGGACGTGTACACTGCATATCCCCCAGTAATTACACATCTGGTGTAATTGGATTAATAGAAACGAATTACCTTAATTATAATGTAATCAAACTCACATTCACAACTCACAGCTAAGAGCTGAAAGGCACCTGACGGGATGCAGGGCGTTTAATGAAGCCGCCTACATATTGTTAACCAGTCATTTGCTGGTGACTAATGTGACAGTAATGCCCTTCAGGACATACTTAGTTTATATTGACAACTATTTATTCCTTTCAAGGGTCTATTTGGAGGTAGTATTCAAAATTGGTGCCTAAGGAGCACCTAAAGGCCCCTGTATTGCATGCAAACACAACAGTATTATAGATGGTCCATGGTAGGGCTAGGGTCAGGAAAAGAATGACTTTAATAAATAAATGAAGTTCTGCTATGAATCCACACCGAATATCCACCTCAAAATTGAAAATCTCTGTCAGACTGCTTTGTTCTGGGAGAGAGAAGCTGCAGCTAACCCGTCCCTACAGAGAACACAGAAACCTTGTGATGAACATTCCTGTGTATGGGGAGGACAGGGGCTGGATGGGAGAGATAACTGACAGCTGAATGATCAATGAGCCTTCAGTTATTGAAGGTGTATGGGGACCTTAAAGGGCTAACACAGCATTTTTTTTCCCCCCAAAATGAACTGATATAGAAAAGTTATGTAGATTTGTATATTACTTCTATTTAAAAATCTTAAATCTTATGTGCCATTTTTGGCACATACTGTACTTTGTCACATTTTTTAAAAATTAAATGCCCAGGAAAATTTGCTTTTAAAATAGCCTAGGTTTTACAGTAAAAAAAAAAAAGTTGCTGCTCCCTCTAGGTAATCTTCCGGTCTTCTCTAGATGCTGCTCCTTCTAGATAACCTTCAGGTCTGCTCTAGATGCTGCTCCTTCTAGATAACCTTCAGGTCTGCTCTGGATGCTGCTCCTTCTAGTTAATTTTTAGGTCTGCTCTAGATGCTGCTCCTTCTAGGTAATCTTCAGGTCTGCTCTAGATGCTGCTCCTTCTAGGTAATCTTCAGGTCTGCTCTAGATGCTGCTCCTTTTTGATAACCTTCAGGTCTGCTCTAGATGCTGCTCCTTCTAGGTAACCTTCCGGTCTTCTCTAGATGCTGCTCCTTCTAGATAACCTTCAGGTCTGCTCTAGATGCTGCTCCTTCTAGATAACCTTCAGGTCTGCTCTAGATGCTGCTCCTTTTAGATAACCTTCAGGTCGGCTCTAGATGCTGCTCCTTCTAGTTAATATTTAGGTCTGCTCTAGATGCTGCTCCTTCTAGGTAATCTTCAGGTCTGCTCTAGATGCTGCTCCTTCTAGGTAATCTTCAGGTCTGCTCTAGATGCTGCTCCTTCTAGGTAACCTTCCGGTCTGCTCTAGATGCTGCTCCTTCTAGGTAATCTTCAGGCCTGCTCTAGATGCTGCTCCTTCTAGGTAATCTTCAGGTCTGCTCTAGATGCTGCTCCTTCTAGATAACCTTCCGGTCTGCTCTGGATGCTGTTCCTTCTAGTTAATTTTTAGGTCTGCTCTAGATGCTGCTCCTTCTAGGTAATCTTCAGGTCTGCTCTAGATGCTGCTCCTTTTTGATAACCTTCAGGTCTGCTCTAGATGCTGCTCCTTCTAGGTAACCTTCCGGTCTTCTCTAGATGCTGCTCCTTCTAGATAACCTTCAGGTCTGCTCTAGATGCTGCTCCTTCTAGATAACCTTCAGGTCTGCTCTAGATGCTGCTCCTTTTAGATAACCTTCAGGTCTGCTCTAGATGCTGCTCCTTCTAGTTAATATTTAGGTCTGCTCTAGATGCTGCTCCTTCTAGGTAATCTTCAGGTCTGCTCTAGATGCTGCTCCTTCTAGGTAATCTTCAGGTCTGCTCTAGATGCTGCTCCTTCTAGGTAACCTTCCGGTCTGCTCTAGATGCTGCTCCTTCTAGATAACCTTCAGGTCTGCTCTGGATGCTGCTCCTTCTAGATAACCTTCAGGTCTGCTCTAGATACTGCTCCTTCTAGGTAACTTTTAGGTCTTCTCTAGATGCTGCTCCTTCTAGATAACCTTTAGGTCTGCTCTAGATGCTGCTCCTTCTAGGTAATCTTCAGGTCTGCTCTAGATGCTGCTCCTTCTAGGTAACCTTCCGGTCTGCTCTAGATGCTGCTCCTTCTAGGTAACCTTCAGGTCTGCTCTGGATGCTGCTCCTTTTAGATAACCTTCAGGTCTGCTCTAGATGCTGCTCCTTCTAGGTAACCTTCTGGTCTGCTCTAGAAGCTGCTCCTTCTAGGTAACCTTCAGGTCTGCTCTAGATGCTGCTCCTTCTAGGTAATATTCAGGTCTTCTTTAGATGCTGCTCCTTCTAGATAACCTTTAGGCCTGCTCCTCCTTCTAGATAACCTTCATGTCTGCTCTAAATGCTGCTCCTTCTAGGTAACCTTCAGGTCTGCTCTAGATGCTGCTTCTTCTAGTTAATCTTTAGGTCTGCTCTAGATGCTGCTCCTTCTAGGTAATCTTCAGGTCTGCTCTAGATGCTGCTCCTTCTAGGTAGTCTTCAGGTCTGCTCTAGATCCTTCTCCTTGTAGGTAATCTTCAGGTCTGCTCTAGATGCTGCTCCTTCTAGGTAATCTCCAGGTCTGCTCTAGATGCTGCTCCTTCTAGGTAATCTTCTGGTCTGACGGCCGTTGAAAAAACGTTGTGTGAACATAGCCTTACAATGCATATATTTACATTGACTTCAATAGAAAATAATATACTATAATAATATACCATAGAGTTACTAAATAACAGCTCAGAATTAGGCTATAAACACTTTAAGGGCGTTTATATTGAGAGATCAGTGGTGATTGAGTGCACCATAGGCTTTGGGCTATTCAGAAAACTACAGTAGTAAGTGGCCATACAGTGCACAGTCTAGTCTTTCTCTGTATGTATTGTTACATTGTTGCATAACAGCATCCATAGTCTAACGAGCCCTTATGAATAGTAGTAAGTACATGTTGATAATGCGTTTTAGTTTGGAGAGTGATGCATTAAATCCAACGCGGCTCATCCTCATTTCTTGGTGCTCTTGCCATTGTTTTCAGCCTGTCTATAATGATATCCTATAATCATCAGTATGATAATTATGAGGAATGAGAGGTGATCCTGCCAGTGTCTGTCCTGTGAATCAGATGCTGATTATAAGTATATATCATCGACAATGCTCCGAAAGCAGACGAGGATTCTTCACAGTGATAAACACCTGTGTTACTAAATACTATTATGCTTATTCCCAAATGAACAAGAAGGTCCCGCCTCCCATCCACCCCCCTTCCGAGCTTGCACATTTACTTTGATGCTCACTTTCTATTTTCCTACTTCTATTTATTATAATTCTTGTCACTAATTATGCCCCGGTGCTTGTTCTGCTTGTACTGTGCGTTCCTGAGCATCATAAAATTTGGGATTAGGTGGTACTGAGAGTATCTGAACACTAAAAGTTTACATTTGTGTTCTCTAGTTGTCTTTGCAAAATGTGATTCACACGGCAGAAATGTGCAGAGAAATCACAGTTGTTGTTTTTTTTTAAAGTATATAATTCTTCCTGTATGTAGCCACCACTAGGGGGAGCTAACTGAAGGTGAGCTGTATTGCATCTGCAGTGAGCTCTCCCTACTTGGGACTGCATGTAGCCACTACTAGGGGGAGCTAACTACTTGTGGACACAGCGCTAGGGATAAACTTAAAGGGATACTCCATCGGGGGGGCACTTTTTTGCTGGGATCGTGGAGGAGGTGGCCGAGGGAAAAGACGTCCACTTACCTCACCGGTTCCAGCGGCGGCTCCCGCATCGTGGCGCTCCGGTGCCCAGTTCCTGGCCACTACCAGGTGTCTGACGCGGGCCCGAGACGTGACGTCTCAGGTCCACTCAGCCACTCAGTCAGACACCCGGAAGCGTCCGGGAACCGGGCACCGGAGCGCCGCGATGCGGGACCCGCCGCTAGAATCGGGGAGGGGAGTGGACGTCTTTTCCCTCGGCCACCTCCTCCCCGGTCGCAGCAAAAAAGTGCCCCCCCACTTGAGTACCCCTTTAAGGTGAGCTGTATTAATCTGTTTGCAGTGAGCTCTCCCTACTCTGGACTGCATTTGGCCACCAAGACAATGTCATGGCAAGCAGGGTTTTATAGCAGTCATAGAGCCCAATGGTAACTACACTACTGGGTAAAGGCCCCTATACACATCACAAAATACTGTAAGTTGGCCAAACACAACATTTTTGGTGGGACTGATCAACTGTCTAATGTGTGTAGGGGGCCTCCTTATTTTTCTCTAACGATGGATAACAGATGGAATTCTTATAGAGCATCCAGTAATCCATTAAAGGGGTAGTGCGGTGCTACACATTTATTCACTAAATAACACACATTACAAAGTTATACAACTTTGTAATGTGTGTTATTTAGGTGAATGATCCCCTTCCCCATGTTCCCCCCATCCCGGAAGTGTGGTGCATTATACTCACCGAACTACTGTTGATCCCAGCCGCTATCTTGGGTCAATCGCGTCATCTTCAGGAGGTCGGACGGACAGACTGCTCCAGCCGTCCCTCATGCCGCCCCCCCCCCCGCGGCTGCTCAGCTGCAATTGGCTGAGCATAACTATGCTCAGGCAATCGGGGCTGAGCAGCTGATGACGCGCCATGAGGGAGGGCTGGAGCGGTCCTGCCGGCCTCCTGAAGATGACGCGATTGACCCAAGATGGCGGCCGGGATCGACAGTGATTATGTGAGTATAATGCACCACACTTCCAGGGGTGGGGGGGGGGGAACACGGGGAAGGGGATCATTCACCTAAATAACACACATTACAAAGTTGTATAACTTTGTAATGTGTGTTATTTAGTGAATATATGTGTAGCACCGCACTACTCCTTTAATTCTGTATGAGGTGCCAAACATTTCTGAGTTCAGTTCTCTGAACTCCCCAATTAGACACCAGCATTAACCATTACTGGAACCAGCAGCCTCTCTGTCTCTCTAGTACTACAGCTCTGCAGTCTGACTTCTTCTTCTCCATAGACTTAAGCATCTGATGTCTTTTTCTCTCAAGACAGCTTGTATCCATCAACTGAGAGTAAATGATCAGTGTAAAAGGCATAGGGAAGCAGAAGCGGCTCGTACATGGAGAAATAGCTATTATTCTCGAATAAGATGTATAGAATTTTTTATTAATTTTTGCTACTGCTATTGACTGCCCATATACACATTACCACTATCAACTCAATGATGACAACACTCTTATAGACCTGAACAGGGCTGTACTGTACATTACTTTACCATCATTCACCTATGCATCTTTAAACCAGTTTACTGAACGTCCACTAGATGTCACCAGTGTTCAATGAAAAGCTATCCCCATATTACCCACTGTAAACAGGATCATTATGTATATACGTTATAGATGGACGTGTTGGTGACTTGCCAATAAATTAATGTGGGTGGATTATTTCCACTTTCTCGCTCACTGGTAGTAATGGGGTTAAATATTCAATGGCTATAAATCATCCCTGTCTCTATACCAGCTCAATATTTCTCTCATCTACCCACCCCCTCTGTCGCTATGTGAACAATGCCCAAAGAATAAATTAGAAATCCCAAAAAACACTTGCAGGAGACGGGGCGAGAGCGTGCAGAGAATAGGTAGTGCTTGTAGCTATTATCCCGAAACTTTTCTGACTGTAAAATCTTTGGCTTTTGTGAGTAAAATATTTTCGATTCTATGAATATTCCCAGACTGCCTGAGATTGTTATATATACAAAAAGGAGCTCATTGACTGCAGGGACAGGTGAACAACAACTACCAGCCTTAGCTAGGAATAGGAGAAATCCAAACCCATGGTGCAAAGGTTAAAGGGGTTGGCCATATTATAGTAAAATTGTATTGTGTGTAGTATGAGTATGAGTAAGTGTATTCACATTACTTACTGACAGCAGCTCCCTGTGTACCTCATTATGCTAAAATCGGACCTCTCCTCCAGGCTGTGCTGTCCTGCTCTATGGTGAGTCTGTCCTTAAGATGGCCAACATGGAGGAGCATGTGACCATGCCCCGCCCCCAGTATCCTCTATAGGCATATACAGGCTCAGTCGTGGACACTGGGGGCGGGACATGGCCACATGCTCCTCCATGTCAGCCATCTTATGGACAGACTCACCACAGAGCAGGACAGCACAGCCTGGAGGAGGGGAATCTGATTTTAGCTCCATGAGGTACACAGGAAGCTGCTGTCAGTACAGTGTAGTGAGTACACTTACTATTACTGTACACTGAGCCTTTTTACTAATAAGTGGCCAACCCCTTTAATAACTGAAGTCTCAAAAGAAGACTAAAAAAGTAATGGCGTTGGCGTTGTTATTGGCCAGATTGGGGCCAGATGTTATTTAATATGGCAAATAATAATTCATAGGGCATCATAATCCCAACACTTGTTCCTCCACCCACACATAGAAACAGCTGAAGAATTCCATCATGGAACACAAGAAAGAGACTCCTATCCCATCTTTGCATATTGATCCCCTCCAGACGCATGCCAAGGGAAAGAAGAACTCAAGATGTGAAGCTTTTTAGCTGCATGGATGCTGTCAGTAATATTTTGCTACCCCAACATGACAGTCCATCAGAAAACTATTTGCAGACATGTTCATGTAATTATAATTCCTGCCAGAATAGGCCTTATAGGTAGTGGAAAGTCTTACTTGATATTACTAGTGTGAGCAATGAAGAGATCAGAGTATATGATATAATTAAAGGGGCTTTCTAGAATTAGATAAAGCACAACTTTTTTTTTGTTGCAAAAACAGCGCCACCCCTATCATCAGGTTACGTGTGGTATTACTGCAGTGTCCCAGAACATGCAGACTACTACTCCTATTATGGCCATTTCTATTGCTGTGTCAATGCCTGTTCTGGTAAGTGTTTGCACTGCAACTGCTGCTGGTTTTCCCCTAGTATTCTCTGGTAATGTGCATTCTCATGTGTATTCTCATGTATTCCTGTGTATTATTACATTGTACAGTGGTATGCAAGGCTGTTGATCACGTAACCTGTAACCATGGTTCCTCCAATGGCCGACTAGCTCTGGCCAGGAGCAACCATGTGACCTCCCACTTCCTCCTAACAAGTTAGTCTTCCCCCTGCTTCCAAGCAAGGAGGATGTGTGTCGTCCCTCTCCTGCCTCAGAGGAGTTGGGCTTCTTCTCTGCAGCTCCCACTTCACCACTAGAAGTGTGGATCAGTTGCTCTGCTATATTCAGGTCTTCGGCTGTATCTGCCTGCTCAAGTGTCCGGAGTCTTCTCTCTCATCTGGGTGTCATTCCGTTATCTCTCCTCATCGCTGCAAGGATTCACAGCAAGTATTATTCTCAAGCTAATCCACCCAGCAACGCTATTTCTCTCATACTCCTACTCCCATCATCTGGCACATACTCTCACAGCCTATGCAGCACATACCCGGTTGCATCCGGACAGAACTGTTGCTACTAGTTACCTCATCTATAATAAAACCGCTGTTACTGAACCCTGGCATTGGTGTCCACTAACTGGTGCCCTGACTAGGTGCAGCGAAGAATCGCATGCCCATCATCACCCGCAGATTCCACAGACCGGCCCTACAGCTGTGCCGCCCTCAGGCCTATACCGTGACAAGTATAACCCCTGCAGCTGCCCCGGTCATTGCCCGCTCATAACACCAGCACTGCGGAAGTGGCCCCCAGGGGCCAGGGCATCACATTTTTGGCTGCACGAACAGGATCACGTACACCCCGCGGTGTTCATATTTGCTACCCCTCATCATCCTCAGAGACTCTGCTATTGCCGCGCTGCGGCCTGCTAAGGGGTCAAGTCAGCTGGTGACGCACACTGTCTTCGCGCGTGCGCGCACTCCGCTCAAGCTCCGCCCCGGCCCTGCAGTACCCAAGCCTCTGTTGCAGGAGGGAAGAAGATTGTGCCCGGACCGCCGGAAGTGTTGGTGCTGACTTCCGCCCTATCCCTCTCCGGTCCCGGACACCCTGCCTATCGGTGCCTGCTGTTCCCGCGAGTTCTCCTCGTCTCTGCTCCCTTCCAGGCGCCTTACACCGGAACCCCTCATCATGTTCACTGGCCATCACAGTGACTCTGACGGGTCCGGCAGTCCGCCGATGGCCCTGGCGTCACCCGCGGCTCCCGTTGCTATGGCTACCACAGCGGTTCCGCTCTTCATTGGGCCCAACAATCTCCCCAGCTATAAAGGGGAACCCCACACGTTGGCTGCTTTCAAGGAAAAAATTTCCCGCACCCTTGAACTTGTCTCACTCTCTCCCACTCAGCAAGTGCAGTTGCTGCTAGGACAACTTGAGGGTCCCGCTGCAGAGGAGGTGCGATCCTGGCCAGCTACGGAGAAAGCTAATGTACAACAGATCCTGGCCCGGCTGAGTAAAGAATTTGAGGTACAGTCACCCACGGAGGTCCGCCGTAAGTTTTATGACCGACGACAAAGGCCAGGTGAGACCCTCAGAGACTATGCACTAGCACTCCAATCTGCCTACCGGGCCCTGAGACAGGTTGATACCATAGACCCCTCGGCCGTGGAGAGTATGATCACTGACCGCTTCATAGAGGGGGTGGACTCTAGACTCATCCAGAGCCAACTGCGTATGCTGGCTGCCCAAAACCCTACAATGCCTTTCCTGGACTTCAAGACTCTGGCTCTAAGGGTGGTTGGCATTGACAATCCCTGTGCCGGCCGTACTCCGGGTTCAGATTCCCCGGACCCGGTGGGACCTATACCCTCACCTCCAGTGCCCACTATGGTTCCACCGGTTTCCGCTATACAAGCTGCCCAACAGTCGATCCCGGCTAGCTCACCAGCGATCCCTGCTCTCCTTATGCAAGTGGTTGACTCCCTCTGCCAAGCCCTAAGGGGGCTACAAGGGGCCTATCCAACACCTCCACCACCACAGGACCCCTGCCCTGAGTATTCAGTTCCTGATCGGCCTCCTCCACAGAGACTTAGATCCCCTGAGCGCCCCTATTGCCGCCACTGTAGGCGACATGGACACTACCACTCTCAGTGCTATCAGTTAAACGGGCTAACCCCTGGGTCCGAGGGCCAACACCCAGGAGGTCGAGATCCAGGCCCGCAGGAAGCACAGTGGTTCTCAAGGTTCCTCTCACAATGCCCGCATGTGACTCTCTGGGTGGACGGAGTCCCCCTGGAGGCTCTGGTAGATACAGGTTCCCAGGTTACTACTATCCCGAGGCATGTGTTTGAAGAACATTGGGATCTGAGAACCCTAGGTCCGGTTGAGAAATACCGTCTGAAACTTATTGCTAGTAATGGTCGTCCTATTGTGCAACTAGGTTACTGGGAACCCACTGTCTGCATAGGGAAGCGAGAGCTAGCACGTCAGGGTATCATTGTTACTGAGGCTCAGGGAGATAGTGGGACCGTGGTATTAGGCATGAATATTATCCGTCATGTATTCACTGAAGTGTTGGATGCCTTGAATGCCTCTATGTCTTGTGCTTCTCCTCAGTACAGGCAAGCCGTCCAGAAGACCATTAAAGTGCTCACCGCTCAGCGGAAGTTTGCCAATCCTCGAGCAGAAATCTGCCGTGTCCGCACTAGAGATGCTCGTCCGATCACCATCCCAGCTAACAGTGAGTTCCTCATCTGGTGCAGGGTCCGTCCGGGCCTCAACAATGCTGACTATGTGGCCCTTCTGGATGCTATTGAAATTGAGGGGCAACCTCTTGTCAGGGCCGCTAGAAGCCTGGTGACCGTCTCCAATGGTCATGTCCCTGTCCGTCTGGTGAACCTTGGAGACTCCCCAGCTGACCTACCCAAGTTCACCACCGTGGCCATGCTATACCAACTCGATCCTGAGGACATCGTCTGTGAGGAAACCATCGCCTATCAGAGATCCATCCGTGGCACTCAAAGGGACTCAAACAGGGCTCTCGCCCCTTGGTGGGACGAACTCCATATTGGCGATGCCAATACCCCACTTGAATACCTCCACGGCATCCTCAAGGTGGCCAAAAGGTATCACGAGGCCTTCAGCAAACACTCCCTCGATTTCGGGAAGACCAATCTGGTCCAGCATCGGATCAACACTGGGGACCATTTGCCTATCAAAGAGAAACATCGGCCAATCCCTCCTGCCAGCTATCAGCAGGTCAAGAAACTGCTCAAGGAGATGAAAGACTATAACGTTATCCAAGAAAGTCAGAGTCCGTGGGCTGCCCCTATTGTCCTCGTGAAAAAGAAAGACGGTAACATCCGGTTCTGCGTTGATTATAGGAAGATAAACACAATCACCCACAAGGATGCCTATCCTTTGCCCCGGATCGAAGAGTCTATTGCTGCTTTGGGGTCAGCCGCCTACTTCTCCACCTTGGACCTCACCAGTGGGTACTGGCAGGTGCCCATGGCACCCGAAGACCGTGAGAAGACGGCCTTCACCACCCCCATGGGGCTATTTGAATTCACCAGCATGCCCTTCGGTCTGTGCAAAGCCCCCGCTACCTTCCAGCGGTTGATGGAAAGGTGTCTCGGCCATCTCAACTTTCAGAGTGTCCTGCTATACCTAGATGATGTGATTGTCTATTCACGTACCTACGAAGATCACGTCCATCATCTGGCTGAAGTGTTCCAGGTCCTAATCGATCACGGCCTGAAAATCAAGCCTTCCAAGTGCCACCTTCTCAAACCCCAAGTGAACTATCTGGGGCATGTTGTGAGTGCTGAGGGGATAAGACCCGATCCAGAGAAGATCTCGGCTGTGGAACACTGGGATACCCCTAAGACCGTCAAGGAGGTGAGAAGCTTTCTGGGATTTGCCGGCTATTACCGCCGCTTCATTCCCCACTTTGCCCAAGTGGCCGAGCCCCTCAATGAGTTACTCCGGGGTTGCCCTCGAGAAAGCTACAACCGACGACTCCCCGTCGAGTGGTCCGAACGGCAGGAGGTTGCCTTTCAAACCCTGAAACGCCTGTTGACCACGCCTCCTATCCTGGCCTACCCGGACTATAACCTTCCTTTCCGGCTCTACACGGACGCCAGCTTCCAAGGCCTGGGAGCTTTGCTGTCCCAGGTTCAAGATGGCCAAGAGAGAGTTGTAGCTTATGCCAGCCGGAGTCTTCGGGGCGCTGAAAAGAACGACAACAATTATAGCTCCTTCAAGTTGGAGTTACTAGCCCTAGTGTGGGCTGTCACCGAAAAGTTCAAGGACTACCTGGCTGCCACCCCTGTTACCATCTATACGGATAACAAGCCATTAGCGCATCTCAACACTGCTCGGCTGGGCGCCCTAGAACAGCGGTGGGCTTCTCGACTGGCCAATTTCCAGTTTGAAATTAAGTACCGCAATGGCAAGGCTAACGTCAATGCAGACCTCCTGTCCCGACTACCCAAGGGCGAAGAGGCCCCAGAGGACAGCGATTGGGAAGATGTAGAAATGCCTCCCTTCTATCAAAGGTTCGCTACCCAGAGTGCTATTGATGCAGCTAGGCCTGAAACGCCTTCGCCTCCACCTAGGGCCCCGCAAGACTTGGCCAGGTGGCAGACCATCCAGGAAGAGTCCCGCGTCCTGGGGGAGATCTATGACTACCTCTCTACTGGTCGGGTCCCCATGCGGATAAAGAGGCCCTATCCTGATGTCGAGCTATGGCGACTCTGGAGGCAAAGAAAGAGGCTCTTCCTACAGAAGGGACTGATCCTGCGGAACTCTCTTGACCCTGTCTCTGGGGAGAGGTGCCACTAGATCCTCATTCCCCGACGAGACGCTAAGATGGTGCTAGATGCCTACCATGACCGGTCCGGTCATTTCAGGGTACACAAGATGGAGGCCACTATCCGACAGCGGTTCTACTGGATCGGGATGAGGGCTGACATCAAGAACTGGTGTGCTGAGTGCCCTGCCTGTAATATCTCCAAAGCTGGGGGAAGAGAAGTCAGGGCCCCTTTGCATCCAATCACCTCCCACCGGCCGAATCAGCTAGTCGCCCTGGACCATGTGAAGCTGGCCCCTACAAGATGCGGGTATACCTACGCCCTCACCATGGTCGACTATTACTCCAAGTGGGTAGTCGTGGTACCTGTCAGAGACTTGACCGCCAAGACCACCGCCCTTACTTTTTACAAGGAGTATGTAAGGCACTATGGGTGCCCAGAGTCTCTGCTGACGGACCGGGGTCCAGCCTTCGAGACGCAACTTTTCCAGGAGCTGTGTGCCTACCACGAATGTAAGAAGCTCCGTACCACGGCCTATCACCCTCAAGGGAATGGTCTGTGTGAAAAAGTTAACCAGGTCTTTATCAACATGCTCCGAACGGCTTCAGTGACAAAGAGAGTAGAGTGGCCCCACTTGTTGGATGAACTGGTGAAGATCTATAACAATACCACTCATTGTTCCACTGGCTACTCCCCGTTCTACCTGATGTTCGGCCACCAAGGCCAACTTCCTCAGGACCGTGCTCTTGGAGTCCAAGCTCCTGGCACCTTCAACCCCCTACCTGAAACTGACTGGGTTCGGGAGCATCAGAGGAGAATCCAGGATGCCCGGGAAATTGTTGACTGGAGGATGGGGGAAGCTCAGCAGCGCCAAGAGGATGCCTACAACCAATGGGGGGAATGCCACACCGCTACAAGTGGGAGATAAACTTTGGCCAAAGAAATATCATCGCTCTCACAAACTTGAAAGCCTTTGGGAGCCTGAGCCCTATGTCATCTCTTCTATCCCTTACCCAGAGACTGATGTGTATGAAGTCAAAAAGCCTGGGCTAGCCCCACAGACGGTGCACCGGAATAGGATAAAACGTTGCACTAAGGAGGACCTACAGGGCCTTACAGCACCATGTCTGGTACCTGCATCCACGCCTCCGGTTCCCCCAGCAGCTCCAGCTAAACCTCTCTCTCTGGAAGAAATGTTCCAAGTTGAACCGTTCCTCATGGCCATAGGCTATCCAGCGGTCCCTGTACCCATTCCAGTGGCCCCTCCACTTCCAATTGTGCCTCCAACAACTCCATCTCTACAACCAGATGCTGGGGGTGATCTTCGACCTGTACCTGCACCAATCACTGTTGAAGAGGATCCTCCGCTGAGACGGTCTGAGCGCTCTACCAGAGGAATTCCTCCACTTCGCTACAGAGACCAGAGCCCTTAAACTGTTTTTGTTGTCTAACTGTTTTGTTCCAGTTCCTGCAACGTTTAAGGTTCGTGCCTGGTCCTCCTGACCAAGTTCCCTGTACTAACCAGCCATGAGCTGATGGACACTTACAATAACAAAAGGTTCTCTAGTGCCTGTCCCAGAGCCTTTTACATGGACGATGTCTAATTGCCTAAAAGAGACTCTACCTAACAGAGACACTTATCCATTCCTTCCTAATGCACTTTCCTGTGATTGTGTGTTCCACACAGGGTATTATTGCACTTATTTCATTATTGCATTTTTTATACTATGGCATTCCAGTGTTATCAAAGTCTTTGTATTTCCTCCTCTGAGTAAGCAAAAGGTTACATAGATTGCCTCAGAGTAGAGCGCCTCTTTTGTAAAACAGTATATTTTTCCAGTGTCTGAGTCAGATAGCTCCTCCTCTGAGTAAGAGAAGTCAGTTTATATATACCTCAGAGAAAGTCCAGTTTATGTAGGAGTGTATTTTCTCATCCAGTCTCAGTATTGTGTATTATTATCGTATATATAGCTGGAAAGATTTAGTTGAGCCAGTTCGTATGCAGATTTTCCTCAGATTTTCATTCAGATTTCTCTCAGGTTTCATTCAGATTCATGTGAGCCAGTTCTCCTCAAGACCTCGCAGTATTTGTTGTCTTTTGTGTTTCCCTTCCTTTTGTTTCCAGTATTTGTTCGCCTCTGTCTTGTCCCAACACAGTAGTTATCACACATAGTCATACCTAACCTTCACACTGGTCCATACATATCGCACCTTGGATGCCTTTTCGAGTGTTTGGCCTGTGGAGTGCTTGTGTGTGTGATTGAGTGGTATGAAAGGGAGCTCCCCATGTATGTTTGCTTTTATTATTTTGTTCTTTTCTCTTCCAGGTATCCAAGACACTACTCAGACACGCCAAGGTAGTACACAGGTCTTCACAGTTCTTCTCCAGTAGGGTAACACATTTAACAGAAAACCTACTGTCTAACTGGCTGGAATATTGAGGGTCCCCCGCCAGCAGTTAAGTTGTCCTGGCTTACACGTCAGATGGTTCATGCACTAGCTACCTGGTCGCCAGAGTACGTTAGGCACCCCCTAGGTTAAGTCCTTCCACTAGGGTTTCTCATTCTCTCTCTCTTCTCACCTGTGCTTTGGGCGTGGGAAACACACACCTCATCACACTCACTCTCATCATTCATTCCTGTTGTTTGATTGTCCAGTCTATTCATGTTTGCTGCCTTCTAGATTCGCCGAGGTCGGCTCAAATTTGCTAGGGAGGTATGTAGTGTCCCAGAACATGCAGACTACTACTCCTATTATGGCCATTTCTATTGCTGTGTCAATGCCTGTTCTGGTAAGTGTTTGCACTGCAACTGCTGCTGGTTTTCCCCCTAGTATTCTCTGGTAATGTGCATTCTCATGTGTATTCTCATGTATTCCTGTGTATTATTACATTGTACAGTGGTATTCAAGACTGTTGATCACGTGACCTGTAACCATGGTTCCTCCAATGGCCGACTAGCTCTGGCCAGGAGCAACCATGTGACCTCCCACTTCCTCCTAACAAGTTAGTCTTCCCCCTGCTTCCAAGCAAGGAGGATGTGTGTCGTCCCTCTCCTGCCTCAGAGGAGTTGGGCTTCTTCTCTGCAGCTCCCACTTCACCACTAGAAGTGTGGATCAGTTGCTCTGCTATATTCAAGTCTTCGGCTGTATCTGCCTGCTCAAGTGTCCGGAGTCTTCTCTCTCATCTGGGTGTCATTCCGTTATCTCTCCTCATCGCTGCAAGGATTCACAGCAAGTATTATTCTCAAGCTAATCCACCCAGCAACGCTATTTCTCTCATACTCCTACTCCCATCATCCGGCACGCATTCTCACAGCCTATGCAGCACCACTCCTGCTTTATTTGTCAAAGCCTGCTATATACCCGGTTGCATCCGGACAGAACTGTTGCTACTAGTTACCTCATCTATAATAAAACCGCTGTTACTGAACCCTGGCATTGGTGTCCACTAACTGGTGCCCTGACTAAGTGCAGCAAAGAATCGCATGCCCATCATCACCCGCAGATTCCACAGACCGGCCCTACAGCTGTGCCGCCCTCAGGCCTATACCGTGACAAGTATAACCCCTGCAGCTGCCCCGGTCATTGCCCGCTCATAACACCAGCACTGTGGAAGTGGCCCCCAGGGGCCAGGGCATCGAATTACAATTCAGCTCAATTCACTTCAATGGAATGCCCAAAGTGAGAACAGGAGGGGAGCTGTTTCTGGAAGAAAGCGGCCATGTTTTCTAAGCCTTGATAACCCCTTAACAATGTATACAGGATAGAAGGTGGGCGCTTTGAACACTTTCCTTTAATACCACAGGATATAAACAGGGACAGTATCCAAACCTTTTTACGGCCCTAATCTAACAAGTTTTTCTTTAGCAATCCTCGGCTTGAAAGTTCTGAGGATTCTATACGAATATTTTGAAAGCTCAGGTCCACGTTGAATACATTATTTATGTGTGTTAAGCCCAAATGGAGAATTAATCTTAAAAGAAATCTATAAATAAGAAATTATTTTCTTTCAAAGAAATGGCAACCCATTAAACTGTGAAGAGAACATGATGGCATATTGATGGCTTACTGGTTTGGAAAAAAGAGTAGTAGTAGAATATTAAAAGGAGAGCGCAGAGTCTTCAGAATGTAACCTTGCATTCCGTATAGAACCCTTGTAGATTTGTATTGCATACACAGTGTCAAAACCTTGACTCCTTGTTTCACGCTGCATGAACTACTGTACATGGATGAACACTTCTTACCTTCTACACGGACATTTACTATTGTTATAAAGTTCTAAAGCATCCATGGACCTTCAATGTCTCTTCCTTAGGTACGTTGTCTCCCCAAGTAGTCTCTCTATCAATCATTTTCATACCAAAACTTCTGACCGGCTGTTTTAAAGATAATTTATAGCTTTCATACCATCTGTACCGCGAAAAAATAGGACAGGTCATAGTGCGAATGGCAGCACAGATGTGTTCCCCTGCTCCTGTCACCAACTCCCATGTCCCCTGTTCCCATCTCCCTGACTCCTGCCAACCCCTCCCATTCTCTGCCCTGCTCCCATCTCCCCCGCTCCTGTCTCTCCCCCACTCCTGTCATCCGCTCCTATCTCCCCCGCTCCTGTCACTGCTCCCTTCTCTTCCCCTCTCCTGTCACCGCTCCCATTTTCCCAGCTCCTGTCACTGCTCCCATCTCTCCCCCGCTCCTGTCACCGCTCCTATCTTTCCTCTTTCCCCCGCTCCTGTCACTGCTCCTCCCGTTTTCTCAGCTCCTGTCACCGCTCCCATCACCTCCTTATCTCATTCATGATGTGTCACCCCTCCCCTTCTCTCCCCCACTCCCATCTCCCCCTGCTCCCGTCTCTCCGCCACTCCTCTCATCCGCTCCTGTCACTGCTCCCGTTTCCTGAGCTCCTGTCATTGCTCCCATCTCTCCCCTGCTCCTGTCACCGCTCCTATTTTTTCCCCGCTCCTGTCACTTCTCCTTTCACCGCTCCTCCCATTTTCTCAGCTCCTGTCACCGCTCCCATCACCTCCTTATCTCATTCATAATGTGTCACTTGAACACTGCTGTGTAGACTGAATATATATTGCCTGTTATCTGCACTATAGTCACTGTATGAAAACGGTGTTGTACCGAAACGTTGCAGACATGAATTAAAAGGGAGGGTTTTTTTTTTTTTTTTTTTACTGTGGATGTGCTGCCTTGGATCTTGTTATTTAGCTGTATCTAAGGGCTTGGATCAGGCCGTAGAGGGTGTGTACCCCTTGTTTGCAATAAATTATCCTGTCCTGCTTCATTGTCATATTCTATGGATCTTTATATAGATAAAATAGGATTTACCAATGATAATAGATAATGGTCATGACTTACCTCCTTCCTTTTCCTGGACAGGTCACAGAGCATGCCTAGAAAACTGTCCCATAGACCAGTGCTTCTCAACTCCAGTCCCCATGGACCACCAACAGATCATGTTTTGAGAATATCCAATACAAAGAACACCTGTGATGCCCGATGAATATAATCATATAATACTAAGGAAATCCTCAAAACATGACCCGTTGGTTGACTGAAATTGAGAAGCACTGCCATAGATGTCAACAAGTAACCTCCAGACTATTTTTTCCTATGGTCTATGTGTGCTTCTCTCAATACTATGGCATTTAGAGAAGCACACAAGATGGAGAAGCTTAGGCAAGATGGCTGCTCCAATGACAATATCCAAAATATTATATAGAAAGATTTACAATCACAAGGGAGAAACTGGTTAGAAGAAAAGAACACATCTTAGTAGTTGTATCTACTTGACAAAAAAAAAAAAAAAAACTTGGTGTGATTCCCTTTAAGTAAACCTGACCTATTTGAATTACATTGGTCTGTAATTGACTTCTTGTGAAGTGGAACCATGCAAGAGAATAAACACTGTGTTACATGTTATCTCCATATACAATGTGCAGGAAGGTCTCCATAGCCCGGACATGTTTAAATGGTAATATTGTTAATCTCAGGCATATGAGTTATTGGGAGTATAAGTTCTACTATGACATACATGTGCCAGTGCAAAGTAATCCGTTTGATGCTGATGGAGTCTGTGTATAATAATCCTGGCAGGGCATTTGTAGAGGCCACTTATGTTGTTTGCCTCTGGCAATTAAAAGGTTGATGAAGCGTCTTCCTCTCTAATATGTAATAAAACCAGCAGTGATATGGCCGTATGGAGAGCGGGGATACAGAGCCCGCAGCCTCAGCATAATGATCTGAAGACTGCGCCTACCGAGGTGAAATGACAAAAGTCTTAGAAGAAATGGAACCCGAATTTCTCTTTAATGTTCTGTAATGTTCTGCATCTCACAGATTTTCCAGACGAGAGGGAATATCGGAGACATCCGCAATATTTATTGCTCAGATAAATGTCAAAAAGCGGTTTAGTCTTATTGAGTTTAACATAACGTCAAATGTGTACGAGAGAATTACAGCGAGCAAGACGTATCTGTTTATAATTACACCTTATAGCGAATGCAGGAGAGAACTACAGCTCTGAATGATAATGCTGACACGGTGGGGCTGTAAATTCTTATTTCTCATTACTTTCCTGCATCACACACTGAAGCTGGTGTCTGGCAACCAGCGAGAAGTCTCTTATTGCTTTTGGTGGTATAAGAGGGTACATCACTTCACTACATTGCTGGTGTCCTTGCTACCTGCACAGAATGTTTGAATGAAGTTATAAATAAAAGAAGAGTCACGAAGAATTGGTGAGTGCCGCCATCTAGTTCTTACTTTATATATATATATATATATATATATATATATATATATATATAGAGCAACTCTATAGTGACCTCCAACAAAAGGTAAACTCTAAGTGTCTGAGCTAGCTCTTTTTGCAGCCGACCACCGTATCTCATAAACTTGACTCGATAAACTGTATGTGCGTCTCCAAGATACAGACACACTTAAATGCTATGGTCAGGCAGAGATATGTTGGTTCCCTGTCCCCACTTTCACTTTGCAGATGATGGTTCAATTATGCAATGAGCAATGATGTCACTTTATCTTGTTCGCCTTTGCTTAGGTTCCATTTTAGTGTTTGTAGACTTTAGGCCTAATTTAGCACATAGACAACAAGATGCTGAGACACAACACCAATGTGGTCGCTATCTAAACCAGCTGGAAGCAGTCAGTAGACTGCTCTGCAACATTTATTTTGGGTAAAGGGCTACGTAAGTTTGAAGTTTATTATTTGTAGGGAAATAAGAGGGTATCTATGCCATACGCCGAGGTACTATGAGGTGGTGGTACAGCAAGATGGGCTTGGGTACACTTGGGCACTTGTCACGGTGGCCAGTAGTGGTGTTGGAACCCTCCCTCGGACACACGGGCACTGCACTTGAAAAGGGGATAGCCCAAGTGTAAGGTGTAGATGCAGGTGCGGCGAC
Organism: Dendropsophus ebraccatus; assembly: GCF_027789765.1. Lineage (NCBI taxonomy): Eukaryota > Metazoa > Chordata > Amphibia > Anura > Hylidae > Dendropsophus > Dendropsophus ebraccatus. Next base: position 190,751,875 of record NC_091454.1, on the reverse strand, counting down.
ACAAAAATAGGTCCAGCACCTACACAAGATAACCTCTTTTTACTTGAGAAAACTTCAGTGCAATACAAGTGCGATGCCCTGACCCGTGGGGGCCACTTCGCAGTGCAGGTGTTACTAGCAGGCAGGAACCGGGGCAGCTGCAGGGTATAGAGTTGTCACGGTACTGGCACAAGGGTGGCACAGCTGTAGACTGGTCTGCGGTACTATGCGGGATACTGGGCATGCGATTCTTCGCTGTACCTAGTTAGGGCACCAGATATTAGACACCAATGCCAGGGTTCAGTAACAGCGGTGGTTACAAGTTTATTGTAACTGAGGTAACTGGTAGCAACAGTCTCTTCCGGATGCAACCGGGTATATAGCAGGTTTAAACAGACGGAGCAAAGGTGGGGCTGCATAGGCTGAGGTGAAGCGTGCCGGATGATGCGAGTAGTAGTGATAGAGGAATAGAGAGGCTGGGTGGGTTAGAGTACTTGCGGTGAATATCTTGAGTTGATGAGGAGATAGAGAAAAGGAACGACACCCAGATGAGAGGATACTCCAGGCACTTGAGCAGGCGGACAGCCAGGAACTGCTACAGCAGAGCACTGAGTCCACTCTTCTGAAGGTGAAGAGGGACACACACACACGACCTCCTTGCTTGGGAGCAGGGGCCGGAACTGCGCAGCAAGGGGAAGTCACATGGTACCCTTGGCCAAAGCTAGACGGCCATTGGAGGAACCATGGTTACAGGGGGCACGGTCACATGATCACCAGCCTTTGCATACCACTGCACATAGTTATGCACACAAGATACACATGAACCTGAGATTAATAGGGACTACACAGTAAACAGTTGCAGTGCATATAGTTTCCAGGACAGGCATGGCTATAGTAATAAAAGTTAACTTAAAGTGAGAAACAGACAGCCTGTTCTGGGACACTGCACAAGACAAAAATAATAGTGACAACTACACGAGTAGGTGCAGATGATAGAGGTAGAGAACAGGAGAAGTAGTAGAGGTAGCTTGAAGTAGGTATAGGGGCCATCTTGGGGGCCTTGTCTAAGTAGAACTGTACTCTGCTTGGATGTTTGTGGTGAATAAGAAGAGTACTCATGTTTAGATAATTGGATATCTGACCGCCTTCTGCCCAACCAGTTCAGTGAGTGGCAGGTTGGGTAGTACAAGCCCCAGGCCTTTACTACTGGGTCTAGCAGAATTTTTGAGGTTTCCCAAAGGAGCCATATGTAGCCAGTAAGATACTTCAGCTTGCTACTCTTTGTATTACTGGGGACCAGTTCCTTTCTGTGGTAACTGTCCTGAGAAAGTAGGAGAAGGATCCCTGGGTGGACAAGGTGTACCCTAGAGGACAGCTACCCCTCCTGAGGTTTTAGCACCGCATACCGGAGAAAATCTCTCAGTAGAAGAAGATGCTGTTTGGTTGTCTTCGTCATTCCACACCACTACTGACAAAAGACTGACTAGAAGACTTCCCACCAGGAACTAACCATCCTTTTATAGGGGAAACTGTAACTAACCCTGATTGGTGGGGGAAGGAGAGAGAAGAAGTGTAATAGGTAGACACAGTGTGAGGTACCTGCATCTGAATAGATAATACAATAACCATGAAAACAGAAGTTAACCCATTACCTTCTGCTGTGCTCAGATAAAAACACATAGAAACAGTGCGACATCTAGTGGGAAATACAAATAAGCACCTTCATCTTGTTTGTGTGATACCTGGCACTTTACCTAGGTGAAATAAAACTTAATGGACCACCCATGCCGGGAAGCTCGAAGATGGCGCCAATACTGTGATTAGGCCTGAAAGTGGCATTATTTCTCACCACTCAGCTGCTGACCTGGCAAACCTGCAGAACCCAGAAGTGGCCACACAATGGGGACGGAGTGGTAAGATGCCAGGAGCAGGGTAGATGCCAGGGCAGATCCATGGTATTATGGGTCACTGGATTGACTGGATTTTAAAAAAAAAAAAAACCTCATTCATATATACCTCTTACATTTCTAATAACATGTGCCCTAGTAAATAATACATTTTTTAAACATACCCCTGATGATCTACTTAAAAACATGGATCTGAATTACGGCTGTGTGCACTAGTATTTTTAAGAACTTTTGAAAGTTTCAAAGTCATATTACATAATGATAAGGGAGATTGGGAAACTGAGATAGAGATGAGAATAGTAAGTAGTCCTAAGCTTTCGAGAAAGTTGTCTGTCGGCTTCAGGACAACTCTGTTAAGGATCAGCATATTCAGCATATTCAGCAGTCTTTTTTACAGTTCTCTTTTTTTTAAGCATGGTGTGTGTACAATGAGCTTCTTGCAGCTTTCTCAGTTACTGCTGGAGTGGTAAGTGTAGGAAGCTGAAAGGCATAAAATAATAGTATGTTTAGTAACAGGCGGCTGGAATCAATTTAGAGTGATAATTAAAGCCATAAATTTCTTCATCGTGAAAGATGTTTTTACCATGATCAGGAATCAAGCATATGGCCCCCCCCCCCCCTTTAATGATTTAAAGAAGCACTGATGAATCGCTGCACAGTAGCTGCACAATCCTTTCTATATGATCAGTGCAGTACAAAACAGGAGTCAGTCCCTCAGTGTTAAAGAGGTACTCTGGCATTTGTTTTTAAATATGTTGCTGCCCTTATATACAACATAATAAACAGTCTATTCTTACCCCTCCATGCCCCCTACAGTCCTCCTGCTGCATCTTGGGATCTCCCACCAGTGACAGCCAGCTCAGCCAATCACTGGCCACTGTGCTGTCCTGCCTCAGTCATTGATTGGCTTAGAGGGCAGTCACTGCTCAGATGCTTTTATCATAAGGCTGTTTATTATGTTGTATATAAGAGCAGCAATATAAAAAAAAAAATCTTTGTGAGGGATGGGGCTGTCTCTTTGAAATATAGGGTTATATGGAGGAAAGAAGCATGAAAGACATAGTGGTGTGAGAAGCAGTCTTGGAGTGATGGGGGCATAGGGAGCAGTCTGTGATTCATGTGGAATAAGGATCATGTAATGAGGGTATAATGAGAGATGGAGAAGCCTTGGAACGTTGGGGAATGGGGAGGAATCAGTGACTGATAGTAATATAATATTTGCTGTGTATAACAATTACATTTTATTTATTTATTTTCTAAGGGGGTGGATAATTTGTTTGTGACCTCTTAAAGAGTTTTTCCAGACATATAAAAGGGTCTGCTTTCAAAATAAAAAAAAAACATACTCACCTGTCCTGATCCCCCACAAGTTTTCCAAATCCCTGCTGCTCCTAGACAACAACCTTATATGTGATTGCAGCTACTTTGGCCAAGATAAGGCACATTACACTAGAGGGCACAAAGCTCTCTCTCTTGGCATTGTTGCTGTAAATCGGGTGTTAATTAATCTGATAATTTATGCAAATTTGAGAATAAGCTAAATGAAAAGGCGCTTTCCTAATCCAGAGAAATCCTAAAATCCATCCATTTTACGAGGATATGGTATGAACGTTTTTGTTGATGAGCTGTGTGTTATTGCTGGAGCCATTGTCACGTGTCAAGGTGATTAGCCCCCACTTGGTATGTAAATTTCCCGATTTTTGATTGAAATTAATAACAAGATTCAATCAATGTAATTACGTCTCAGTAAATAATGGAATACATAGCTGGTTGTAAATTATATATGGCAGCACACGCAGCAGGTTCAAAGCAACCAAAATAAATTACCAGAAGTAAAGCCAGGGCTCTATTCCTAATAATGAGGTCAGATTTTTAAGCTTGGTGAATTAAAACCCACAAAAGTTGCCACTGGTGCCTTTCCTTGTCCACTTTTGAACACAATATCTAAAAATAATATTACCATTTAAAAGGACTATAGGAGACAGCACCAGCACATAGGACCACCATGAATATTTTTAACTTCCTTCTGCAATGAATACCACCATAAATTTAACCTGGGATGTCTGATGCCACTGAGACTCCAGGCATGAGTCTTTTTGACATGATGATTCCCACTACAGGGTTTGTGGTGTGCGCTGCTGCACTGTGACCGGTCACTTGTGAGATGCTACAGTGTAATGCCACTACTGTGGTGGTTGGTAGGTGGAATATAGCCCAGCCAGATGGTAGTTTGTTGTGACGCCAGTGCTAACTTGGCACACAGGTATAGAGGCACATCTGCTTTTAGGTTAGGATGTCTGGCTATATCGTTTCCTCTGTGGTCGGTGACCTGCCGGGCTGTGATGGGTCCCTTGGGTGCTTATTACGGTGGTCCAGAATGGAGTTATGACCCACCTGGACTGTCGGTACCACCACCCACAAAAAAGGAGAGATTACCCAAGGACGGTGCAACTACTTTATAGGTACTTAAAGGAGAAGTCCGGGCAAAATATTTTTTTTATATGTTATTAATTATGGAAAGTTAGACACATTTCTAATATACACTAATTATGGGAAATGCACATAAAGTGCTATTTCCCTCAATTTAGTAGATCAGGCAGACTTCAGTTTTTCTAAAAACCAGTGAGGTCACGAACCGAACCAGAGCAGGGCTGGGTGTAATTAATACCACCACATGCTGACTAATGTCGCCACTGCTACTGAATAAAATCTACTTTAACCGCTTAGGGACCCATGACGTACCGGTACGTGGGTCCTTTAAGAGGGCGCTGCGGACCCACCGTATGCGATCCCGAGAGATGGCCTGCTGAAATACACTGCAGGCCATCTCTCCCTATCGGCATGGGGGGTTGTTAACCCCCCCCATGCCGACGATCGCTGCTATTGGCTGATCAGTTCAGATCAGCCAATAGCGGCGATCGGCACCTTTCCGGGCCATCGGTGACCCGATGACCCGGAAAATAATGGCGGCCGGTGCTGTCCGAGACAGCACCGACCGCCATTACTGTTAAAAGTAATGGTGGCCATGGTGCCACGTCCCGATCGCCGTGATCACGGCGATCAAAGTCCCCAAAAGTAATAAATACCTGCTTTGGACCCTCAGCTAGGTAGCTGAGGGGTCCAGAGCAGGTATTTGGCCATATTCACCGGATCCCGGGGTCCCGATCGGTGTCTTCCGGGTTCCGTGACGTCATCTTCTTCCGTTCGGGACTTCGGCCTTTTCCATTGGCCCCTCGGATGTCCTCGACTTTTTTTTGGTGCTATGCTGCCCTCTAGCGGCTAATAAGTGTAATACACTTATCAGCAGCTATAGGGATGTTAGGCATGTAGTAAATGTTTTTTTTTTTTTTGTATTTTCCGCACCCTTACGCCGCTGAGTGTTGATCTGCATCTCACGTAAGTGCGCTGCTAATCAGCAACTCCTCCTTTTTGGCGTAGGGTGTTTTTTTCTATATCCTACTGCCACGGTCTGCTGATAAGTGCTGCACATAATTGCGGCATTTATCAGCAACACCATTTTTGGCGGAATTTTTTTTTTTTATACTCAATGTAAAAAAAAAAAAACGTAAAAAACACTACATTACATTGAATAAAGTTTTACACTACACCACTACATACCCATATAAAAATGGCCCCCAGGGCGTTTTCGGTGTCGGACGCATACACTATTATTGCCTCCGACACCGAAACAGACAGTGAGGATGAATGGGGGATCCTTTTTCCTCCATTCATCCTCATCATCCAGTGACGTGTCTGGGGGTAGCGTAGCGTACGCTGCCCCCCAGACACGTCTTTTCCGCCAGTACCGTCCCAATAAGAGATCACGGTATGGCGTGAAATTCTACAAATTCTGAGAGTACCTCAGGGTACACTTACAGATTTAGGCTCGGTTCACACGTTGTAAGAGTGCGGCTGTATTTGCGGCTGTAATTGTGCGGCGGTATTTTTGGTGGTTCGTGTGTATGCTTGGAAGTATAGGATATGCGGCTGCACAGTGCACACTATCTCTGAATCTACGGCCCTATCGTAAACGGACCCGTAAAAAATGAACAAGACCATTGTTTGCGGCTGAACATGCGGCCGAGGATTGACAGGCGGTCCGTACGGAGTACTTCAAAGATAGCCGACAATGATGCCGAATGCCGATGCCTCTAATAGTTAATATATTAAATTAATCAAACACATTTTCTTTGTAATCAAGACACTTTCGTTGATCAATAATTTATTTCTAACGAATCCATCATTTTGCTATTAAATATACTGTTAAAAAAAATAGATATATAAATAAATGTATATTTATCTATATATTTATTTTTTGACAGTATATTGAATTGCACAATGATGGATTCGTTAGAATTAAATTATTGACCAACGAAACTGAATTTATTTCAACGAAAATGTGTTTTATTCATTAAATATTAATTAGTACAGGAAGCTCCATAAGCCGTTAATTCATATGCCGGCAATAGAGCATTCTGTACTAATCATCACTTTACTTTAATGAAAACATCAAATGTTTCTTCTAATTATGTTATGACAATAGCATTATTAGAAGAAACATTTAGAATTATATGTGCGCTCAGCTGATTGGCTGATCGGCTCAGCGCACATATAATGAGCCGGTCCGCAGTACAGTCACTTCATTGTGCTGCGGACCAGCGAAGAGGACACATCGGGGTGAGTATAGAGCTCTCCCCACCCCCTCCCCAGCACTGCACCCCTCCCAGCAAGGAAGGGGGGTCACTTAACCTCTTCCTTGCTGGGATGGGTGCAGTCCGACACCAGTCTGGCCCCCAAGGGGTTAAGGGGGATGCAATACATCCTCCCTTAACCCCTTGGGGGCCAGACTGTAAGCAGCGATCTGTAAAGATGCTGCATACTGTAAGGTGCACAACACCGCTCACAATGATGGGTGTTGTGCTCCTGTTTGTGTGTTTTTTGTGTGTTTCTCCATTTTTGTTTTTCAGATATCGGTATCCTGGGGATTACGTCGGATTCCATGGACTACGTCGATGACCAGCGGTTGTTCTTTGAATTTTTTTTAATAAAATGGTCAATGAGGGGTGTGGGGGTGTTTTTATTTGAATAAAAAAATTTGTAAACTTGTGTGTTGTCTTTATTTCTTTACTTTATAGACTTAGTAGTGGAAGCCGTCTAATAGACGGAATCCATTACTAAGTTGGGGCCTAGTGTTAGCCGGTATAAAATGGCTAACACTAACCCCCTATTATTACCCCAGTACCCAATGCCACCAGGGGTACTGGGAAGAGCCGGGTGCCAGTGGTCCCGGAGCGTCAATATTGGCGCTCTTGGACCAGGCGGCAGCAGGCTGGTAAGATTTAGGCTGGGGAGGGCCTAAAACAATGGCTCTTCCCACCCTGGTGTTACCAGGCTGCTGTCGTTTGGTTTTTAACCCGGCTGGTTATAAAAATAGGGGGGACCCTATGCGGTTTTTTTTAATTATTTATTTATTTAAAAAAAAACAAACGCATAGGGTCCCCCCTATTTTTATAACCAGCCGGGTTAAAAACCAAACGACAGCAGCCTGGTAACACCAGGGTGGGAAGAGCCATTGTTTTAGGCCCTCCCCAGCCTAAATCTTACCAGCCTGCTGCCGCCCGGTCCAGGAGCGCCAATTTTGACGCTCCGGGACCACTGGCACCCGGCTCTTCCCAGTACCCCTGGTGGCATTGGGTACTGGGGTAATAATAGGGGGTTAGTGTTAGCCATTTTATACCGGCTAACACTAGGCCCCAACTTAGTAATGGATTCCGTCTATTAGACGGCTTCCACTACTAAGTCTATAAAGTAAAGAAATAAAGACAAGACACAAGTTTACAAATATTTTTATTCAAATAAAAACACCCCCACACCCCTCATTGACCATTTTATTAAAAAAAATTCAAAGAACAACCGCCGGTCATCGACGTAGTCCATGGAATCCGACGTAATCCCCAGGATACCGATATCTGAAAAACAAAAAGGGAGAAACACACAAAAAACACACAAACAGGAGCACAACACCCATCATTGTGAGCGGTGTTGTGCACCTTACAGTATGCAGCATCTTTACAGATCGCTGCTTACAGTCTGGCCCCCAAGGGGTTAAGGGAGGATGTATTGCATCCCCCTTAACCCCTTGGGGGCCAGACTGATGTCAGACTGCACCCATCCCAGCAAGGAAGGGGTTAAGTGACCCCCTTTCCTTGCTGGGAGGGGTGCAGTGCCGGGGAGGGGGTGGGGAGAGCTCTATACTCACCCCGATGTGTCCTCTTCGCTGGTCCGCAGCACAATGAAGTCACTGTGCTGCGGACCGGCTCATTATATGTGCGCTCAGCCGAACAGCCAATCAGCTGAGCGCACATATAATTCTAAATGTTTCTTCTAATAATGCTATTGTGATAACATAATTAGAAGAAACATTTGATGTTTTCATTAAAGTAAAGTGATGATTAGTACAGAATGCTCTATTGCCGGCAAATGAATTAACAGCTTATAGAGCTTCCTGTACTAATTAATATTTAATGAAGAAAACACATTTTCGATTAAATAAATTCAGTTTCTTTGTTCAATAATTTAATTCTAACGAATCCATCATTGTGCAATTAAATATACTGTCAAAAAATAAATATATATATAAATATACATTTATTTATATATATATTTATTTAATTGCAAAATGATGGAATCGTTTACATTTAATTATTGAACAATAAAAGTGACTTTATTACAAAGAAAATGTGTTTTATTAATTCAATATATTAACCATGAGAGACATCGGCTATAGTGCAGAGGATCGCAAACCCCGGTAATAGCGATTCATGTAAACTGTGTTCCCTGCTTTCCCAGATGCATCCAGAGGTGTTTGCATCACTTTCTTAACATTTTATTTCTTATTTTTAGTTGAACCAGATTTCCAAGTAAATGACCGTATGTTTTGAGCCGCATGTCTATTTTTTCCCACGGCCGTAGTTTCACCCGCACATTTACAGCCGCATAAAAAATACAGCCGCACAGTTACAGCGTGTGAACCCAGCCTTAGGGTACGTGCACACTGCGGAATGGCGAAGGATAACCCTTTGTGCATTCCGCAGCTGGCACCCACCGGCGGACTGATGCGAGCAGGTGCGTGCCTCTCCGCCAATGTCATAGTTTCCATTCTATGCACGGGCGGATTCCATCGTCCATCCAAAGAATGAAAACATTGGACAGAGAGCGGAATCCGCCCGTGCATAGAATGGAGTCTGACACAAGAGGAGATGCGTACCTGCATCAGTCCGCCGACGGGTGCCAGCTGCGGAATGCACAAAGGGTTATCCTTCTCCATTCCGCAGTGTACACGTACCCTTAGAGTGTATGAAAGAAGGGACAGCCGAATCCAGCCCCCAGATGAACCCCCCCCCCCCCCCATCCTCGGAGTTAGTGGGAAGATCGTTCGGGAACTGATCTTCCCACTGCTGGATAAAGATTACCACCTGTACGGGGATAACTTTTATACCAGCACCCCCTCTTCCGGTCCTTCGCTGCCCGAGCTACTGTAGCTTGCAGCACGATCCGAAAATATCAGAAGCAGTAATAACAGCCCTAATATTTAGCAGCCATGGAGCGGACCCAGGGCCGGCGTTAGGGGGGGGCAAGCAGGGCAAATGCCCAGGGCCCCCATCCCCCAGGGGCCCCCTCACGCAGTTCCAGTAGGAGAGCGTCCTGCAGCGTCTGGCAGTGATCCCTGGCTGCTGCTATCAGGGGTCACGCAGAGGCTGCAGGACGCTGCTTGGTGTCTGCTCTGTGTGTGTGTAGCTCCCCCTCCCTCCAGCTCCTCTTACTGCACGTGACTTCCTCCTCTGGTGTGGAGCTGTCGGGACGATGGAGGAGAGGATGACAGCCTGCTGCATGGTACATGAGGGGGATTCACCACTACACCCAACATGCTAGACAGAGTAAGTATACTGTATATGTAGTGTGTAATGTGTATGAATGTAAGTGTATAATGGATGAATGCAGTGTGTGTTACATGTCCTGTGTATAGTGTATGGACTGGATGGTTTGTATCTGTATAATGTGTTTTCATGGATGTGTGAGTGTATATATATATATATAAATATATATATATATATATATATATATATATATATATTAATTAGTGTGTGAGTTAGCACTGCTGACTCCCAAGTGTTGAGGTGAATAGACTGTGTATAGGAGCTGCAGCCATTCTCTGGCCTCATCAGTCCTATGTAATTGCTGCCGATGACCACTGAGGCCGCTGATTGGCTGCAGCTCCTATGTATATAAGGCAATACGGTGTATTTTATTGAGAAAAATAATAAGGTGGTATTCAGTCCTTAGGTGGTGGTCACTGTATGCTGGTAATATTGGTCTCTATATAGTGTATATATAGTCATTACTGCCATAGATTGACTGCCACATAATGACACTATATACAGACCAATATTACCGCCATACAGTGACCACCACATAATGACTATATACAGACCAATAGTACAGCCATAGAGTGATCGCCACATAATATTGGTCTGGATACAGAGTCATTATGCAGTGGTCAATCTATGGCGGTAATATTGGTCTGTATATAGTGTGTATATAGAGTTATGTGGCGGTCACTCTATGGCGGTAATGTTGGTCTGTATAAAGTGTCATTATGCAGTGGTCACTCTTTGGCATTAATATTGTTCTGTATATAGTGTATATATAGTCATTACTGCCATAGATTGACTACCACATAATGACACTATATACAGACCAATATTACCGCCATACAGTGACCACCACATAATGACTCTATATATACACTATATACAGAACAAAAGTACAGCCATAGAGTGACAGCCACATAATATTGGTCTGTATACAGTGTATAAAGAGTCATTTATTATACAGTGGAAAGTCTATAGCGGTAATATTGGTCTGTATATAGTGTATATAGAGTCATGCGGTGGTCACTCTATGGCAGTAATATTGGTCTGTATATAGTGTATATAGAGTCATTATGGGGCGGTCACTTTATGGTGGTAATATTGGTCTGTATATAGTGTATATATAGAGTCATTATGGGGCGGTCACTTATGGTGGTAATATTGGCCTATATATAGTAAAGTTTTCTTCAATAACGGTATGGAGGTAATATTATATATATATATATTTATTATAGTGATTTTTTTATTTTATTTTTTTAAAGCAATTCATATAAATAGTTCTTGTGTTTACACCACTAGCGGCAGTCCTGGCATGTAGCGGCAGTCCCAGAATGTAGTGGCAGTCCTGGCGTTTAGGGGCAGTGCTGACATGTAGCGGCAGTCCCAGAATGTAGGGGCAGTCCTGACATGTAGTGGCAGTCCCAGCATGTAGCGGCAGTCCCGGCATGTAGCGGCAGTCCCGGCATGTAGCGGCAGTCCCGGCATGTAGCGGCAGTCCTGACATGTAGGGGCAGTCCCGGCATGTAGCGGCAGTCCCAGAATGTATGGGCAGTCCTGATATGTAGGGGCAGTCCTGGCATATAGTGGCAGTCCTGACATGTAGGGGCAGTCCTGGCATATAGCGGCAGTCCCGGCATGTAACCTTCTGAACTGAGTAAGGGGCCTAATACATGGAGCGAAAATAGTCCGAATCAGGACGCTATCGCTCTGTGAGGACACTGGGGAACATGATCAGGTAGTATATATCACAGACAAGGCCTGAGGGCACCGGGGAACGTGATCAGGTAGTATATATCTTTATTGTTTACTTTATACAGCAAGGATTGCACACACATCACTAATGATATACTGTATATATACACATAGGGGGAGATTTATCAAACATGGTGTAAAGTGAAACTGGCTCCGTTGCCCCTAGCAACCAATCAGATTCCACCATTCATTACTCACATTCTAAGATGGTGGAATCTGATTGGTTGCTAGGGGCAACTGAGCCAATTCTTCTTTACACCAGTTTGATAAATCTCCTCCATAGCTTTTGCTGTAGTAGGCTCTCTAAGCGAGCTCCATTCTACCAGATTGGCGCTCACTTCTGCAGAATATCAGGCCGTGTAATACGGCCTTAAAAGTGGCCATACACTTCCAATAACTGCTGGCTGAACAATCCTTCAGCTGACAATTATCTGTCCCATCGGGTCCCGTCCTCCCCATACACAGAAATTTGGCACATCTGAGGGTTCCTGTGTTCTCTATGAGAGGGGAAAGCCATAGCCATACAGATCTGATGGCGGCTTATCTCTCTGAGAACAAAGAGGTTGGGCGTTGATTTTCCATCAAGCTTGACCCCCTATGTCCACTGATATCATCTGTCAGAGGACTGTCCAGAGAGCCCCATACACCTTACGCTGATGGCCAAACCCACCAGGAGCAACAGGTACCACCAACAAAAGAGGGGACCTTAAATTGTTGCTAAAATATTTCAGCATTTGGGGCCCCACCTTCAACTTTGCCCAGGGCCACATCTAGTCTAAAACCGGCCCTGAGCGGACCCAGCGCTTCTGGATATGAGGGACCCCGTATCGCACCAGGACAACATTTTCCAGGTGACGTCCCCCACACTGGAGAACAGGAGACCCCAGAAGAAGTGCAGAGTGTGGGGTAACAGGGGGATCAGGAAGGACACCATTTTCCCGTGTGACACCTGTCCTGATCCCCCGGCCTCTGCATACTGGATCGCTTCAAGGCGAACCGCACGTCATTGGAGTTCTACATTGTCTAAATTCTGTCCCTTATTCCTATTTCAGGGGTCACGTTGATCCGGGGATTATTCTGATCGCCATTATGGAGTCGGGAAGGAATTTTCCCCCTGTGATGAGGCTACTGTCGTCTGCCTCACGAGGGCTTTTTGCCTTCCTCTGGATCAACACAGGTTGATGGACACCTTTCATTTTCAACCTTATAAACTAATAATTGGCCTAATACCCCCAAATAAATTAAAATTGTCCCTTTTCCCCAACTAAATAGGTATGGCCGCCATTCCCATTAGAGGCTTGCCATAATGCAATTAGAAAGCCTCTGTGCGGCCAGGACAGTATAATCCCCCACATATTAACCCATTCTGGAAACTACACCCCATAAGGAACAAGGGGGGCAGTCGGGATATGGCCCCCTGGTGATGGCCACATTTGGGACGTGAAAATGAAAAAAAATAGTATTTTTTATTTTCACACCACATATTCTACATATGTGCCTGTTACCAGTGGGGTCCATATGCTCACTGCACCCCTTGTTGGATTCCTTATGGGGTGTAGTTTCCAGAATGGGGTCACTTGTGGGGGGTTTCTACTGTCCTGGCAGCACAGGAGCTTTCTAATTGCGACATGGCCTCCATCCTCCATTCCAGCCTCTAAATGGCGCTCTGTCCCTTTGATGGCTTGCCCTGTGCCCATATGGCACATTATGTCTACATGTGGGGTATTTTCGTACTCAGGGGAAATTACCCTACACGTTTTGCGTTTATTTTCTTTTTTAACCCCTTGTGGAAATGAAAAAAAAAATAAAGGCTAGACCAAAATTTTTACTCTTAATCAATGATCTTGTCTTGATTTTTTTTCATTTTCACAAGGGGCTAAAAGATAAAAAAACACAAAATGTGTAGAGCAATTTCCCCTGAGTACGGAAGTAGATTCCTTAAGGGGTGTAGTTTCCAGAATGGGGTCACTTGTGGGGGTTTTCCAGTATTTTGTCAGTACGAGGGCTGCCAATTATTAAGGGTACTATTAGACGGGGGCGATGGGGGACAAATAATAACAGTAAACGAGCGCCGATCTGCTAGGTCGGCGCTCGTTTACTGGACCTATTACACGCCCTGATAATCGTTTAAGAAGGGCTGCATGGACATCGTTGAGCTCTTCCTGCATCCAACGTTGCTTCCATATGTATAACTGCTGAATTCTGTAAACCGGAGCTGGTATCCATCATCATAGGATCCATTAAAGGCAGAATTTCTGGTTGTTGAACATACTAGATGTTTATGTGCAAGTAAAGACTAGAGTATAAGTCAGAAGGGCTCCAATGAAAGAGTAAACCCAGAAACTCCCTTTTTAACCCATAGCTGCACCAGGACGTTATTGAACGTCCTCGTGCCGCTATGGGAGTTCAGAGGGGGGTCGCGCGGCGACCACCCTCTGAACTGCCGCGATCCCGGGTGCCGCGTGTAGCCCGGGCTCGCGGCTATTAGCGGGCACGGTCCGATCGCCGTGCCCGCTAATTAAGTACTTAGAAGCAGCTGTCAAAGTTGACAGCTGCTTCTAAATACTAGCTAATCTCCATACCTGGTGGTCTAGTGGGGGGATCGCCCCCCTGCGGCGCGATTGCGGGGGGGCGATCCCTGCATCCATACCGGGCCGGGGTCTGCTCCGTAATGGCGCTGATCCCGGCTCGGCATTCTATTGCTTTTGGCTGCAGCAGCCAAAAGTAATAGAACACCGATCTCATGGATTCATGCAGTATAACTATACTGCATGGATCTCTATGAGAGATCAGAGTGCATATACTAGAAGTCCCCCAGGGGGGCTTCTAGTATATGTCTAAAGTAAAAGAAAAAAGTATTTTTAATAACACAAAATCCCCTCCCCTAATAAAAGTCTGAATCACCCCCCTTTCCCCATTTTATAAATAAAAATAAATAAATAAATTAATAAACAAACATGTTTGCTATCGCCGCGTGCGTAATCGCCCAAACTATTAATTAATCACATTCCTGATCTCACACGGTAAACGGCGTCAGCACAAAAAAATCCCAAAGTGCAAAATTGCGCATTTTTGGTCGCATCAAATCCAGAATAATTGTAATAAAAAGCGATCAAAAAGTCATATATGCGCAATCAAGGTACCGATAGAAAGATCACATCATGGCGCAAAAAATGACACCTCACACAGACCCATAGACCAAAGGATAAAAGCGTTATAAGCCTGGGAATGGAGCGATTTTAAGGAACGTATATTGGTTAACAACGGTTTGAATTTTATACAGGCCATCAGATACAATATAAGTTATACATGTTACATATCGTTTTAATCGTAACGACTTGAGGAACATGCATAACAAGTCAGTTTTACCCCAGGGCGAATGGCGTAAAAACACATTTCCCCCAAATAAAAGAAATGCGTTTTTTTTTTCAATTTCACCACACATATAATTTTTTTCTGGTTTCCTGGCACATTTTAGGCAAAAATTACATCTGCCTTAGCAAAGTACAATTAGTTGCGCAAAAAATAAGGGCTCATTTGGGTCTCTAGGTGGAAAAATGCAGGCGCTATGGCCTTATATACACGAGGAGGGAAAAACGAAAACGCAAAAATGCAAACTGGCTGTGTCCCCTAAGGGTTAAAGGTAATTTTATTAAATCCTAGAAGCTTGCTTATATACAATAGAATACAGAGTAGTTACATAGAGAAGATTTTTCGTGACTCTGAAGTTTTTTCCCATTTCTTGTTATATTGTTAGAAATCACCAATAAGATCCTTTTTTTTTCTCTCTAATATTTCTCTCTAAAGTGCAGTTGTCAGGAGTGCACCTGCCATGTATCCTCCCTCCCTGCACTGGTATCTTACAACAAATAAAGGCTTAGAAAACTGAGGGAGACTTTCATAGAAACATAGAAGATTGTCAGCAGAAAAAGACCACTGGGTCCATCTAGTCTGCCCTTTTAGTATTTCCCTTCTTATTATCTTGGGATAGCTATATGTTTATCCCAGACAGGTTTACATTCAGATATTGTGGATTTACCAACCACATCTGCTGGAAGTTTGTTCCAAGCATCTACTACTCTTTCTGTAAAGTCATATTTTCTCACGTTGCTTCTGATCTTTCCCCCAACTAACCTCTCACTGTGTCCTCTTGTTCTTGAGTTCAGTTTTCTTCTAAAAACACTTCCCTCCTGAACCTTATTTAGTCCTTTAACACACTTACTGGTTTCAATCATGTTCCCCATTTCCCTTATTTCCTCCAGACTATACAGATTCAAATCCTTAAGTCTTTCCTGATATGGTTTATGCTTCACACCCTCCACCATTTTTGTAGCTCGTCTTTGGACCCGTTCTATTTTATCAGTATCTTTTGTAGATGAGGTCTCCAGAACTGGACACAGTATTGCAGATGTGGCCTCACCAGAGCTCTATACAGCGGGATCACATTATCCCTCTTCCTACTGGTTACACCTCTACCTATACAGCCCAGCATACAATTTGCTTTCCCTACCGCATTGTTCCATCTGGTTGCACTGGTGACTCATTTTAACCCCTTCCCTCCTAGGCCAATTTTCTTTTTAGTGTTTTCGTTTTATCCTCCTCGTATTTAACTCCTTCCCGCACGAAGACGTAACTGCAGGTGGGGTAGTTCAGAGCGGGGCCGTGCGGCGACCCCGCTCTGAACCACCGCGGTCCTGGGTGCGGCATGTAGCCCGGGACCACGGCTATTACCGGGCATGGTCTAATCGCCGTGCCCGCTAATTAAGTCTTCAGATGCAGCTGTCAAAGTTGACAGTTGCATCTGAATACTTACTGCAGCCTCATCCCTGGTGTCTAGTGGGGAGATCGGCTCTGGTGCCAGACGGGGTCTGCGCCGTAATGGCGCTGATCCCGGCTGGGCACTCTATTGCTTTTGGCTGCAGTAGCCAAAAGCAATAGAATACTGATCTCATTGATCTATGCTGTATAACTTTACAGCATAGATCTCAATAAGAGATCAGTGCACTTATACTAGAAGTCCCCCAGGGGGAATAACCCTAACCCCAGGGGGAATAACCCCAACCCCAGGGGGAATAACCCTAACCCCACGGGGGCTTCTAGTGTAAGTGTAAAAAAAAAAAAAGTGTTATTAATAAAAAGCCCCCTCCCCTAATAAAAGTTTGAATCTCCCATTTTATAAATATAAATAAATAAACAAACAAACATGTTTGGTATCGCCGCGGGCGTAATCACCCAAAATATTAATTTATCACATTCCTGATCTCGCACGGTAAAATCCCAAAGTGCAAAATTGCGCATTTTTGGTTGCATCAAATCCAGAAAAATTGTAATAAAAAGCGATTATATAGTCGCATATGCGCAGTCAAGGTACCGATAGAAAGAACAAATTATGGAGCAAAAAATTAAGTCTCACACAGCTGCATAGACCAAAGGATAAAAGCGCTATAAGCCTGGGAATGGAGCGATTTTAAGGAACATATATTTGTTAACAATGGTTTGAATTTTTTACAGGCCATCAGATAAAAGAAAAGTTATACATGTTGCATATCTTTTTAATCGTAACGACTTGAGGAACATATATAAAAAGTTTTTCCATAGGACACACTGCGTAAAAACGAAGCCCCCCCAAAGAAAAAGAATTGCGTTTTCTTTTCAATTTCACCGCGCATATAATTTTTTCCAGTTTTGCAGCATATTTTATGAAAAAATTTAGCCTGTCATTGCAAAGTACAATTAGTGACGCAAAAAATAAGGGCTCATGTGGGTCTGTAGGGGAAAAAATGCAAGTGCTATGGCCTTTTAAGCACAAGGAGGAAAAAACGAAAACGCAAAAACGAAAATTAGCCCGGTCCAGAAGGGGTTAAAAGACCACAGCGCTTGCATTTTTTACCCTACAGACCCACATGAGCCCCTATTTTTTGCTCCACTAATTTTTTTTTTTTTGCTCCACTAATTGTACTTTGCAATGACAGACTTAATTTTTGCATAAAATATGCTGCGAAACCAGAAGAAAATTATATGTGTGGTGAAATTGAAATAAATATTTTTTTTATTTTGGGTGGTTTTGTGTTTACGCCATTTGCCCTATGGTAAAGCTGACTTATCTATGTTCATCAAGTTGGCACAATTACAGCGATATGCAACTTGCATAACTTTTATTTTATTTGATGGCTTTTAAAGAAATTAAAACCTGCTCTATTGCTCTTTTCCCATCCTTATAACGCTTTTATCCTTTGGTCTATGGGGCTATGTGAGATGTCATTTTTTTTTGCGCCATAATCTGTACTTTCTATCGGTACCTTACATGCGTATATGCTACTTTTTGATCACTTTTTATCATAATTTGTCTGGATTTGATGCAACCAAAAATGCACAATTGTGTACTTTGGATTTCTTTGGCGCTTACACAGTTTACCGTGTGAGATCAGAAATGTGATAATTTAATAGTTTGGGCGATTATGCATGCATACCAAATATGTTTATTTATTTTTATTGATAAAATGGTAAAAAGGGGGGGGGGGGGGTGATTCAAACTTTTAATAGGGGAGGGGATTTTTTATTAATAAAAAAACTTTTTTTTTTTTTTTTTACTGTACTCAATAATTAGAAGTTTCCTGGAGGACTTCTATATACACTGCACTGATCTCCCATTGAGATCAAAGCTGTGTATATAATAGAGCACTGATCCATTAGATCACTGCTCTATTACTGGTCCACTGCACACATGATCAATAAAATACCGAGTTGGGATCAGTAGGACGCTGAGTCCTGTCCAGGCCAGGCCACTAGACACCAGGGATGGGGGCTGTAAGGGACATTTAAATGTAGCTGTCATGTATGACAGCTGCATTTAACTGTCTTAATTAGCGGGTGTGGTGATCAGGTAATAGCCGTGGTCCTGGGCTGCAGAAAGCCTTTCTTCTGCGAAAGGGGTTAAGGCTTTCCAAAATCACTACCCCTAAATTTTTCTCTTATAAAGTCTTTGCCAGCACAGAACTGCCAATACTATACAATACAATACTCAGATTGAAGATTCCTTCCCCCCAACTTTTTTTACGGCTGCAAGTCTTGGTTGAACTTAATCAACTTAACCATACTAACTAGATAACTACATGCAGCCATTCACCAGCTCCATTATAATCCATGGAGCCAATCTGTAGTTTCCCATACTACACCAATAATAGCAATAAACTTGCTCCTTATCCTCATTGGTGATTGTCTTCCATGGTTTGGGCACAAATTTCATTCAGTTAGTGAATTTGATAAAAATTAAAGTGTTAAGTTAGTGTTAAAATCGTCTTAAAATCCTTAATATGTGACATGCAGAATACCTGTGACTGGTAAAACCAAGGAGGGCCAATGGGGGGTCTGCCATAGATGTCTCCTGGCACCCAGCCTGCCAAAATTGTGTGTTCTGAAACGGCACCCCCCGTATCTGGTGCCGTTTCCTTGTATACCTTATGATTAAAGTGTCCCTGGGTAGGTAGTTACACTTACACATACATCTCATCTGAATTGGCCATTAAAGAAGAAATTTATCTTACATGCTGACCTTACAAATAAATCGCTGACTATACAATACGTGGATGGGATGGCTTCACCAAAGGGAAAGCCGCTCAATGTCTTTTCATTCTAGCACATAAAAAGGGATTTTGCACGTAGGACCCCTGGGAAGTCCACCTCCAAATCATTACCTCATTCCCCATGAGCTACTGTATCAGCAAATGTTAAAAATCAAGGAATCCATCATAACCTGATTTACAGAGCTCTGAGCAGCCCCCTCACTGTTTGCTGACCATTCCTCTTCCTATTGTGAAGAATAATTTGGGAACACTTCAGGAAGAGTTATAACATTCATTTAGTGCGGAGAGACTGGGACCCGTTTCTGATTAAGTGTTTTGATTTCCTTTTATTTTTTTGTTACCTTAAAATTAGATTAAGATATACTGGAAAAGAACAGAATGAAGTTTTATAAAGATGTCTACTGGGTGATCATGCTTCTCGTTAATATGATACATGTGACAACTGGATCCCCTGTACCACCACTAGCTATGGCGTAAGCCGCACCGAGGAGCTGAGTATAAGGGTATGTACATGCAAAAGGATGCTGGTTGACCTCAGGGAGATCAACCAGAACACTGCAGAGACACTATCACGTGTCTCGACGTCAGTGTATTCTAGAACATTGCCCCTTGGGAAATCAAATATGCAAAGGAACACTGCAGAGACACCATCACGTGTCTCGACATCAGTGAACTAGCCAGACCTTCCTCCGGGAAGGAACAACCAAGCCAAGGAATGTCTCCAATCAAGGAAACCACCCAAGCAAGGTATCCATCCACAGACAGCTGTTTCGGGGTATTTGCCCCTCATCCCCTAGTTCACTAACGTCGAGACATGTGATGGTGTCTCTGCAGTGTTCCTTTGCATATTTGACTTCCCAGGGGGCAATGTTCTAGAATACACTGATGTTGAGACAGGTGATGGTGTCTCTGCGGTGTTCTGGTTGATCTCCCTGAGGTCAACCAGCATCCTTTTGCATGAACTTACTAGGCATGTGCTCCCACTAGCCAGAAACCTACTCCACACTGATGAGGGGAAAATACCCCGAAACAGCTGTTTGTGGATGGATACCTTGCTTGGGTGATATCCTTGATTGTAGACATTCCTTGGCTTGGTTGTTCCTTCCCGGAGGAAGGTCTGGCTAGTTCACTGACGTCGAGACACGTGATGGTGTCTCTGCAGTGTTCCTTTGCATATAAGGGTATGTACACACTGAGCAAAAGCGATTAAATTCTGTGGTGGAGCTGCGGAATCACGTCTGCCTCGGTGTCTGACAGTGTCTGTATGGGAGGGCTCGCTCGCCTCTGATTCTGTCGATCTCCGTTCAAAGAATTGACATGTTTTAGCTTAGGCTAAATGAAATGAAAGAAAGCTATACTCACCCATTAACGTCCACGTCCTCTTTTCCTGGTGCCATTTTTTGTCCATGTCATCACGAGCAGGGGGCTGGCAGAATCGGTCTTCCTCCTCTTCAGATTCTTTCTCTGTAATGAATGAGAGAGAGAAAATGCTACTGGTGCACATGCGCACCGGCAGCCATTTCAGGGGCTGGAACATATTACATAGCTTGCAGCTTGCTCAGCCCTGATTGGCTGAGCAAGCTGGAGGCCATGTGTTGCGATCAAGTGATCCAGCCAATGAAAAGGCTGCCGATGTACACATTCATTACAGAGGAACCCAGAGGTGAGGAACAACCGAAGACACTGACCGGAGCCACGGATGGCGGGAGTTTGAAAGGCAATCGACTCAGGAGGAAGGGTGAGTATAATATCTCTGTCTGTAAGTGTTTTTTGTTGTCCTTAAATTCCATTAGGTTTCTGCTGAATAAAACTGGAATATTCAGAGTGAATTGAAAAAACAAGAGCTATGTGTGTATGGGCTATGTATTGAAGCTGGATCATCACTAGATGCCAAAATCGAACATCACCTTTCAGAAGTTCTAACTGTTCTTGGTCTTTTCGTAGTTCTAACTGCGGTTCCCAGTACTTAGATACCCTTAGGACTTACAGCAGAGCTGAGTTTTATAACAAGCCAAAATTCATAAGAAAAACATACAAAGCACTTCTTAATACTGGTAGGTAAGAAGAGCAACTCACTTATAGATGACAGGAATTGGAGATGATGGAAAGGATGATGACACAAACAAATAATAATGATGGCAGCCAGTAGTGAAGCAGAGGATTACAAACAGGAATAAATACAAGGAATGTCCCTTGGTAGCTGTGCCTCATTTTTCTCTACACCTTTCCTTGAACTCTAGCCTAACACCAGACAGTATTAAGTCTCTTTATCTCTGCAGTTGTCTCTATGGAGAGCCCGTACTAAGTCTATCTAGCGAAACAACAAACAAGGGCTAGTATCCAGAGACAAAAACGCGGAAAAGCAGAAACGAAATCACAAGAGCTAAACAAATTGGCAACTGAGGTTCACAACAGCAACTTCAAGGCACAAACACCAGGGCTATACATGGGAAAAAAACAAGAAACACTGGAGTGACCAGGGTAATTCTAGACTAGAACAAAGCACTGGAAGCGGTAATAACGTGGAAACAAACATACAAAATTCTTTTCCTTTGAAATCAACTGGTTTCAGAAAGTTATATAGATTTGTAATTTACTCCTATTTAAAAATCTCATGTCTTCCAGTACTTATCAGCTTCTGTATGTCCTGCAGGAAGTCCTATGTTCTTTTAAGTCTGACAAAGTGCTCTCTGCTGACACCTTAAACAGGTACTGTCCGGAGCAGGAGAGGTTTTCTATGGTTATTTGCTACTGCTTTGGGCAGTTCCTGTCATGGACAGAGGTGGCAGCAGAGAGCACTGTGTCAGACTTAAAAGAATATAGGACTTCCTGCGGGACATACAGCAGCTGATAAGTACTGGAAGACTTGAGATTTTTAAACAAAAGTAAATTACAAATCTATATAACTTTCTGAAACCCATTGATCTGAAAGAAAAAGATTTTCGTTGTGGTACCCCTTTAATCTAACATGTACGGGTGCAGCTCATTGTACAGATTTTACTACTCCCTCGTGCCCTTTTAAATAGTATGCCAAATGGGCTTTATCCCATGAGGAATATGAATAAACACAGCAGTGAATCCATTACCATCCAGGGGAAGTTAGTTATTGTCCATCATGGAAAATTTCTGCCGAACTCCATGTCCCATTGCTCATAATTTAGGTAGTGTTCCTAGGAAAACCTGGATCCAATCCGGGCAGCCTTTGTTTGCATGCTTTATCAAAAAAGTTATACACAAGCTGCCAACCGCTGCTGTATACAAAGAAATCAAATGCCATTTTGATCGTCATCCAAAAGCTAACCATGGCACTTAAGTCATACTCCACATTCTACTGGAAGAAGCAATGGAAAGTGAATTATTAATTTTCATTTATAACGGATGGTGTAGGATTACACTTATTGCAAAGTTCCTCGTAATATTCTATTGGCCATAGAGCTGAGAGCAAAGTTTTGCTCTGACGCAGCGATAATTTGTTTCCTATTCATATTTGTTCATTTCATGTACTTAACCCCACAGTCTGAGGAGTCAGCGGAATATTTCCAAGATGTGGTTGGCTTTAATCAGACCAGAGATACATTAAACCATAATATATATATATATATATATATATATATATATATATATATATCCACCGTTTGTATTAGGAGAGTAGACAAAATAAAGTCCTGTTTGTGTTTCCTCTGAATAGTCGTAAATTGAACTGTTCTGCTCAGAAATATAAATTCCTTCCCAGTATAATGTAGCATATGTTAAGCCAACATCATAAAGACAAGATTCCTACTCAGATATAATTATCATTTCATCGGAAGACTCGGACGAGGTTGCACACTGCTAATTAATTTTATTGATCTACTTGGGAGTGATTCACACCTGCTGTTTTCATGCAGTTTTTGAAGCCAATGTCAGGATTGGATCTTAAAGGGAAGGAAATTATATAGGAAATATCTGACCTCTTTCTCTTTCTAAATCTTTAGTTTAAATTTTCTAATGAAATAAAAAAAAACGTTATATTATGGGGAATGCAACACGTTATAAGGCTATGTTCACACTACGTAAAAGTATGGCCGTTGTTGCCATCGGTACTTAAGTACCAGCCGGAATGATCTTTGCAGCGACCGGCCGTTCCATGACCAGGCCGGGTCACGGAACGGCCGGTCTCTTACATAGTGGGAACATAGCCTAAAGACGTAACTAT
Source organism: Dendropsophus ebraccatus (assembly GCF_027789765.1). Classification (NCBI taxonomy): domain Eukaryota; kingdom Metazoa; phylum Chordata; class Amphibia; order Anura; family Hylidae; genus Dendropsophus; species Dendropsophus ebraccatus. The sequence continues at coordinate 190,728,528 of NC_091454.1, read as the reverse complement.
TTTGGGTCCAGCCGCACCGTGGAAATACTGACCAATAGTGCATAAAGTATGGAAGAGTCCAACAGCATCCAGAATTCAATCCCAATGGATCTTTATCAAGCATGTCATAGAGACGTATAAAAATTTTTGATTAGTCAGGGTCTAAATGTTTAGACCCTGACCAATCAGGAGAACGAGCAGAGAGAAGCACATGCCTATTATATTCTCTCCCAGCTCTGTGTCACATGACCTAGAGGGACTGCCAATGCAAGTTTATGGGGCTCATAGATACAGAGCAGGGAGAGGTGTGTGTGTGTCATTGCAGTCTCCCTGCTGATCGTTGTGGTCTGAACACCTAGACCTTGTCCAATAAAAACTTTTGACATGTACCTAAGACATGTCAAAAGGAAGTAGAGCCCAACAGTCTCGTAGACGGTAGTTTACCAATAGGGTGGTAGAGGTAAGGATTAACATTAGCTTGCCAGCAATCCCAAAAGCCGACTTGTCACGGAGTCCAACAGCATCCAGTAGTGTCCAGAAGTTCCAAGCTTTTATTATATAACCAATCATCCAGCAGTAATGTTTCCATCATTCGTAGGTTGAACCATTGCTGCTATACTGTATACTCAGTAATATAATAAAAGCTGGGAACTTTTGGACACTACTGGATGCTGTTGGACTCCATTGTTCTTTTATCTAGTTGCAGAGTTGCAGATCCGCTTTAGGGCCAGTTCACACTGAGGAATCAGTGGTGAATCAGGGAGGAAAGTGTTCAGGTCAGAAAGTGTTCAGAGTCCGCACGGAATCCGCAAGGAAAGTGGTCAACCTGGAATCACCTCTGGCTTAATTCCGTGCTAATAAATTTTTCATTTAATTGAACTCATTCATTTTTTCCAATTCTGCGCGGATTCCACGCTGTATTTCCGTGAGTATTCTGCGCGTAATCCGTGCTGAAAAATTTCAAAGTAGAAACTGGCTGCTCAATTCCTTTCAATGGGATTCCTCCAGCAGAATCCGCCAGAAGAATCGACATGTCAAATTCGGAAAGCGGATCCACCACGGAAAAGTCTGCACGGAAATTCCGCTGTGTAAACTGCAGAGTGCAAATTCCATTGAACTCAATTTTGGGCTCTGTACTATATTCCTGGGGAAAATTTTCAGTGAGGAATCAGCGCTGAAATTCAGTGCTGATTCCTTAGTGTGAACTGGCCCTGAAAATTGGCAAAAGGGTGTAAAATTTAGACTGGTGCAAACTGCCCACAGCAACCAATCACAGCTCAGCTTTCCTTTCAGCACTGCCTAAAGCTGAGCTATGATTGGTTGCTGTGGGCAGTTTGCACCAGTCTAAATTTTACACCCTTTGATAATTTTCCCCCATTTTGTTTTATTTGGATGAAACAATTGGTTACCATTGCTGCAGTTATGCTGAAAAGCCCTATGTTGTCCCAGAAACTTTGGCCTGGGCTCACGTACCAGGAATGTATTTGTTAGTAGACTCCTGTATCTCAGCATCTTTCAGTGGCTGAAGGCATCACATAAAATGTAGGATTTCATTTCATCCAGACCCATTAATGAAGTCTTAATTATTTGCAGAATGCAAGTCCCACCGAGCCCCAATCTGAATCCAGAATGCAGGAGGGAGAGGGAGCAAGGAGCTCGAACAATCTCTTTGGGGGCAGAACGGGACATCCATCCTTATAAATAAGGAACGAGGTACAGGGAGAATTCATTAGAGTGAGCGATGCCGCGGCACGCAGGGAACATACACTTTCCATTAATGACTCCTAATTAACAGCTTCTATTAAATCATTAATGCTGTTTAAAGAAGACAGGAGCAAACATTGACTTTTTATCTGCAAACGGAATTTAACTCCTTAACTATGTGATATGAGATGGGTCCTTTTAGAGGCAACGGTTTTGGTCAGTAGTAACAATGGGCGTTGGAGTTAATTTGCTTCTGCTCTGTTGGGATCAATATCGAGACGGTATTAATTACCGATCAGATTGGTAATAAAAGAGATTTAAGTATAGAGAGAGCATAGGTGGTGGTGGGGGGAAACAGTAATGTTGCAATTGTCCGAATTGGATTAGATCCTGAAAGTATACCCTCATCATCATCATCATCATGTGTATCTGCTGTTGCTGGTTGAGTCTTTATGACGGAGTCTCCTTAAAGAGAGTCACTATCCCTTTTACCCACTGTTGCTGTTGGAAACTTTAAATCATTTAAATTGTCATTTACATTTACTTTTAACATGTGAAAAGTTAAAGGGGAACTCTGGCCAAATGTACAAAACCAGGGAGAAGATACAGGCTTGGCAGTGGCGTAGCTACCATAGAGGCAGGGAAGCCAGTTGTATGGAGCCTGTGGAGAGAGGGGGCCCAGGGAAGATAAGAGCCTCCTGTGTCCTTTTGCTTAACCCCTTATTTACTGCAGTGTGTAAGTGACCCATTGTTCTCTAACATGCTGCAAAACAAAAAAAGGGTTAATACAGAAGACAATTAGCTCTCTGCCTGACTACTCTGATAACCTCTGACCTCTGTTCTCTGAGTTCCTGCAGAGGTCAGGGGTTATCAGAGCTAATTGTCTTCTGTATTAACCCTTTTTTGTGTTGCAGCATGTAAGAGAACACTGGGTCACACTTACACATTGCAGTAAATAAAGGGTTAAGCAAAAGGTAGTCTGCTCCTGCACCTATGTATATAACCATAGGATTCTGCCTCTGGCCACAAGAGAATTTTTTTTTTGCCCACATCACCTAGTATGTGTGTGTGTGTGTGTGTGTATATATATATATATATATATATATATATATATATATATATTTATATATTAGTGTGTAGGGGAGGGGGGACCCCATACAGTTTTTTGCTATGGGGCCCTATGAATCCTAGCTACGCCCCTGAGGCTTGGGAACATAATAACAGAGTGATAGTACTTACCTGTCCCAGTGCCCCTGAGCTCACTGTCTCCTGTATCTCCAGGTTCCTGTATTCCTACAAACTATCAGGAACGACCCACTTAGTGACTGCAGAGGCGTCCTGCCTCAGTCACAGACTGGCTGAGCGACATTTGTGAGCTGTGTCGTGATTTTACAGGACCAGTGGGTGACAGTGAATTTTTGGCGCTGTGAGACCAGGACAGGTAAGTACACCCTTGTTATTATGTTCCTGCAGAAAGCCAGTAAAATTCCTCACGTTTGTCACCTTTTGTCATGGTGGTGTAACAAGTAACGTAACATGAGGCCACAGGATCCTGTAAGTCTGGCAGACTAGAAGTTAATTATATTCTACCGATAATATTTCCTTATGAATATGTTATTGGACTTTCCGAAATATATAAAAAGCAATGCAGAATTTGACGGTTGACCACCAGTAGATACATTATTTATGAAGAGTAGTCTTTCAGGCTCATTTACAAACACCAGCATGATCTGCAGATTGATCTCCCTCTTCATTTCCATAATTTTGTCTATTTCAGGTTGCCTGCCCATTTACTCTTAGATAAACACTGCCCATTGAGGCTCATTTTTAAAGTCGGAGGCTCCATTTCTAAATGTAGATTATCCCTTTTGATTGGCAGCTATTGGTCTGTTGGGTTCGGCATTGTATAATTTTTTGCAGCATATAGCATTTTACGGACTATTAAGTATCCATACTATTCACAGACATGTTTTATTATCACTTTGCTGTTAACACTTTCCTTCTTACGGAATACATTTACCATTCCTTTAGCGATTGTTCATTCCATATGGATTGTCTTCAGTGCTGGATCAATAAGGCGTGAAGTAAGATTTCTGGGCCAAACTTATATAGGCGCCCCTACCATAGTACGTAAAGAAATGGGAAATGTTTAGTGGCCTTATCTAATAACAGTGCCGAAATAGTATCACTTAATAACATCACCATGGTATCCACATGCACACAACAATGCCATACACTAACAGTTCAATGTAATGAGTGTAGTGATTACTATTAGAGATAAGCGAACCTGGAGCATGCTCGAGTCCATCTGAACCCGAACGTTCGGCATTTGATTAGCTGGGGCTGCTGAACTTGGATAAAACCCTAAGGTTATGTGGAAAACATGGATATAGTCATTGGCTGTATCCATGTTTTCCAGACAACCTTAGAGCTTTATCCAAGTTCAGCAGCCCCAGTTAATCAAATACCGAACGTTCGGGTTCGGATCGACTCGAACCCGAACCCGGTTCGCTCATCTATGTTTTTTTTTTTTTTTTTTTTTTACTACCATTGCTTTGATTTAGTCTAATTTGTCAAAGTGGCTATTAAAGTCCATATGTCTTAGAGTTATGTACACAGCATACAGAAGCAACCTCCGGTGGGATCACACGTGCTAACCTTGACAAGCAAAAAGGGATTCTTCCTAGTATGAAAAGAAAAAGAATCACATAAGTCTTAGTGTAAAATGTTCTAGAAGCCATAATAATTGTTTTCTATGTGATTCTACATTCTCCAGTGAAGGTTAGCAATTCCTCGAATTGCTAACATCTCTTAAACATGCTACTCACCGCTACTAAAATAAAATAGACATTGGCCAAGAATATACTAATATATGTCTAATTCTTACATGGTCTAGAGATTTATCAGTGTGGTTCATGCTGTGTGACAAATCCCAGGGAGACCTGGAATGGGGAACCTGCGGCTTTCCAGCTGTTGCAAACTACAATTCCCATCATGCCTGGACAGCCAAAGCTTTAGCTTTGGCTGTCCAGGCATGGTGGGAATTGTAGTTTTGCAATAGCTGAAGGGCTGAAAGTTCCCCATCCATGGTTTAGACCAACTACAAGTGTGCTTATGAATGTACACCTAAACTATGGAGCTTTTTTTGGCCCCCAAAGTACTTCTAAAGCCATAATCCATTTCTTCCAGTCACTACCCTTTCTGCTAGGCCATACTTCTTGTTGAACACTACACAATCGGTGGGGTTTATGACATGCAAAAGGTAGACAGGGGGCAATTTAGATCCTGAGTGGAAATCAGATACTCTAGTCATGTGGTTCCTATCTCACCATTAGAGATGAGCGACCCTCAAGCACACTTGGCGCCCTCCGAACCCAAATGCTTTGTTTTTGATTACCAGTGGCTGAAGAAGTTGGAGCCAGCCCTAAAGGCCCTATTGCACAAAACGATTATCGTCTGTACTTGACCTATTTCGGCCTCTAATCGTCTGGTGGAACAGAAGACAACGATCAGCCGACATGAACGATGTCGGCTGATCTTTGCTGTCGTTTGTCTTTCAACATGTTTTCCACAACTCCCTAGGGCTGCATCCTACTTCAGCCACTGAGCGTTTGGGTTAGGACAAACCCAATCATACTTGAGGGTGGCTCATCTATACTCACTATCTAAAATATTATATTTGAAGGCCAGGAGAGAACATGGGGTTGCAAAGAGTAGGGTTTAATCTTGAGGTTGGTGTCTGCAGATTGCGTTGAAACGTGTTGGATCTCCAAACTCAAACAGAGTGATGAGTATACAGGGAGACATCACACAATCAGGAGGGTAACTGGCTTGTTACCCAATAGAAACCCATTCGGGCCTCACAATATGACCCCATTTAGACCTGATGATTGATAATGGCCGTTTGGAGAAACTGAGGCAGCTTTATAATATTTTGTAAAATTGACTTTGTCTTCTATTGGAGGACATTGCAACAAATTCATAGACAGATACTAGTAGGAAAAGTTTAATGAAGTGGGAAATTCTGGTTATGTTTTTTTTTGCCAGGTATAATCTGAAAAAACTCAAGCTTTATTGCTACTGGGCAAAACAATCATATTTTCCTGCAGTGCACAGTGGGTAAAGCTAAAGCACCGGTTATTACAGAGATCATTGCTTTCTATGGAACACTCAACCTGCACTGTCATAGTCTCTGGGAACAACCAATTATAATACATGTGATGTTCCGAGTACATCCTGTGAGAACAGATGTCATCCTGTTCCAAAGCTAAAACAAATAGTAGGAAAAAGAGCGATCTGTATATTATTCCGTATTCTAGAGGGAATCGCAGGAGCTTTAATTGTTTCTCAAGTGGCACGAAAACTGAAGGAAATGCCGGATGAGCAGCTATATACCGATCTCTCCTGCCCCATTTATTATACTCCCACTTTTTTTTACATTACTTATAAAATCTTGAATTTTAATAATCTGATTTTTTTTGCAAACATTTATAATGATTGTGTAAACTGCGACAAATGATCCTTAGTCCCCCTAGACTAAGGATCATTTGTCGCAGTTTACACAATCATTATAAATGTTTGAAAAAAAAAACC